>NC_092874.1:239030068-239630068 GCF_028372415.1 Notamacropus eugenii | reverse complement strand
GTATCCCTAGCACTTAGCATGGTTCCTGGCACATAGTAGGCACTAAATAAATATTAATTGGCTATGTTTATTTTATTCTTCTTCTACATATCCGTGTGTGTGTGTACATACATACATACGTTCTTTCTTCTTTGCTATGTAAGCTCTTTGAGGGCAGGGATTTCTCTATGTTTGTCTTCACAGGTGTTCAATAAATGCTTATTGATTGTTGATTGACAGGACAAGCCTTGCAGTCAGCTTTTCTCTCAACCACAGTACCTGAGATATAACCAAAACAAGTCTTCACATGTGTAGGTGAAGTTAAGTAAGACAGAAGATTCTCTGGATGATTTTTTAAAATGATCTGTGTGGAAAAACCTTGCTGTCCTCATTGAGTACAAAGGACCATGTCCCTGAGTTCCCCAGACCTTCTTCCTACTTTTCCTTGTATGTCCCTTCTTGTTCTTCTCAGCCCCGCTGGGACAGTTGGGTTGGGTGGTGGGTAGACCACAGGGCCTGGAGTCAGGAAGATCTATGTTTAAATCTGTCTTCATATGCTTTATTGACCATGTGACCCTGACCAAGTCATTTAACCCCGGTTGCTTCAGTTTCCTCATCTGTAAAATGGGGATAAAAATAGCACCTGCCTCCCAAGGTTGTGAGAATTAAATGAGATAATAGTTATAATATATATTAGCACGGTGCCTGGCACAGAATTATCACTATAGAAATGTTAGCTATTATGAACTATTATCACTACTCACAAAGCCCTTTGGAGAGTGTGAATCATTTATACTACAGAAAAACAGAATGAAATTTCATTTATCAGAGGAGATATTTGTAAAGTACTTAGCACAGGGTCTGGCACGTGGTAGACGCTTAATAAATGTTTGTCCCCTCTCCTCCTTCCGCTTATTTAAGTGTTACAAGGGAATGGACGTTCTGTGTGATGTGTGAATTTAAAGGTGAATAATGCTTACCACTTCAAATGATGAAACATGTTTATTGTAACCATTTTTGATTTATGGCCTTCTAAAACGTGTTATATATTCACCAGCATCTTTCGTAAACATCCAGTGTAGTTCTAAACTTTTGTTGGTGACTCAGGTCCATTTCTGTGATCAGGGTTTTTGGGATTGGTGTGGCTGTTTGTCGCAGTGGCTTTTTTGGAAGCGATTCGTTGGTCTTCTCCTTCGTTCTCATGTCAGTGCACTATTATTTGGGGTGCTGTTTTCCCTAAGTCCGTATCTACCCAGCAATCATGTCTGCTGCTGCCATAACCATGCAAGTTGTCAACAGGAAATCAGTCACAACTTTGCAAAACTTCCATGAAAAACTAGGTTTATTACAAGAGAAATGAGCATGCATGTGGAACCCTAAGCAAAAGCAGAGAGTTAACAATGCAAACTGAAACTTGTGTATTTATGACAGTAAAACAAAGGAAAGAGGTAGAAAGGGGAGGAGCCTGATGGTGGCCAAAGTGGTGTTCTTTTCCCTTTGAAACTGCTAGAATCTAGGAGTTTTACAGAATAAATCCTTTTATTAAGGGGATGTGTTGTATGAACTTTGGATTCAGCCAGAGGGCCACACTTGAGGACCTAGAGGGCCACATATGGTCTCAGGGCTACAGGTTCCCCACTCCTGTCCTAGACCATGAAGACAGAATGGTCTGCTTCTCTCCATGGGTCCCCAGCTGCACAAGCAGCTGCTCAGTCTAGTACAGACCAACTGAAGCTTGTCTTGACTCGGAAGGACACAGAGGGAGTCCAGCTTGGACTGCGGACAACAGATTATGGCAGGTGCGGAGCGTCATCCTTGACACGTTCAGGGCCTCCTGCACACCCTGGGTCCGTTGTTTCTGGAAAATATGGCAGCTCAAGAAGACAGAATAGGTTGGATTCAGGGCAACATATATGAGTCACACAGGGCAAACCAGCTCACCGTAAACATTCTGTTCAAGCCTGTGTTAGTTGACTTAGTCCTGAAAGTTTTATTCCTTACTGCGCATTTTCTTTTTTAATTTTATTCTGTGCACTTAAAAAAAAATGTTACAGTGACTGCCCTTCGTTCCTTTCTCCCTCCTTTCCTTCTTTTCTTCCTTCCTTTCTTTGATCCTCCTTTCCTCCTTTGCTCCCTCTTTCCCTCCCTTCCTTCCCTCTTTCTTTCTTTTCTTTCCTTTCTTCCTTCTTTTCCTTCCTTTCTTATGACGTACTGGTCTTTCCTCGTGCCTCTTTCCCTTAAAAACTAAAAAGAAAGAAAAGCAAAATCCTTCTAACTAATATAAATGGTCAGGCAAAATGAATCCTCACAATGGCTGTGTTGGAAAAATGTGTATCTCATCTTGCATGTCAGGCCCTTTTTACTACTCTGTTGGGAGGTGAATAGTATATTTCATCATTGATCCTCTGGAATGGCACTTGGTTATTATATTGATTGTAGTTCATAAGTCTTTTGAAATTGTTTTTCTTTAAAAATGTTACTGTTTAACTCATTCTCCTCATTCTCTTCTCTTCATTCTGTATCAGTTCATATAAATCTTCCCAAGTTTCTTTGAATCTAACATCTCCTGCTGCATAAAATTCCACTGCACTCACATAGCACCATTGGTTCATCTGTTATCCATTTAGAGGGTACCACTTAATCTATGCAAAATTAATGAGAAACAACACAGATAGCAAGCTTGGCCTCTGAGCTAGCAAGAACTGGATTGAAATTCTTCCTCTGAGCTCATACCAGCCATGTGACCTATCACATAAAAATATTTCTGTACAACTGATTTCGTTTGTAATCTCATGTATTTTATTTTATATATTTAAAATCATGAAACTGAGAAAGGCTCAATCTGACTTCCATGAACTGCCTGAGGGCTTCTGTGACATTAAAAAAAAAAGGTTAAAAAACCTTTATTTAAGTTTAAATTTGTCCTCATCTTATTGTCAGAGGAGGATCCTGAGAGGCACATATGCTTTCTGCCTATTTTGTCAATGAGGGAACCACAACTCAGAAGGATTTCAGTGATTCGCTGATGGGCACAGAACTGGTAAGTGTCATTGAGAAGTCTCTTCTGACTCCAAGATGATACTGCCTTTTATTGTACTTCATGAGTGTGTGTGCTTTGTACACTTTTTTACTTCCTTCAAAGTAGGGACTTCATTTAATTTTCTATCTGTATCCCCAGTGCTTGGTACATGGTAAGTGTTTAATAAATAAATAAATTCATTCACCATGTCTCCTATATACTCTTAGTCCATTTATGATTTGGAAACAGGGATTCTGAGAAGATTAAAATTGCTCCTATATTATTTTCTCATTAATCCTCTTTACAAGTAACTGATATTGTCCTGTTAACCATTTTTGACCTGTAACTACTTAAGTCATGCTTCTTTGTCTCTGAATGTAGTTCAGAGTTCAGCTGACCTGTAATGGATTAAATTTACAAAACTAGCTCCCTTACTCAAGGAATTTAACTGATTTTGGAGACTGTGTGTGAACAGAAAGGGAGTTTGGGCCTCATCTCTTTGCTCCACCAAGTTTCTTCCTTCAAGGACGTCTGGTTTGCTGGCCAAAAGTCTGAGCTACTTACTGTCTTGCATCTGCATTCAGACCATGAGCGCTTCTTCGCCTCATGAGAGAAAGGGGGGTGGGGGAGGGGGTCATTGCTAACCCCCATTGCTAAACTTTCAAACAGTCGTGTTGTTCCCTGCACCTCAGCTCTGTTATCTGCTCTCCTCTGTTCTTCGTTCTGTATTCCCCAAAACATATAAAAGGGGAATTGTCTTTTTGCTTGGTGTCTTTGACATTCATGGAGCCAAGCCATTGACCCATTTATTGACAGGTAGCATGCCCTAGCTAATAAATAAGATCTGCCTCAGTTTCCCCTTTTGTTAAAATCTCAAATGCAACAGGGCCTAGTGTCCCATATATATAAATTAGAATCACTAGCAATAATGTAGTCAGAACTCAAACTGAGGATCATAGTATAATTCTAGGGCCTTGGCGGGGAGGTGGGCTCATCAAGGAAGGATAAAGAATCATCTTAAATGTTCATGAGCTCAGGTACAAGTTCTTTGTGGTTTTTTGGTCAGATTGAAAAGCAGCCGAGCCAATGTGTAGGCATGTAGGTTTGAATCACAAGGAAAATGCAATTAACTTAGCCATTAACTCTGTTGTTAATGGTAGTTAATGGCTTAAAGGTATAAGAACTTTTGCTGAAATTAGGGGTGTTAGAATACAAAAATACCCAGGAAAGGTAAGTGCACTGATTTAAGCATACTTTTAGAAATTTGTACACATTATCACTTACTGACAGGCTCTAATGAAGGCAAGAGAGCTTAAAATTCAAACAAATGATTTGAGTTGGCAGTAGATGTGTGAACAGAGCCCTAATTAAACTAATGTACCATTTGTCCTTCTCTGCTGCCAGATAACTAGCTGCTATATGTTACATGTTGGCAGCTTTACCAAGTCAGAGAAGATATTATTGTAGGCCTGGAGTCTTTATGATTATTCCAATCAAACATGCTTAGATTGTAAGCTGTTGGTGGGCAGGAACCCTTTTTTTACCTTATATGAATTGTCACATTGTCAAACAACTGACCGATTGCAAAATACTTTGGGGGTTTTCTCCAGGAGTGGGCTGAATATGTACTGATCTATTATGCCCACTCTGGTCTCCCTTGCAATCAGTGGTAGTCATTTATAAGATGCTTATGGAGGGGGTAGGGGCAGAATGCAGCATCACTAACTAAGGCAACCGTCCTGTATGGTATTCTGGCCTCTAAACTTGGCACCTTGTTTAACCAGCTAAGCCATCCAGTTAAAAAGAGTCTCCTAATGTTGGACCTTCCAGCGACTGTCTGTTCACTTACAGAAATTCATCTATTGAACCCTTCAAAATGACCCAGCAGGAAAAGACTAGACTTTCCAGTGAGACAAATAAGTCTTTAACTGCTTAAAGCATAACTAGTCCCTTTCAATTTCTAGACTGGTTCACCTGAACCAACCTCCAAGAACAAGATTTCTTAACCTGGGGCAGCCTGGGACCTTTTTGTTAGAAGTGGAATTACCTGGAAATTTCTAATGCTGTATATTTTACTTTATGCATTTAGAAATATTATTTTGAGAATGAGTCCATAGCTTCCTCAGATTGCTGAAGGGCACAAAAAAGGGTTAAGAAACACTGTCCTAAAGGGATTGGGAGCAAAAATAAAAAAAAAAGTGGTCGGAGGTTTGTTATAACATTTAAATGAAAAAACATTCAGGTAATTTCTCTTATACTTTGGAAGTGGCAGGATAATTTTTGTGTTCTGGATGATACCACTTTTAGTTTACTTAATTTTTTATTTCACTCTACCAAAAACTCAGAAGATATAAGGACTGGCAAGATGAGATAATATGAATATATAAGGTACTCTAAGCAGGTCCTCTTTGAGGAAATTGATTTTGGGATTGCCAGTAGGGCAACACTCCCAATATTCCAGTGACTCTCCTGTAGTCTCTCCAAGACTCATAGTGACCCTGTGGTTCCATCATCCCTGCAGTGACTGAAGAACTCATTGTAATGGGGGGGGAGGGTGGTAAGGTTTAAACTCTTGTGCCCCCACGTCTCCAGATGCTTAGGCCTCAGGCAGTCTTCCTTGTTCTCTGAATGGCATATTGTTCAGGAAATCTCCCACCTTTTTTTTTTTTTTTTTTTTTAGAAAGGTGGGGCTTCTAAAGGCCAGATTCTCAAACTCTAGAATAGGGGAGCTTCTCTCTTTTTCTTTAGTCTTTCCATCCAACCTGATCCATGATTTTCTTTCTCCATATCAATGAGTGTATTATTGATTCCTTGCCCTTTCAACTGACTTTCCCTCCTACCTTACTGTCTCTTCCCTGTCACTAATCAAAGTTCCAATTCCTAGCACTTGGAGATCTTTTCAGATAATGGAGAAGGAAAAGTGTATGATACAGGAGTTCTATAATCCCCAGGGAGACAGGGAGAGGGGCAGTAATAACATAACATAACATAACGGTGTTATCCTCAAAAGAGAGTGGAGGATCGTTTTGTCACGGCACTTGGCTGTCTGTCCCATAGCCAGAATGCCTTCCTCCATATCTGCCTTCGTGGAGAATTCAAATAAACATGGAAGACCTAAATAGTCATTCAGGTAAAGAAAATAAATTCAAAGGACAATAAACTGACAAGTCACGTGAATGAAGACAACGGTACTCGGGGTAAATAAGGCCTAGTTCACGCAGTTCCTCCTTCATGAAGCCTTCCCTTCCATTCACTCTCTAGCCCAGCCATACTGCCCTTCTTCACCCAAGACACGCCATCTGCCTCCTCTGTGCCTTTGTTTTGGCTGTGTCCTGGACCTGGAATGCCCTCCCTCCTCACTTTCACTTCCACAAATCCCTGGCTTCCCACAGACTGCTTATGTAGGAGACTTTCCCTGGTCTTTCCCCTCCTAACCACTCATACCCCTTCCCAATCCTCCATTCCCCAGATGCTGGTGCCTTTTCCTCTAAGATTACCTTATATCTCTATTGTATGTACTTTGTAGATAGATGCATTGATACATAGGTAGATAAAAATTTGTCTTTCCTGTTAGAGTATACATTTTGTATCTTCCCAAGTAGAATATGACCTCTGGGAGTTCAGAAGTGATATCTGCTGTGTGTGTGTGTGTGTGTGCACGTGTGCATGCGCGTGCGTGTACACACAGGCGCTTCCAGCACTTAGCACAGTGCCTAGCGTATAGTAAGCATTTCATAAATACTCACTGATTGATGCTTAAACCAAAGAATAATTGCATCTCTTTGAGGACATTGCCTTTTTCTGACCCAATAAAATAGTGAGACATTCTGTAAAAATATTTCCAACCCAAGGAATTGTTTATGATAAATTTTGGATTTCTCTGTATAATCGTCTAATATTAGACCTTCCAGAGACTGTTAGTTTATAGGAAATTGTTCATCTATCAAACCCTTCACAGAATGATCCAGCAGGAAAAGACCTGCCTTTCCAATATCTCCTAATTTGACAGTGGTCTTCCTCTGAGTTCAGAATGCTTGATGTGCTTTCACTGACCAAATTAAATTTAAGGTTAACATACACTCTCTTTGTGAGATGGGTATAAAATGTGGAATAGGGAGGGGGCCAAAATAAAGCATCATTCTAAAAAGCTTGGGGCTCCAAGCTCTCCTCTCCTCTCCCTTCTACCTCTCCTCTCCCCTTCTCTTCTCTATCTCTTTCTTTCCCTCCCTCTGTTCTTCCCTCATTCTCTCTCTCCCTCTCCCTCTCCTAATCCCTTTTCTTTGTATCTTGGATCCCATACTTTTTACTCATCTACAGGGGCTGAGAGGAAAGGAGATGTAGGTACTCTATCACTTTTTTTTGAATGTCTACTCAGTGCTCTGTGATGTACAGCAGAAATACTGTGGGAGAGACAAAGGAATGATGAGGTGTAGTTCTTGATCCCAACAAAGTAGGAAATTGGTATAATGTGAGGTGGCACATCTGCCCAAATGAGTCCAAGAGAAGGATGTGACAGTGGCATCATAATAAATGTCATCTGTGGCTATTTACCAATAGATGGAAGGATGTCAATGTCAGATGATAGGTAGGAATGCAATAGCTAAAGGAATTTTTCTAATGTTTTTTGACCCTGATCCAGCTCTTTAAAAAGAGCTTCCTAAAAGGGGTGACACTTTGTGTTTGATTAGGTTGAAAGGAAAGAACATGCTTTAGGATGGCACCTGGAGAGCGTGTCTTTTATTCAGAGTGAGAGAGAACAAACTCAGTATATGAGAGATAGAGGGGAAAAAAAGGTATCCAGTTATCCCATCCCGTTGTGGTTTCAGCATATGAGACTTTTGGGTGAATTTTGCAGAAGCTGCAGATGACACGGAAAGGCCAACAGACAACAAAGAAAAGGTTTAGAAACTCAGAATTGCATAAAATATATGTATATTATTGTATAACATAAACATATTTTATCTTTTAATGCCGTGATAATTCAGATTTCTGTGGTATGAAGGGAGGGCCAAAAAAGTTTATGTGGATATTCTAGATCGCGAGGCATGCCACATCCCTAACCCCTGCGACGTGGAGGAGGTAGCTGTGTCTCCTTACCCCACATCTGTGTCATTGCAAAGGGACTGCAGATCCACATGCACACCAGGACTCATTTTCTTCATTTAGTGTCAGTCTCATATGTAGCATGACTCAGCATAATATATTAGCAAATATACATCTGTAGTTCCCACAGCGTCTCACACATCTAGTACTGTTTTTACAATATAGACAGAATTAGCATAATGAAGTCGATAAGATAGCCAGCCCGGAATCAGGAAAACCTGGATTCAGATATTCCTGGCTATGTAACCCAGGGCAAGCCAGTGACATGCTCAGTGCCCCCAGGTAAGGAAAGGGCAGCTGGATGGCTCTGTGGAAAGAGCTCGTAGCCTGGAGTCCGGAAGAGGGCAGTTCAAATCTGACCTCAGACTTACTAGCTGAGTGACCCTGGGCAAATCACCTCACCCTGTTTGCCCTGGTTTCCTTATTTGTAAGATGAACTGGAAGAAGGAAGGGCAAATCATTCCAGTATCTTTGCCAAGAAAATGCCAAATGGCAGTCAGAAACTGAACCACAACAGCCCCCCCAGGCAACTCTCTTAAGACCATGATTGTAGAGCAGGAGCGCCGTTCTGCCTTGGTGGGAGTTTCCACACGCCAAGCAAGTGACAGGTCAGATTTTTTTTTTTTTAAGATGCTGTTGTGATTAAGAAAATAAAAACTGAATTAAAATGTTACTGAATTTATAGTAGCTTTTTGGAAACATGTATTTCCTCAACCCACTTTTAAGTAATTACTTTTAAGTAATAAGTAATTTAATCTTTCAGCAGCACAAAAAAAAAGATTTAATTCTTAAGCATTTATTAAGCACCTATTACATGCAAGGCTAAACTGTGAGGGTAACTGCTAGTCTGGATCACTTTTAATCAAAAAGAACTGGTTCCTGAAGTAATAATAATACCAAAACATGGATATAGTGCTTTAAAGTTCTGTAAAATGCTTTACTAATATTATCTTATTTGATCTTCACAAGGCACATATAAGGCACGTGCAGTTCTTATCCCCAGTTCACAGATAAGAAAACTGGTAGCGGTTGATGGATTTGCCCAAGGTCGCAAAGCATCTGAAGCCCAATTTGAACTCAGTCTTCCTGACACCAATTTCAGTGCACTATGCCATGCTCTACTTTTATGTAGAAATTAAATGTGGGGAGCAAATAACCCTAACATCTTAAGGATAAATGAAGAGGGGGGAGAGCTTGGGTCAATAGACTGACATGGATTCCAGGCTTTGGAAGAACAGACTTCAAAGAATTTAGAGAAAGGAGGGTGAGATCCTGCAGTCCAAGATTCTACCAAGGAAATCAACCCAAATGAGATGAGATGTGCAGAAAAACAGTATTCTGACAGTACAAGTCTAAAAGCTCTTAATTTGGAAGTAAAGGCAGAGAAGGGTCTTGCAAGCGATAAAGCTTCATAGGGAACTCATTGACCAAAGCAGATTTTTTTTAAGACAAATAGAAAAGATAGAAGCAAGAGGTTATAATTCCATGACTGCAAAAGCTTGGCATAATGTTGTAAGGAGAATATCAGGCAGGCTAAAGACCCAAACTCACTGCTTATATTGAATGCTAAGGATAACAAGTGTTGTTTTGTAGCATTTTTCAAGTTAGGTTGGGGGTGAGAGCAACATCATGGAAGAGATAGGACTGCTGCCTGGAATGCCTCATTCCCAGCCTCATACAAGCTCTCTCTTCCTTCTTAATTCTCCTCCCTGCTGTATGGGGTGTCATGGAGGTGTAGCACCTTTGGTGTGAGGGCTTGCTGAACCCTTTTCAGGGTTGCTCATCCACCTTTGGTGCTCTCACCTGTAGCATCCTCAGCGGCCACAAATCAGTAAATCATCCTGCCAAAGGGGCTAAACCAAGTTGGATGTAACTGGAAGGCTTCTAACCCATTGGTGAGCTAAGAGGATGTCTATCCCAAGCATGTCAAGATTTTCCCTGGCAGAATGGGTGAATAAGAATAATTTGTTCCAGCAACCATGAAGGCAGTGGAAGCTGGTGCTGTGGAACATTTAGAGCTTAGTCAGACTTGGAAGATGCCAAGGGCGTCCCCTGTATACCGGGTCACTGAGGGTCATCTTGACTTTTCTCCTGCGGCTGGAGTTGGATGACTCAGGAAGAGAGAATGAGCCTGAGCACTTTGCACAATAAAAGAGGTCATTGTCCTCTTCCGAAACAAAGGAAGAACAACAAGTCATTCTCTACATGGAGTATTTTGAGTAAAGACTTAAAAGGGTCCAAATGAACCTAGAATTCTAAATCTGGAATCAAACTTAACAGAAGGCAAGAATTAAATTGGGTTTTCCAACATGAAAAACAAATGCTTTTGTAAAGTGCGTCATATCTTGTGTATACAGTATAGAACTCCAGACCATTTTCCAATGTATGAAAAAAAACCCTATAAGATAGGGGGAAAAAAGGTTTAACTTCTATACATCTTAGAAATAAATCTGGAGCTCCATGTGAAATAAATATATTTTAAGAAAACTTAAATGGATATTCATTGTAGGAAGTTCTACCTTGAGTAGTAAAATGTTTTTCTGAATTCAGTTAACTCTAACATACATACATCACCAAAAGCAAATAATCAACTCAGAGTAAAATATTAACTTTAATATATACATCAGCTAAGCACTTTTACCCTCGTAGAAGATATCTTTGTTGAACCCTTGGCTGGAGCTCCACCATCCAGGGGAATCCTTTCCCAGTTTCTCCCTCATGGCCTCCTGTTCAAACTACCTTGTAACACTATATTTATTCCAAATATATTTATGTGTGTACTTACTGCCTCCTCCATTAGAGTATAATCTTCTGATGAGATGAGATTATTTCATTCATTGCATTCGTAGGAAGCTAGGTGTTGCAGTAGATAAAGAGCACTGGACCTGCAGTCAGGAAGACATGAGATCAAATCCAGCCTCAGAAACTTAAGAAGAAGTTCGGGCAAATCACTTAACCTCTACTTGCCTCAGCTGAGAACTAGAAAATGGGGATGATAGCACCTGCCTCCTTGGGGTGTCGTAAGGATCAAATGAGATTGTAAAGCAAAGCTTTTCAAACCTCAAAGTGCTATATAAATAAATGCTAGCTATCATACAATGAATTCCATTGCTATGATTCCAGGAAGGGAAGAAGGGCTGGATCAGTACCAAGCCATTATCACTATCTGAAAAGTGCACTTCAAAATGCAACCCCTGGTTCCCATATGAAGAAGGACAAATATATGCAGTGAGAGATAAAGCGAGTTAAATGGTACTACAAAAGTCATGTACCTTTGAAGATTTAAATAAAAGATTCATATGACTGGCATATAGAAGATAGCAAATAGACACTGGTAATTTTTCTCAGTCATTTTTCCATCATGTTCAATTCTTCGTGACCCTGTTTGGGATTTTCTTAGCAAAGATTCTGGAGTGGTTGGCCATTTCCTTCTCCAGCTCATTTTACAGATGAGGAAACTAAGGCAAGCAGGGTTAAGTGACTTGCCCAGAGTCACAGAGCTCATAAGTGTTTGAGGCCAGAGGTGAACTCAGGAAGTTGAGTCTTCCTGACTCCAGGCCCAGCACTCGATCAACTGTGCCACCTGGCTGACCATATTGGCTAATTAGCCAGAAGGATATTTCTTTTCTGGGCTTGTGAGTGGTTTATTTTAGTGTGTCATTTTTCTCTTCTTTGTTGGTGATGAAGTGATAAGTTTAATGTCAGAATTACTTTTTTTTTTTAAATTCCCCTCTGTCATTTTAATTTTCATTGTCACCATTAGTTATAGAAGATTTGTTTCCAGTTGCAGCCTAGATTGGCCAAGACAGTTAATAATTAAAGACAACAGCAATATTGTGACTGTTTTCATCAGAGACGCACAGTTAGAATAATGAGGAGTAGAACGCGTCAACAATACACCTAAGTCTTTATTTTTAGAACGCCCTTCAGGAAATACCATATTCAATTGATGTTAATAAGAAAGTAGGTATTAGCTAAATAGCTTACAACCAAAGTAAGCCGGCAGTGCTCTGCTATTGAAGTTCAGGTATGTGGGTCATATTTATAGTCTGAACATTAAAGACCTGTTCTTGAATAGGCCTGTGTTGTGTCTCTCTAGTATATTCTGAAGACCTGAATTCTCGACCTGACTCTGTCCATTGTTGGCCTTAGACAAGTCATTTTAATTCTTTGTGTTATTTTCCTTATCTCCAAAATGGAAGTTATAATACCTGCCCTATCAACCTTGCAGGCTTGGCTAGTCAACGTGCATTTATTAAGCACCTGTTGCATATCAGGCACTGGGCTAAATGCTACAGGGATACAATTAAAGGCCAAAGCAGCCCTTGATCTCTAGGAGTTTGCTTACATTCTGACTCAAGGAAGACACCATGCAAGCAAGTATGTGCCCCTAGGATATAATTGGATAATGTATGGAGATAATCTCAGAGGGAAAGCTGTATGCAGCATTGAGAGTTTCTTGCAGAAATTGGAGTTGTGAGAATCAAATAAAGTGTATCTGAAAACATAAGGTTTTGGAAGAGAAAGTGACTGTGGTATTACTGCTCGTGGCATGAGTTTCAAAGCAACAGAATGATCAACCAGACATCTCAAACTGGCCTTAGTGTTACAGATCTAGGATAGATCTGTAGTTATGGTTTTTCAATGAAAAGTAGAGACATTGCAGCATACTACTATATAAAGGGCTGGGCCCAGAGTCCTAGACTGGAAGTGAGGAAGCTAGGAGTTCAGATTCTACTGTGTGTGTGTGTGTGTGTGTGTGCGCGCGCGCGCACACGTGCCTGCATGCATGCATGTGTGTGAGAGAGAGGAATCCCCAATCTGAGCCCATGCAGATATCTTCTAATAATAATGAATTGCATTTTATTTGTCCTTATTATAAAAAACACTTTGCACATATTATCCTATTTGGACCCACAACGGCCCTCTGAGATAGCATACGGTAAGTATTCTTCCCATTTTTTTTAAAGATAGGTGGACTGTGACTCAGAGAGTTTAAACAATTTGCCCATCGTCTCACGGCCAGTAAGTCTCAGAAGCAGGATTTGAAACCAGGCCCTCTTGGCTCAAAGTTTATCATCCCTTCCACCATGCTGTGACACCTGTGATACGAAATGGTGCAGTCTCATGTTAGGCTGCGTTAAATGAAGCATCCTATCCATAACAGGGGGAGGGAAGGTTGTAGTACTGTGGCCCTGGTCTGAACGTTATCCAGGGTCTCGGTTGCAGTTGGGGGGATTATCATTTAAGAAAAGCATTAACAGTCTGTTGGAGCACATCCATAGGAAGATGATCTGGATAGTAGAAGACCATGTCATTTAAGGACTGGTTGTCAAAACTGTTAATACGTAGCCTGGTGAAGAGACCTGGGGAAGCAGGGAGCTGCCATCATGACAGCTTATCTTCACATGTTCCTAGGATCAACAGGTAAACAGGATTCAATTTCTTGTCCTTGACCCCCTAAGGACAGAGCTAGAAGCAGTGTATGGAAGTCATAGAGATGATCTGTGTTCTTTATATAGAAAAACTTCTTAACCAAGCCATCCTAAAGTAGAATGAGCTGGAGATAGTGAGTTCCCTATCACTAGAAGTCTTCAAGAGGAGAATTACTTAATTACAGGTTGAGGATGCTGTGGAAGAAATCCACAGGTAGGTATTTGACTAGATGACCAAGGAGACCCATTCTAACTCTAAGAATCGTTGATGTATAAATTTATTCTGTGGGATCAGAGGATCATAGATTTAGAGATCTAAGTGGCCTTGAAGCCCACTGATTCCAACTCTCTCATCTACCAGATGAGGACACTGAGGCTGGGAGAGATTTTTTTAAAATTACTTGATCAGGATCACACATACACCAATTGTAAGAGTCTGAATTGGCAGGATTGAAACTCGGGTCTTCCCGACTCCAAGTCCAGCACTCTCCCCATTGTGCCACCTTTCTTCAGTCATTTTTCATTCATGTCCAACTCTTTGTGACTCCATTTGGGGTTTTCCTGGATCCAGCTCATTTGGTAGATGAGGAAACTTGAGACAAACAGGGTTGCCCAGGGTCATACAGCTAGTAAGTGTCTGAGGCCAGATTTGAACTCAGGAGGATGAGTCTTCCTGACTCCAGGCCCAGCACTCCATCCACTGTACGTCCTAGGCTCTTAATCCTCTTTGATCTATTTTGTATTGTCAGCTTTGGATATTATACAGTCTGGACCCCGAGATATGATACTTAACGTCCTCATAGCTCCGAATGAAATACAGCATTGGATTTTGTTTATAAAAGAAGTAAAAATGCCAAGTGCTACATCCCTACACCCAAATAGATTTGACTCTGATTATTGCCAGAATTTTAAATTGTTTCTTTTTGGAATCAAAGTAAGAAATGCTAAAAACAGGTACAGTTTGTTTGCCTGGGTAGACATAATAATGTCTACGTAACCTGTACAGAAATACTGACATGAGAAATTTCAAGGAATTGTCTGTGTTATTTTGTTGTATGGAAATTAGTTGTTTTGAATAATCCTGAAGTATGGCTTTCAAGCTTATGTAGTTCATTTTGTTCTGCAGAACTAGGTTAAAATAGCATCCACTGATAGAGTTTAACGTATGTTGAATGTTCACATTGACATGCACCATCATGTGGTAATGGTGGTAGTTTACATTCAGCTACCCACAGTACTAGTATGTGATTGCTAGGTGACAGGTCAGATTAGATGGTACAGATTGTGGTTCTGTGGACCTAACTAGCCCAGGTGAGAATTAAACCTCATTAGATGGCCTCATTAGCACTGCACATTTGGTCTTTGATTCAACTGGCCAAAATTAACTTCAGTTTAGTAGTAGTAGGTATTATGGGAGCAAAAATATATATCTGTCAAATTGAGCATGGTTCCTGCCCCTGAAATATGGCAGATTAAGTCTGTCCAGTCTATTCCTTCCTTTGAGTTCCTACTGCTACATCCTAACCATTTATCACTTCTCACCTAGACTATTACAGAAGCTTCCAAGTACTCATTCTGCATCCCATGTCTCTCATCATCCATTTTATCCTGAACATTAACTGTCATATTGGGCCATCGAGGTCAATATTGAATCAATGAGGGTTAGCATAGGGATAGAGGTTGAAAGAAAGGTGGTGAGCCAGGTGTTGAACTCATCAAAGAAAGAGGGAAAGTGACCTGGTACCTACTGACTGACCTTATAAACAATGATTTGGATGGACTGATATAATTGGATAATATTTGCCTACTTCAGTTGGTGATCTCATTAGCTGCCATGGATTTAATTACCATCTCTATGCTGACAATTTTCAAATATTTTTATCCTGCCCTAACCTCTCTGCTGACCTCCAGTCTCCCATCTCCAGCTGCCTTTCAGACATCTCAGACGAGGTGTCAGTAGACATATTGAGAACTGAACTTGTTATTTTTCCCCCCTGCTCCCTCCTTCCCTATTACTGTAGGGGACAGTATCATCCTCCCATCCCTCAGGCTCCCAACCTAGGACTCATCCTGGCTTCCTCACTCTGTCTTATCCCCTACATGCAAACCGTTGCCAAGGCCTGTTGATTTCACCCTTGCAACATCTCTCCAGTGCACCACCTTCTCTGCTGTGATGCTGCTGTTAGTCTAGTGTGGAACTCTTGTCACCTCACACCCGGACTATTGAAGAGCCTGCTGGAGGAAGGTCTGACTGCCTCAAGTCTCTCTCTACTCCCAGTCATCCTCCATTAAGCCACTGAAGTGTTGCCTCTCTACTCTATGAACTCCTAACACCTCCAGGAAAAAATGCAAAGTGCTATCTTTGGCATTCAAAACTTTTCATAGCCAATCCCCTCCTATCTTTCCTGTCCTCTTATACCTTACTCCCTAACACGTACCCTTCATTCCAGTGATACTGGCCTCCTGGCTGTTCCATGAACAAGACATTGTTCACCCCCCATGCCTGGAACATTCTCCATCTTCCTCTTTGCCTGTTGTCTTCCGTGGCTTCCTTTGAGTTTCAGTTAAAATTTCATGGGATACTTTTCCCAGCCTCTCTTAATTCTAATGCCTTCCCTCTGTAATTATTTCCTTTTTATCCTCTACATAGCTCATTGTACACATTTGTTTGTTTTGTCTCCCCCTTTACATTGTAAGCTTCTTACAGAAGAGCAGAGACAGTCTTTTGTACCTTTGTTTCCTCAGTGCGTAAGTGCCTGGCACATAGTAGGCATGTGATAAATGTCTGTTGACTGACTAATACAAATTCCAGAGGAGGTGAGAAGGAATTTCTGTTTAAATGGATAACATGCAAGGTCATAGGGCGAGTATAACTCTTCCATGTAGACTCTAGGAAATATCTGAAGAAGGCCCCCAACAGAATGATAAGAAACAAAATAAAAACAGTCCTTTCAGTGCAGACTATACATCAAAGTGAGAGGTGTTCACTCTAGGGAAACCAGCACTTGCTGTGGTAATCAGAGTCTGTGACCAGAGCCTTGCCTTGGTCTGTCAGAACAGAAGCAGGGAGCAGAACCAGACCCCACAGATAACTGTGCAGGGGGACGTGACCCAGCCATGTATACTAGGGAATATTAGGAGCCACCACAGGAAATAGTGCCAATTCAGTACCTGGAGACAGTGGAGACATGATCTCCAACATCCAACTGTGTCCTGTCAGGGCTACTGCAGGGAGGTGGAACCAGCTCCTGATTAGAGATTATGCAAAGAGAAAGAGAAAGAACTAGGTCAAGGCCAGTAGCTGACAGTAGCCTGAGACAGAAGCTGGAGATTGAGGCAGAATGTGGGGCCTAGTGCCAGAATGGCAGAGAGACCAGACAGGACCAAACAGTGGCTACCCAACCCATCCAAGAATGCCAAAGAGGACAGAACAAAGTCCTAATACAACAATTGATATTAGAAAAATATAAGTAAACAGAAGAAAATGCTGAAGCATAAGGAAAAACTATGGGCTAAAAGAAGTTAAAGCTAGAAGAATGGAGAACTCCACAACTGAGAAACAGAATGGAGCAGTCAGAGCTCAGTGATTCAGTGACATAACAGGAATTATTAGAACAAAGTCAAAAGGTTGATAAAATAGAAGAAAATTAAAAGTGTTCGTTATGCAGAACTAACCTGAGAAAACAGTCGACAGATAATTTAAGAACTACTGAGTATTCTAAACACCATGACCAAATAAAAAACCTGTATAACATTTCAAGAAGTTAATTTTTTTTAAATTGCCCAGATATAATTGAATCAGAATACAAAGTGGAAATCAAAAGAATCCCCTGATCAACCTTCTAAAAAAAACCCTAAACTGTAAAACACCCAGAAATGTCATGGCTAAAACCCACAGTCCAGGCTATATTGAAAATACGACAAACACTTAAAAGTAAAGAGTTCAGGATCTAAAGAACCACAGTAAAGATCACACATGAGTTGGCAGCAACTACTATAAAGGATATATAGAGTTTCCAAAGGCCAGACATAAAGATTTACCACCAAGGATAACTTTTCCTGCAAAACTGCATAATTTTATAAAAGATGAGGAATGGATCTTTAATTGAGGAATTTCAAGTATCACTGATGACAAGGTCCATACTTGGTCGAGTCTTTGAAGTACAAACACTTGAGTCTAGTTCGAGTGGGGCAGCCAGGAGTTACAGTGTGATGCAGCTCATATTCCAACCTGGGTAATATTCTTTACTGTGATCAGGATCGCTCAACTAACCCTCTCCCCTGTGTGGGACATTGTAAGCTTGGACCTCTTAAAAATCTGCCATGATGTTTATGAGGTCGCAAGTACCATGGAGCAGATTTTGTGCTTTCTAAGGGTTCTTCCCACTCTAAAATTCTGAAACTCTCGAGCTCAGCATTTCAGTATTTTTCCTTCTCCTAAATCTAATGAAAATCCTGAGGCTCTCTTAGACTCTGCAGAGAAGTCAGGTTGTTCTTTCTTTTATAAGACTAAAATTAAAAAACTCATAATCACCTCTGTACAGCCTTAGATTCCTCACTTGAGAACACAACTGAAGGTCATTTTCCTGGAACTTGCCAGGTAATTGGTATGTCTCCCATAAGCATTAATTGTCTCTTACATTTTGCTTTCACCCTTAAGGTGTCTTCCTCTTTGTCCAGTAATAGTCTCATAGATAAAATGTTCTGTGGCATCATAGATAATACCTTCCACATGCAACCCCCTTCTTAGCTAACCAAGGAAACTTCTAGTCTCATACATTCATCCTCTTTGACCAGTTATTGTGTTCAAATATCCCAAAGCATAGATCTGGAAACAGAAATGGCAGAAAATACCTTGTTTTTCACCAGTCACCATCTTGGGAACCATCTTCCCTCCTTCCTCACTCCCACCCAAATGGAAGTACTTAATGCCCATCAGGGATAGGACTTTTTCCTAAACAAAAAAGGAAAGGTGGAAAGCAATTTTTGAAACCTCTCCACTGCTCCAGTCTCCACCATTCCAAACACAGAGCTGGAGACCCATAGCATCCTACTCCCATGTCTAGCAACTGCACAGAGTATCCTTTAATGAATCTGCTTTGAACACATAAGTCTTGTGCATGGGTTTTCTTTTCCCCTTCCTAGTAGGTACCCAGGGTTGCCACTTAATCACTCATTTGGAGAGACATTTGCTGCCAGATGAAAGGATTGCAAATGCCTAGGAGAAACTGATCAAATCTCTTCCTCATTTTGAAATGTCTTGAACTTAGGAAGCCTTCACTTCTATTGCTCTAGCAAGTGGCCCTAATTTAACCAGCCTGCCAAATATGGATTCCCTATAATTAATGTTCATACCGACTCATTTCTCAGTTCTATTCATGTTCCCTGTTCTGTCTCTAATCCCTGCCCAGACTTTTTCTTCCTGTGAGCCATATTCTTAATGTGTGTCTGAGTTTCCTGCTCATAATTAGGGGCAGCATTTTAAGGAGTTCTAGCCAGTGGCCCCACAAGATTGCTACTCCAGGTTGCTTTGACTGGACTTACCTGATTACATAGCTTGAATCATGTAAAATACCACTTTATACCCCAAATCTTTATTCAATACTGTTTTAAGCAAGTAAATATCAAAGGGCCAAAGCCACAACATTTCCAAGCATATCCTCCATCTTAGAAGTAATCCTTTAATGTCAGAAGGGGGCAAGCAATGGCGTCTTTATCGAAAAGCTACAATACAGCATTCAAGTGGCATGTCTAACATCTTCCAGCAGCTTAGAAGCAAAGAAAAAGTTCTATGTGGAAAAATCCAATATCTTCAGCCATTCTCCAGTGCAAAGCTTTTTCTGGTGAGGAGAATTCCATCTTTGAGTTATTTTCAGAATGTTGAAGTGTTTTCAGGTGCATTCTCTCATATGATTTAAAAGAACCACGTTAGACAGGCAGGTCTAAATTTATTCACATTTTACAGATGAGGAAACTGAGGCTAAGAGATTTACCTAAGATCCTATGGCTAGGAAAGTAGCAGTAGTACTAGAACTTCTGACTCTTAGGCTACTCATTCAGTTATTTGTTATTCTGAGTGGATCCACACTAAGCTGGGCAAGCTCAGTGGCGTGGTGGATAGAGCACTGAGCCTGGAGTCAGGAAGACTTATCCTTATGAGGTGAAATCCAGCCTCAGACACTAGTTGTGTGTCTCTGGGCAAGTCACTTAACCCTGTTTGCCTCAGTTTCCTCATCTGTAAAATAAGCTGGAAAAGGAAATAACAAACCACTCTAGTATCTTCTCCAGGAAAGTCCCAGAATGTGATCATGAAGAGTCAGACGTGACTAGAAGACTGAACAACCACCATACTAAGCCATATATACTCCCTTGATCAGTTTTTCTCGCATAAGTGACATGAGAAAACATATTTAAAATTTTCTCATTGTATGTCCCAAGATAATAGTGAAATATCTGTCACTTGTTGCTTAAATAAATGCTTGTCTGATTGGATTGAATTGGGCAACATCAGATTCCCTCTCTACAAAGGGAGACCAAGTAAATTTTCATAATGGCAGACCTAGACCCTCTTACATTAACAGGCCGCCATTGCTTCTTCTGTGGTAGATGTGATGTTCCCTTCCTGGGCTCTGGGATAGCCCAGCTTTGGCTAATGAACTGAACCCTACATGAGTCAAATATATTTGCTGGACTGCAGAATTTTGTAATCACAAAGATGGTTACTAAATAATGAGTGAGTGACCTAGGCCTTCTGATATGCTCACTCACCCAGTCATACTTGGCCCCACGAATTGTTCAGGATCTCATTGTAAAAGAGACTCAGTTTTGACAGCATTATGCCTCACGGAATTTGGCAGCAGACTACTGTGAAGCAGCTGTCCCTTCTGTAGTCGACATATAATTATATTACATGAAGGCTTTAATTACTGTATTACTAAATTACCAGCAGGCATTCTTCTGGTTAAACCAGCATTTCAACAAGAACCATTAGGCTTACCCAAGCTGAAAGTGTCCAGTGGAGCTTGGAAAAGAGAGAAATTTCACTAATAGGTTTTTCTAACATGGGTTAGCTATATAATATGTGTGGGTGGGTTTGCATGAGTGTACAATGAGCTGTATCCCAGGGTTTGGTTCTAAAAGAAATCACAGTGAGCTTAAAAATACCATCACTAGCTCATTTCTTTTTAGCATTTGTTGTTTCCCCTTCCCCCCAAAGGAACTTGTTCTGGGTGAATACTGTTTTGAGTTGTGTAATGAGGTGTTGGATCATGTGTAGTCATATACATATATGTACACACATGTATACATGTACAAATATTTTTAAAAATTGAATGTTGCTCAGGGCCAAATAATAATGAGATACAAGCACATGCACATACACATGCGTGCGTGTGTTTTACCTAGGTTGCATAGTAGGTGAGAGTGTTAGATTTAGGGTAGAAAGAGCTGCCTTTAGGGTAGGCTAGATTTAGGGTAGGTTCAAAGCCTGCCTCAGATACTTTCTAGCTCGGTGATTCTGGACAAGTCACTCAGTTTTAGTTTCCTCACCTAAAAATGAAGATGATGATAGCACTTACTTCCCAGGGCTGTTGTGTGGATATATATCTCTATATGTGTATGGACATGTATATAATGCACATACACACATATACACACGCGTACACACACAGAGACAGACAGACACAGTACTTTGCAAATTTAAAGCGCCGTAGAATGGTAGCTGTTGTTTTTATCACAGACAGAGCCTTTGCCCATGATGTTCCATCAGTGCTTAAGGTCTGAAATTGACCAGATTGTGGAGCTTGTTCTGAGCTTCACAGCAGGGGTCCCAAGTTCATCGTTACAAATTTATTGATTTTTTTTTCTCCTGACATCATTGTCTTTTCCCAGTACCACCCTTCTTTGGAACAGTTTAACAAAAATACATTGACTGTGCCTGGCTTTCTATGCTGTCCTCTGCGCCTGTAGTCCACCACCTGTGTGAGAGGCAGAAAGTCATTTGCAGGTCTAACTTTGGAAGTCATAAGATTGTAGAATTCCAGATGGGAAGCCAAAAGAGACCTTGGGAGACCATTGAAACCAAATACCGCATTTTACAGATGAGGGAAATAAGGTAGAGTGACTTACCCAGGGTCAGATAGTGACTGTCTTTGGCAGGATTTGAACTCACGTCTTCCAAGAACAGAGCTCTGTGCACTACACCCCTTGTTGTTGTTGTTGTTCAGTTATTTCAGTTATACCTGACTCTGTGACTTCATGGACCATACTTTCCATGGGATGTTCTTGGCAAAGACACTGGAGTGCTTTGCCATTTCTTTCTCCAGTGGCAAACAGAGGTTAAGTGACTTGCCCAAGGTCACACAGCTAGGAAGTATCGGAGGCTGGATTGGAACTCAGACCTTCCTGACTCCAGTCCCAGCACTCTGTCCACTGAGCCACAGAGCTGCCTCCTCTTCAGCCTCTAGCTTATTCATCTCCCTTAGTGTTGTCTTTTATGTTATTTTGATCCTAGTGTACATATGGTTCTTTTCATTCTTCTTAATGATGCTCTGCATCAGTTCATACAAAGTCTCCCAAATTTTTCTGAATTTTTCATATTTGGTATTTTAAAATTAATATTCCATTATGTTCATTTACTGAAGTTTATTCAGCCAGTCCGCAGTGAAGCGTGGTAACCTGTTTGTTTCTAGTTACTTGTTAGCTCAAAAATACTGCTATAAATATTTGCTCTACTTGGGACTTCTCTTTACGTTTGACATCTTTGGGAGTAAAAGTCTGGTAGCGATTGCTGGAATTACTGCTCAACCTGTTATTGGGATGGCTGGCATTACCATCTGCTTTGCCTCTACACCCTAAGGATCAAAGGACCTTTCTATCTGACCTGCAGCTGAATCTTCTACGTGTGTGTCTCCCCCATTAGGATGTGAGTTCCTTGAAGGCAGGGATTGAGTTTTCTGTCTGTATCCCCAGAGTTTTACACATAGTAAACATTTAAAAAGTGCTTTTTCCATTCACTCAGTCCAGAAGTATGAACAGTTTAGCTAATTTTCTCACATAGTTCCAAATAGTTTGCCAAAATGTTTGAACCAATTAACAAACTACTTTTTCATTAAATCTCTGCAATGGTGACATCATAGGATGTTTTCAGATGTCCTCTAAGAGGACACAACCAGTGTGACTTCTTTAGGGTCTCCCTCAGGGACAGTGTTGATAAAGGTAGAAGCTGAGATAAAAGGAAGAAAGGGAAGGACAAATATGGGAAAATTCTCCATGCTGTCTGTATTAAGCCAGGCTTTAAAACTTGAGACTTCATCGGTAATCCCTGTAGAATCCCTGGCATTCCCATTACTCTCGAAGGTCACTTACATAGAGTTATACATTTGGAACTTGCACAGTGCCCTTGGAGTCCAGGCCCTATGCAGATACGGACTAGTGTTGTTTTGTGATATGTATTCTTCTGCTAAGTTTGAGAAGGAGAGTTGTGGTTTTTTGTTTTTTAAATCAGGTTGTGGATTTTGTTCAAGCTCAGTTTTCCAGCTATGCTCTTGACTCACTAATTTAGGATTTAGGACTTGCCTAGATATCCAGTGCACGTTTCTCCCTCATGCCAATGTAGGACATAAGCCAAGGGATTTTTTTGTCCCCAGACAGTAACTCAACATATTGGATTCAGATTAAGTGATCTCGCTGGGTGTTCACTCTCCCTTTTCTTCTGGGTCACTCCCGTTTGTTCTCATTTCATTATTTTTGTCCCTGGTAATTGTCAGGAGAGTAATTCAACAGAGCTTGACATTTTTAGGGTTATTGGATTTTACAAATGAGAGAGAAGAGTCATCTTCTCAGATCCTGACAAAGAGTGATACCCATAAAATATTTTTCAAAGTGAAATTGAAAAAAGATTCCCATGTCGGGGGGGTAGGGTGGCTAATCTTATTGGGAGAGAGATGAGAGAGAGAAAAAAAGAGAGGGAACAAGGAAAGAGGAGAACAAGACAGAAGAGAGATTGTGTGTCCCTAACTTAGTCTTTCAGATGTATTAAGGTGTATAAAAAGACAAGGAAAGAGAAGAATCCTAGTGCATATCAGGAATAGGCTGAAACTGTGATCAGTTCTAACCAAAATCTATGGTAGTTGCTGAGAGAAATGTGCCCCTTTGCTCCTCCTGTTTTCTCAGAGCACATTGATAGGAAAATCTTCCACCCTGAGTAAGTCTCAGTCCCTTTTTTCAGAACATACCATCAGACAGTCTGGGTATAGAAGAAAGAAGAGAGAATCTTAACTGTGAGCCTCATTACAGCCTTCTCTACCTTGTTTGAATGTTTATCTGTGTTTCTTTTTCAGTTAGCTCAGCTAATAAATTACATGTCCACTAAAGGGAGACAATGAGAAGTTCCTGTCACAGAAGTTGGTTGTTTTTTGTCTAAACCTGTGATTTTATCCATCTAGGGAAACTAGTACCCTCTGTATAAACTCCTTCCACATCTGTAGTCTTAGAAAGCTGCCTGTGAGCAGTAAGCATTGTGCTGTGTGGTTTGACTTGTCCATTATCCTACAACTGTCTAGTTTAGTGGAGATGGGACTTCAGCCCAGGCCTTCTTTGACCTCAAGGTTAGTTGTCTCTCCACTATGCTGCCTCACCTCTCTGTGATAGTTAAATCCTAACATAAGCAGAAGGCAATGTGAGGGGGTAGAAAGAGCACATTAAATGGAATATTGAATGTTTCAAGCTGAAGTGGCCCTTTGAGAGATCATGCCATTTTTTCTTTTATCATCAACCCTTTTATTCTCAGGAAACTGAAGCCCAGAAAATTCTTGACTTAATAAGTAAACATTTTTCAAGCTCCTACTTGTGGGCCAGTGACTGTGCTAAGAGCTAAGGATACAAAAAGAAGCAGATGATAGTCCCTACCTCATGGAGCTCACAGTCTATTGGGGGAGACAATAATGCAAACAAGCTATCTGTAGGATAATTAAAAAATTAAGAGGGGTTAGAAAAGGCTTCCTGTGGAAAGAAGGATTTTAATTGAGATTTAAAGGAAACCAAGGTCCAGCTGGGTGGTGCAGTGGATAGAGCCCTGGGCTTGGAATCAAAAAGACTAATCATTATGAGTTCTAATCCAGCTTCAGACACTTACTGATTTGCCTCAGTTTCCTCATCTATCAAATGAACTGGAGAAGGAAATGGCAAACCACTCCAGTATCTTTGCCTAGAAAACACCAAATGGGGTCACAAAGTGTCAGACACCACTGAAAATGACTGAACCACAGAAAAGAACTCAGAGGGGTCAGTAGTTAAAGTGCAAATTAGGGGTACTGCAGAATGTCTGCCACTGAGAGATGGAGTGTCTTATCTGTGGGCCAGCCAGGAGGCCAAGTGTGACTGGATCAAAGAGGATGTGTTGGGGAGTAAGGTATAAGAAGACAGGAAAGGAAGGGGGGAACTGGTTATGAAGAGCTTTGAATACTAAACAACCCCTGGAGATAATAGGAAACACTGATGGTTTTTTGAGGCGGGGGGGTGACATGATCAGACCTATGCTTCAAGAAAATCACTTAAGTGGCTGAATGAAGGATGGATGGAGTGGGAAGAGACTTGAGGAAGACAGAGCCACCAGCAGGCTACTTCAGTCATCCAGGTGTGAAGCAATGAGCATCTCCAGCAGACTGGTAGTAGTGTCAAAGGACAGAAGAAGGTGTATTGGAGAGGTGTTGCAAAAGTAAAAGTAACGGGCCTTGGCAATGGGTTGGATATGGAGGAGTGGTGGTGATAACAGATAGTGAGGAATCCAGCATGACTCCTAGGTTGTGAGCCTGAGGGATGGGAGGGTGGTATTGCCCTCTACAATAATAGGGAAGGTAATATGTGAGCAGGGTTTAGGGGAAAGATAACAAGTTCTGTTTTGAACAGATGGAGATGTCTTCTGGACATCTATTTTGAGATGTCTGAAAGAGTTAGTGATGCGAGATTGAGCCTGGAATCAGGAAGACCTAAGTTCAAATCTGGCCCCACTTCCTAGTCCTGTGACCCTGGGCAGGTCACTTAATCCCTGTTTGCCTCAGTTTCCTCATCTGTAAAATGGGGATAATAATAACACCTACTTCCCAGGATTGTTTAAACCTCCTAGAGGCTCAGATGGTATAATAATTGTGTAGTGCTCAGCATAGAGCTGGTCACACAGTAGGTGCTTTGTAAACATTGGCTATTCTTAGTGTTAGACCCCCAAGTGTGTCCAGTGTTTTTTCCATTACATAGTGTTGTCTCACAACCAAATGGAGAATCCAGAGGTCTGACTTCTCTTTCCAGATTTGCCACGAAGTGTGTGAACTTTGGCAAGGTATATTATTGTCCTAGGGCTTCATTCCCACATCTGTAAAATGGTAGGATTGGATTATAGGATCTCTATGTTCCCTTGGAGCTTATTCATCATTTTGTGGTTCTGTGCAAAAAAAAAAAAAAAGTCACAAACCTAAGCTTGGTCTTTTAATGTCATATGCTTTAAAAATATATACTCTAAAATAGTTCTGTTGCATTATGGATTACTAAATGAGCAAATATGTTCCCATAAGGTACAGCCTGAGTATGAGGCTGGGTTCTGCCATGAGCTAAGTGATCTCAGGTTAACTCACTTAAGTTTTCTGAACCAATCTGTCCACTTGCAAAACAGGGATGAAAATTGCCATGTCATTACAGGTTGTACACAAAACATGAGCCAGACGCACCTTCTGGGTACATGTTATATATCCATTCACATCATAGATTTAGAGCTAGAAGGGAGGCCTCAGACATTACCTAGTTCAGCACCCTCATTTTACAGATGAGGGAACTGAGACCCAGTGAGATTTAAGTGACTTATCCAAAGTTACTCAGGTATTAAATGCCACATCAGACATTCAAACCCAAATCTTCTGATTCCAAATTCAACCCTTTTCCCACTATACTCTGCTGCCTATAATATAGAAGAAGATCCAAATTGTCTGAGGATAATTGGTGTAGGGGGAAAGGCATTTTAAGACAGAGGTTCTTAACCTTTTTGTGTGTCTGATAAAGTCTGTAGATTCCTCTCTCAGAGCCATGTTTTTTAAAATGCATAAAATACATAGGATTATAAAGGATACCAATTTATTTTTTTAAGTTCACTGACTCTTAAGAACCCCTGACTTGAAAGGAATCCACTTAAAATGGAGACCAACATTTTGTAAATAGTAGAGGGTGGGGAGGGATTGACCATTGATTGGAAGTTTTTAGAAAAATAATACTTGTAATTATGAAAATAAGTTGATTTTATTTTATATTTAAGAAAGTTCATGTCCTAATTGCAACTCTGTTCTGATTCTTAGAATGGACAAAGAATGACATGTGTTGATTTGGGGGGGGGGGGGGCATTCTTTTTTCTGACAAATTGTATGATATCTTAAATCTGAGATCCCTCATACGTTTGACATTTGCTTTCAAGCACCATCACAAAGAGGGTCATTGCAGTAGAAAATATTCAAGGACTTCATCTGTTTTCCTAAGGGCCTCTCTTTATCCTTTGATATTCAAATCATTCTCTTTTGAAGCACCTACCAATAATCAGGGAGAAACTGACCATCAAGAAACAGACTAGTGTTAAATGAGGAAGTTTGTTTGAGGTGGGAACTAATCTCATAAATAGTTCATGAGTGAATGAATATATTTGAGTTAAGGCAACTTATCCCCCTCTCTCCCTCCCCATCACCCGTGCACTCATTTTGTAATAAAGATTCATTGTCAGTGCCAGACCTGAATTCAAATTCACCCTCAGACTTAGAATCGATGTGAGACCCTGGGTGAAGTGAAATTATTGGTCTCCATCTAAACAGAAAAAACAGAAATCCGTTTTTATCCTCAAATTCCCTACCCTACCTGGCCATCTTGAAGATCAAATGAGCTCTTTCCTTTACAGAAAGTCCCCTGTGCACTGTGTGTTCGTCCTTCGTTGCCTGTGAACTGTAATTGTTGAATCAGTGCCAGCCCGTCTGATTGCCATTATTATTTCATCTTTCTCTATTTGGCAACTCTTATTTCTAATTATCCCCTGAGAGAGGAGCTGAAAGGGATATGAGCTGAGGAAGGTGTTTTTGGTTTGGGTTTTGTTTTTGGTTTTGCTTTTTTTTGCATCATTTTTGCCTCTTTGAAAATGAACACAGGATTTTTTTATCTTGATTTCTGTGTTTTTGGTAACTCTGCTTTTTTTTTCCCCAGTCCACCTTAGAATGAAGATGGAATTTTGCTCCATCCTCCATAATTAGCTAGGATCCATTCAATCCCGCAGACTCTGAAATTCACCTGTACAAATAAGGTTTTGGTCTTGGCTTTGGTCAAGGCCTGTGATTTCTTTAGTGGAGGAGAACTCCCAGTGTGGAAACTCTTCTACACATGCAGATTGGCAGTTTTCTCTTACGGTCTTGGAGAGTTGTTTATGGAATCTGAGAGGTTAAGTGATTTTCCTGTAGTCACAAAGCTAGCAAGTGTCAAAAACAGAATTTGAACACAGGTCTTCCTAACTTCAAGGTCCCTATGCACCCTGCCACATTGCTTTTCATACATCTAGGAAAAATCTTTTTAAAGACAGGACATATTCAGTCAGTCTCATTAAAAAAAAAAATCTGGAGGAAAGGATGGATTCTAGACAGATCCTGAACATGATAGATGATGAATAATCTTTATTTGCTCTGGAAAAGATCTGGTTAAACTCCTTCTGATCCCTGTGGTGACTTTCAGGCAGGTAAGTGATTAAATGTATAAATCTATGAGAAACTAATCCATTTTATGCCATAAGAGATGGAAGAGAAACTCTCCATCCTGTCTTGAGAACCCATTTTCATGTGTCATAACAAAATAACCTAGAAGGTCAAGATATTCTTCCTTATCACCATGTGCTATTGAATTATAATGATCCTTATTTGTTATTAGACTGTGCTGTGTTATAGCCCTACCTTTGTGAGCCTTCAAGGTCAGTCTGAAGAGCTCTGAAACCACCACCATTCCTTCCCAGAGATGAGGAGAGATCAAGTCAGCTGCCTGATGCCTTTTGCCTTGTACTCTCCACATCTTTCCTTATGAGTTCATTCTTTTTCCTCCAGGCTTAAGGTTTTAACTATTATATGGACTGATTGGTGGCTGAGATTTTTTTAAATGGATATTTATGGATATTTCATTTTAATTTGATTCAGTTCAGACATATTAATAATAGCCGGTATCAGCAAGGACCCCGACATACACAGGAAGGCCTGCTGTACAGGTTCTTAGATCTGCTTTTCTAAAAGGAAAGGCAAATTTGAGGGGTCAACAATCACTTTAATCAAGTACATATAACATTCACTTAGTTCAGGGGAAAAAGTCAGCACCCTGAACTTCAGAGAAAATACAAACAGAGAAACAAAGATCAACAGACAGGGCTTCCAGCTGTCTGACCATAAGCAACACATACATCATGGATCAATGGACATATCCAACTCTCTGACCAGAGAGAGAAGTACCAACATCTGAGTTTTCAGGATGGGGTTGGGCACATACCCAGAGTCTCTTCTGGCACATGAACCTTCTTCCATACACTAAGCCCCAAAGTAAAACCTCACCTCAGAGTCTATATACACTCTTCAGAGCCAGAGGGCATCACCGCCCTTGAGAACCTGTGCCTCATTAGAAATTAACAAAAGGTATGGGCCTTCCTACAAAGCAAATCTCCCCTAATCAAACTTCCCTTAATGGAAAGACCCATTGATGTGTAGGGAAGATCTTTACCTCTCATAGTTACCATTAGCTTTAAGGTTTGCAAAGCCCCAAGCCTCCCAGCACCCCTGTGAAGCACTTTTTTTATCTCTGTTTTACCGATTGTAACGGCAATGAAATAAGAATCTTTTGCTGTTTTTGTTTTACTAAAAGAACCTCTGACTGAATAATGTGATTGGGGAGGATCTTTCCCACCCAGATGAAGAAAAAGTCTAATTTATGTGCCCAGGATCACCCAGCTAGTGACTGAGAAAGGATTAGAACTCAGGTTTCTCTGACTCCTAATCCAGCACTCTAATGATCATCTCACCTCCCGGGCCTCATTTTATACTAAATGAAAAGTGACAAGTGACAGTCCCTTTCCTGTGGGAATATATGATTTTAGAGTAGCAATTATATCATTCTTTGTATTTATATCCTCAGCACTTAGCACAGTGCCTGGCACACCACAGACACTTAATCAATGCTAATGAATTGGTTTTAGTAAATATTTCCATGACTGTGGTATAACAATAACAGTATTCCTTGAAGAGTGCTGGCAGCCTAACCATGCCTTTTGATCCCATTAGACTCTTGGTGTCTTCTCTAACTGGAGCTTCCTCTTGTGGGGATACCAGTGGAGGGCATGGGTTGTCTGTCTGTTATCCTTCATTCTCACTTCATGATTACCCCATCTCCTTTCCCAACAATAGTAATAGCTAGCATTTATAAAGTGCTTTAAGCTTTGCGAAGTGCTTTATGTATGTTAACTGAATCTAATCCTCAAAGCAAGCTCTGGAGGCAGGGACTATTATTTTTCCCATTTTACAGATAAGGAAACTGAGGCAGATAGGTTAAGTGACTTGCCCAGGATTACACAGTGAGGAAGTGTCCAAGGTTGGGTTTGAACTCAGATCTTCCAGATTCTAAATCCAGCATGCCATCCCCATCACCACTTTAGCTACCATACATTTCTTTGATAATCTTTTATACCAGTTCTTCATTAGTGCTGTGATCGTCTCAAAATCTTTCCCCAAGTTTCCTTGTACCACGGAGGTTCTTGAAGGCTATGCTAGTAGAAGGTGAACACAGACTGGTTCCTCCATTTTGGAAGAGCTCCAGATATGGCCCCCTCTGCCAATTGTATCTACTTCCTAAGGACCAGCTTAAGTAAAAAAAGCTATTGACTGGACATTGGTTGTTGAAATCTTTGCCCATAGCTGCCTTTCATCAGAGGGGAAAGAAAAGTATTGACAAGTATTTATTTATTTATCTATGTATTTATTTATTTATGTTCTTTCGCCAGTCACTATGCTAAGCCCTGATTCAGCAAAGGAAGGCAAAAACATGGACTCTTCCCCCAAAGAGCTCACAGCCTAATGGGAGAGACAACATGCAAGCAACTCTGTGCATCCAAGATCTATCCAAGGTGAATGGGAGCTAAGAAGGGCTGTTACCATTACTATTGACCTCTATTGGTGCTGCCCTTCAGCCATCAGCCCCCATTCACTCTGTATATATCTTGCACGCACAGAGTTGTTTGCGTGTTTTTGCTCTGTTTTTTGTTGTTGTTGTTGCTTTTGGTGGGGGATGACAGAATGCTTTTTCAGATCTGATTTGCAAAATTTCTCATCCTCCACCAAAAACAAAAACCCTTTGGCCATGGCAACCCTTGGACAACAACAGCAAAAAGTCAAGAAGCATTTATTAAGCATTCACTGAGTTCTCAAGTGAAGCAGGTAGTTCAAGTAGTCTGTCTTTTTTACATATGGGAAAACTGAGTTTCAGAGAGATGACCCCCCCCCCCCCCAGGCCACATTGCTAGTAAATGTCAGAGCCAAGATTCAGACCTACTTCCCCAGGTTCCCCAAGTCCGTCACTCCTCTGACATGTACAGAAATAAATATGTTAAAATGAGAAAAGGTATGCAGGCAAGGCAGAGAAAGCATGAGAATTTAGAGCAGGGCTGATCCTTTTCTAGCCAGGGGTTCAGGGGAGGGTGCCTGGGCAGCTTTGACAAAGGGAAGGATTTCAGCAGGTAGAGATATGGAGGAGACTCATCTGAAGGTGGGAGAAAGGGCAGATGGAAATTAGGGAATGACTGGTAGTCAGCTGTTTATAGTCTTAAGAGAGCTTGAAGAACAGTGATAGGAAATGTGCTGCCTTGAAAAGTGTATTGTACCTGGTAGGTGGAGGATGTGGAAGTACTTTTCTGCATTTTCTAACAAAGAGATATAAAAAAAAAGTTAAACTATGTATAACTTGATTCAAGAAGCATAAATACAAAGATTCCCTCTTCCCCCCCCTCCCCGTCCCATACACACACACCACACACACCCCTTCTTGTAGTGAGGACGGATCGATGTCCATGCTTGCTTCTCCATTTTCATCCAAGGTTGGCGTGACCTCTTGGAGGCCTTTATACCGTACAATAAAAATAGAGATGCCCTTCAAAGACTTTGTAGCTCCCCAAAATTATTCCCATGGAAACCAGATGATGCTTTTGATCTCCACAAGAGGTCTGTCACAGTGATTTCAGCATACGTGAGGACATTAACTTGTCATCTGTCCTGAATGAAACAGGATTATATGTGAAATAAATTGTTCAAGGATTCTCCTGCAATTATTTTTTTTTTACATTGTGCCCCTTTTTTAGGTCATTTCCTAGTATATTGTTAACTTATTGGACTTCCTCTTATAATGTAGAAAAATAAACAAAACCTACCAATTCCATAAATCCAAAAAGCATAAGCAACATTTTACTTCCATAACTTCCTCAAACTCACCTCCACACCTCCCCCCACTTTCTCTTTCTCCCTTCTGTCTTCCGTTCTTCCACTCCATCTTTCCCTTCCCCTTTCCCTCCCCCCCACCTCCAGAAGACGATATATTTTATCATCTTCCTTTTGGAACCAAGATTGTTCATTACAGTTAATCTGGGTTAAGCTGCTTTTCGGTATTTTCATCTATGTCTCTTTGTTATTATATGTATCGTCCTCCTGGTTCTGCTTACTTCGTCCTGAATCAGTTCATACAAGTCTTCCTGTGATGGTTATCTGAATTCATCATACTCAGCATTTTATGGTATAACATTAGATTATGTTCATTTAGTATGGACTCCTTGAACTTATTTTTATTCTTTACAGATTTTTTCCCATTTATTTTTGAAGCACATTTTCCTTAAACTCATTTTTTAATTTTTACAAATTCTTCCTCACACCCCTCCCCCCTTTTTTTAATTTAAAGCACACTTTCCAATTGTTCATTGCCATTCAAATATCAGGACAGCTAGGTGGTACCAGAGATAGAGCGCTAGACCTGGAGTCAGGAAGACTTCTCTTCCTGAGTTCAAATCTGGCCTCAGACACTTGCTAACTGTGTGACCCTGGGGGAGTCACTTCAGTTTCCTCATCTGTAATATGAAAGCTGGAGATAGAAATGGCAAACCATTCCAGTACCTTTGCCAAGGAAACCCCCAAATGGGATCATGAAGAGTCAGACATTAGTGAAAAAGAACTGAGCTGAAGCCAAACATCACCCAGGAGCTCCCACTCCAGCAAGGTGCCCAACTCCAGTAACAACCCTTCCCTCTCAACAGCAGCATCAGCTTCTCTGTTATTCTCCTTGCTTCCTACCTCACTTGAAGGCGGCATCTCCAGTGACAGAATCCATGAAAAGAGAAGAGAGCAGACCAGACCTCTCTCTGTATCTGTTCCTTCCATTTTTCCCCCCAAAATGAGACTGCCCAGAGAGTTTTGTTATATAACTCTAGGATTAGTTACAGTACTTGGATTTCAGTTTTCCCTGATCTTGGGAGCTCCCAGGTAAACAAATTCCTTCTATTAATGCAGGTCAGTACTTTTTCTGCAACTAATGGTCTTAGAACAGTGACTCTTGACCTTTATTTTGTGTCTTGGAGCCTTTGGCAGTCTGATGAAGCCTGTGGACTCCTTTGGGGTGGACGCGGTATTCAGAGAGGACAGGCCTCTCTGGTAATGAGGACTCACTGAGTTCCTTTCATACCTGTTCATCCACCTTCAGTATCCGCTGGCACTCAGCTCTCACCTGTGGCTCCAAGCAGCTGTAGCATGCTCAGTGGCCACACCCTGGTAAAACTGTCTTATTAGAAGAACTAAACCAGGTTGAGAGTGAGTTGGTGAGTCTATCCCAAATGTGTGACTGGGCAGGTGAGAATAATTTGTTCCCATGACCATGAAGGCATCTGAAGCAGACACTTCGGAGTGATTCGTGCTTGATCAGACATCAGACGCCAAGGTCATCTTGACTTTGGTCTTGCCACTGGACTTTGATGATTTGGAAGAGAATGAGACTGATGACTGTGTGCAGCTCTGCCTCGCTTAAATCTGATTCATGTGGGAGTCAAATCACCCGGTGACGTCAAGACGAACAATGACATAGAGACCTTCTAAGACTAATGTTTTTAAAATGGATACAGCAAAATACATAGGATTACAAAGGAAACCAATTATATTGAAACATAGTTAAAAACAGGTTAGTGGACTCCAGGTTAAGAACCTTTGTCTTAGAGAGTTGTCTGTTGCACTAAGAGATTTAAGTGATTTGCCCAGGATCACACACAGTGTTATAGGCAGGACTTAAACCCAACTCTCCTTGGCTCCAAGACTGGTTTTCTATTACTACCGTGCTGTAACTGCCTTTCTTTTTAGGGTTAAGATATGATAATTAAATTTGAGGTACAAATTCCAGAAGAAGGCACTTTGGAATTTTTGGTAAAAGTTGATTGCATTTTATTTGAATAGAACACACACACACACACACACACACACACACACACACAGAACTGCTCTCTTTGTATATATAGGTTGAAATGTGAATATGTAGGTAGATCTTTACCATACAGCCTGGAGATAGAAAAAAAATGTAGAAAGATATTTTGAGTCCCCTTCTGATACACTGTAATGGCATAGAGGTGACCCTTGATTCTCAAGGGCAGTTGCAGTTCAATATTGGGCCAGTGGAGGACCATTTTGTCACTTGTTTGATCGAGGAGTCCAACCAGATAGCATGAGTCTTATCTCCAGGTTGCCATTATGAGGCATCAAGTACAAAACTTAAAACTTCTCCTTAAAATTATGTTTATGTATTCAGAAAATGCTAAGAGACCATCGAGGAAAATGTGTAGAGGGGCTAAGATCTGTATCTATGGAGGAAATACCCACAGTATGAAATCCCAGGTCCTCAAAGGACTGAAGCATCTCAGGTGCCTGGAAAGCTGTGAGATGGAGAGATAGGAAACTAAGTGGTGTTTTCATAAATTCAAGTTTCTTTTGATTTTGTCAAGTTACTTCCATGGAAACTTTATTTTAATTCCAGGCTTTATTTTTACAAATGCAGCTGTATTGCTTTTAAAAATAATGGGCACTAAGAGAGAGCCTTTTAAGGCCCCATCAGGGTTTATTTAATCTGGAAAATCTAGTGCTGGTGCTTTAGTTGCATGAATGTTGCTGCTGCAGCAAGATATGCATCGACAGCGGCTGAATTATGACATTGAGAAATTATTCGGTGCTGTATTTATGCAGATGGGGTTAGTTGTAGGAAAGCAAAGAACGTAGCAAGGTATTTCAAATGGTCACTTTTCCCCCTCCGTCAGCTGAAACATCTGTATATTTTCCTGGCCATTTTCTGTGGTGATGTGTCTCTCCAGAGCTTGGAGAAATCAGCGTTTCAGCTGCATTTTTCATAACGTTGCTTCTTGAGGATCCAGCTTGGAGATGAAGTGCACATGAATGCACCTCCATCCCTTGTGACCTGGTAGAGGGATATACCTCCCTTTCCATCTAATTTTGACACCTGCTAATTAGAATCCAGCCTGCCTTCCCTCTGACTAGAATCAAACCCTGCCTTGTTCTTCTCTGTCTGATCTTGTTCTTTTTCTCCAGGTCTTATTTCTGTACCTCTTCAGGAAGAGCTAGTGAATTCTGCCTCCTCTGTATAGAATTCACAAAGTTCACCATTTCTTGAGAAAATGGATACAACGGGTACAACCTCCCCGAAGCCTGGAATTGATAGACACTGTCATAAAGGGTTTTCTGAATGGTTTCTTTTTGTCGCCTTTTATAAGATTTTCTCCTCCATTCTTGGAATGTGCAGTTTAATGTTGCGTTTAGAATCACTTTCAGCAGCAAAAGTATGTAATGGAATTGGGGCATCCCATGAATACTCTTTTAACAATGTCACAGATGCCTTTTGTTTGTAGTGCTGCATTTGGCACAGACTGATGATAACCATCTGGGGCTTAGCTCTGGATGTATTCCTTGTCCTTTATAAGTTCTGAGCGTGACTTCCCCATAGGTGAGTTTCTCTATTTAGCTTCTATCTATCAGAATCCAAATTCTTCATTATCTCCTGGAAAGTGAAGAACAAATGTAGTGGGTCTGTTCTCTGTCCACATCTTCAGTATGCCTGTGAGATATATTTTCACATTGCTTAGTAATTTTCACATAATTTAACAATTTTGAATTATTTCATTTTAAACCTAGAAGACCTTAGGGAACATGTCCTCCAAAGCCCTAAGGACCAGGAGACCCAGAGATCTTACTTGCCCAAGGTCACACAACTGGCTGATGTGGCCAGAAGACAGGGGCATAGAGGAGAGGCAGGACTTGAATAGGGAGTTTCTGAGGTCTCATCATCAATGGAAAAAAGGATTGTTATTTGTCTTTCGTTCTTGAAGAGGACTGCGACCTCAGGAAGATGATGCTATGACTTGCAAGTGAATTGGATTGAAGTGAGGGAGAGCTGGGCAGGGTCACTAGACTTATTTTCTCTCCTGGAGCCATCCGGGTTCAGTGGCCGGATATGGAACAGGGCAACTGGGGAAAAAAGGATAAAGGAAAGAAGGGAATTGGAAGTTGGATTTCTACAGGGAACAACAACCTATAACTTCATGATATACACACTAGCGTTTACTTCTCCTGCCATCTCATAACCATGAGTGAGTATTGAGGATCAGGTTTGACTGAACAGGAAGCTTTCCATCACATCCTGGCAGGTGGCTCACCGCTCATTCAGGTTACCACCCACAAAACCTTGTCTCTTTTTCCTATGCCAAATAACTCAGTGTTGGTGGCATTTGTGAGTCTTCTTTATCATTCCTTGGGCAATAGAAAGCTGCTGCCTCCTCAGAGGGGAAGCCACAGCCTTAATGGCGAGGGTCTTGAATGGCTCGTACCAGACTGCAGTCTGTCACTGGCTGCTCTTTAATCTCCTCCTGATGCACATTTATACTTCTCTCTGCCTGGGGATTTTTTTTTCTTGTTCATTTCTTCATTCTTTGAAAAGGCATTGAGGGTAGCTAGGTGACTCAGTGGAGTCAGGAAGACCTGAGTTCAAATCTAGCCTCAGACTCCTATTAGCTTTATGGCCCTGGGCAAGTCACTTAACCTCAGTTTTGGAAGGAAGGAAGGTAGGTCATCTTACTATACCTGATGTGATAGAGAGTAGAGAGAGATTTTTAATGACCTTTTTACCTTTCCTAGCAGTCAGAGACCAACATTGTGGAAATGAATGAGCGTCTAGTTCAGTGGTTCTCAAACTTCTCCACAATGGCAGAGCCCTTCAGTTTAAACAAACTTTGCTAGAATACTTCTAAAAATTCTTACTTTTAATGCTTGTGAACAAGCATAAAGTTCACTTAAAAAACAATTTGGGGGTATCTTAGGGTTCTTTGAAGCACAGTTTGAGAAACACTGGTTTAGTTTTTACCTAATCCAAGTGACTGGAGAAACTTGATCCTTTAAAAAAAAAAAAATCTCATTACTTAGATAGGGCTTAACTTGGGGGTCCATGAAATTGGATGGGAAAGAAAAATTACATCTTTTATTTTCAGTAACCCCTAGGTTCCTTCATAGTGCTAGGTATTTTATTTATACATTTAAAAACAATCCAAGAAGGAGTCTGTTGGCTTCACTAGACTGCCAAAGGTGTCCATGACACACAGAAAGTTTAAGCCCTGACTTTAGCGGACTAGATGACTTTGGGGTTCTGTCTAGCTCTTAAGGATATGATCCTATCATCTACCAAGTCCCTACAGCAGGGCATCTCTCCTCTCTTCTCTTTTAGCTTCCTTTTATGTGCTTTTGTTCAGTTACTTTTCAGTCATGTCCAACTCTTTGTGACCTCATTTGGGATTTTTTTGGCAGGGATCCTGGAGTGGTTTCCAGCTCATCCTATAGATGAGGAAACTGAGGCACCTGTATAGATAGGGTTAAGTGACTTGCCCAGGAATCATACATCTAGTGTCAGACTGGATTTAAATTCAGGCGAGTACTCTCTCCACTGCATGACCTCTCTGCCCCCTTTTATGGGTTATTTTCCCCCAAAAGAATGTGTGTTCCTTGAAGGCAGACCTGTTTGTTTTTAACTGCATATATTTTTATTCTTAGCACTTAGCGCAGTGCCTGGCATACAATAAGTGCTTAATAAATGCTCTTCACTTGACTAGAGTTGACTCAACCTTGAGTAACCTCTTGTTCTTCTTGTTTTTTGCATCTCAGTTTCTCACTTTAAAATTGTGCCCTCCTTGAATTCCCCAGCAAGGTCCTATAAAGTGCTTTAAAGCTCTCAGATAGTGATAATAATAATTAACAAATGTTGGCTATTCTATTATACGATACATAATTTTATCGTGTGATGCAATCATATATTAATGTGTATTTTTATGTAGTCCTTTAGGATTCACAAAGTGCTTCACAAATGTCATCTTTCCAACCAACAGCTCTAGGAGGTAGGTGTCACTGTTAATCATCCACTTTTTAGACATAAGGAAACTGAGGCAGATCGAGATTAAGGTTGCACAGTCGTTCTCAAAGTGTGATCTGTAGACCTGGAGAGGGGGAATTTCCCCTGTTAGAGGGTCCTTAAGGTCTATAATATTAAGATGGCATATATATTTAAATACTCCTACCTTTTCAACTGCATACCTGTATGAGGCTGGATTTTCTTCATATGCTTCAGTCAAAACAACAGCATCGCGACAGACTGCAGGCAGAAGCAAAGATGAAAATCTTCTGTTAAGCCAGAAATTAAAGAGATGTGCAGAAATATGTAAAACAATGCCACTCTTACTATTAAATTTTTTGTTTTGTTTTGGAAAACACAGTGATTTTTCATTAAAATGTTCATTTGTTAACATGTAGTCAGTAGGTTTATTATTATTTTAATAACAAATTAATTGAAGAATAAATAGTTTTAAAATGTATTCGCTTTAGCGTCTAACAAAATAAACATCATTAGATATGTAATCCACATAAACTAAAGTTTTGGGGGGTCCTTAGTCATTTTTAAGAATATGAAGTGGTTCATCCTGAGACCAAAAAGTTTGAGAATCATGGCTGTAGACTTTCAGATTAGACTATCAGTCTAATATAAAGCCACACCATTTTGCTTTGCCAGTTAACTTGTATCCCAGGAACCCTCCTATTTTGTTTGTAGGATAAAATGCCTATCCTATAATATGGAGGCTGAAAAAGATCACTTTAATGTCAGTTTACAAAGTGAATTATACGTGTGGTATTTGGGGGTGATGCTTTGGACCCAACCCTATGATTTTGTTAAGGGCCACACACCCACAAAGAGCCATGGAATGATCCATGAGGATGCCTGACTCACCAATTACAGAGCTGATCTCAAACAAATCCCCATCCATCCATTTACTTCATTATCCCCCAACTCCACCTTCTCCCACTCTTGAGTAAGCTCCTGACCTCCCCTGTTCTTTGCCAGGTGTCAGACCCTCGGGGTGGTTTAAACAGCCATGACCCAGACACCTGCAGCAGCTGTGCAGGTGCTGTTGGGAAAATCCTTTTAAAAGGCAGATAATTTAGGGAGATATCTTTAAAGCTATGACAGCTATCAAAATAAACTAAACTTAGAACCGTGTATGTAGATATAATTTATAAATGTATATAGGGAGTACACGCTCAACATTTTTTTTTACTGATGGGGGGGACACTCTCAAAAACATCTGCGGATTACTGGTATAAAGAATTCACAAATTCCCTCTTGCCAATGCACATCTACAGCTGTTCTGCACCTATATAGTCTTACAGAGTTGTCTGGGCCGTTAAGAGGTAATCACTTGCTCAGCCATTATGAGCCAGTGGCCAGACATGAGTCCCTGTTTACTGTACCCTGCTGCTGCACATGTATAGGTGAAAATGTAGGCAAATACATGGGGAAAGCATTCCAAGTTATTGCCTCATGCTTTTTTGAATTTTTTTGGCTCACTGACATAGGAGATTATATTTTTAATACAAAAGTATTACATAAGTGTGAGCTGTGAGATAGAGGCTGACCTTCTGACTCTCCAAAACTGACTGACATCTCTAAGAGTTAAGAGAAGGAGCAAGGGTGAACCTAGTGGTGAGCCAAGTTCCCCGTATGTGACGAAAACCAGATAGGCCAGTCTGGAACCCCTACTGATTCAGATGTTTCCATCACTTTCTCTTGGACAGTCTGGGTTCCAGTGCGGGATATTTTTGTTAAAAGTTGTATGATTATAAATTACATTTGTCACATAGTTTGTTTCCATAAACTATACTAGTAAATGAAAAGTATATCAAGAATTAGTTTCTTAGGAATTTTTCTCTTTCATTTACCTATCAGATCCCTCTAATATAAGTAGACATTAAGAATGGGTGCGTGCGTGTGTGTGTGCGTGTGTGTGTGTTTAAGCCACACCTTGGACCCACCTTGAATTGGTGTTTGGAGAGCATGAGGAAGACCTTTTGCTGTTTCTTTTTGGGAAGACTGAGTCAGCTGTGGTTTTTCTCCATTTTCTTTCCTTCCTGATACAACTCTCTTGTCCCTCTTAAATTTTACTGCATCTTTTACATTTGCTCCATTTGTCTGATTGTGAAGCTTTGTTTGCAACTCTGTCTTGTCTTCCACAAGTATTAGTTGTGCAAAGACACAAACTTCTGCTCTTGGCATGCATCATTCTCCATGTCTCGCACTGGGCTTAACCCTGTCCATGCAGAAGTCACAGGTGGGCACTGTAGGGGAACAGGTGACATGTCTGAGCATCTTCAAACACTCCAGGGTTGTGTTCAGTCAGAATCAGTTCTGGGAGCCCTGCGTCCTCTTTAGGTGAGGCCTTTGCTCCTCTCCTGTAGCTGTTACAGCATCCCTTCCCCACCCCAAATATTACCTCACCTTTATTTCTGGTATAGTTTTATGTGTTAATATAGGTCCATGTTTCTCTCCCTATAGAATGTAGCCTCCTGGTTTTGATTTTAACTTCATATCTTTAGAGGCTGACACATAGTAGGTTTTCAATCAGTGCTTGTGGACTATACGATCTGACTCACTGTTGGAGTCAAAAGATGATGCAGTGTTCTTCCATTCCACCCAACGCATGGCTTCCTTCCCGCAGTTTTTGTGCTTCGGGTAGATAGATAATACAATTATTAAGGGCTCAGCACCATGCTAAATGCCAGGGATATAAAACCAAGCGAACAAGACAACCCCTACTTTCAAGAAACTTATGTTCTACTAGGGGAGGGCCAAACGTAAAGAGTGCTGAAAAGCAGACAGAGGATGCCCTAGGAAGGCAAGGCTGCCCTCAAAGTCTGTAGAGGCAATTGAGGTGAGAGTGAAGTAGGCATATCTGGGGCCCCTAATAAAAAGGCAGTTCTGCCTGAGGATTCACCAGTGAGGGATGTGGAGGCATCTTTCGTTGGGCAAGAGAGTACTAAGCAGCAGCCTCTAAGAGAGGGAGCTAGTCCATTCTAACAGAAAGCGTCAGGACCTTTTTGGTAGTTTTTTCCCTCTTTCCCATGGAGCAGATCTGTCTTACCTCGATTTACGTTCCCTAGTCTCCCCTCTTTGTGCCTCCCTTCAGCCCCCTTCTTGCATCCATAGTAGTTCTTTGGACAGAGAAAATGGTGCGACAGGGGATAGGCCAAGCCCCAAAGACAGCAAGAAGAGAAGTGGATATTTTTCTCAGTGTCACTGACTTAACATGTTGAAAATTTCCCTGGTGCCACTGCACAAATCATACATGAATGCTTAATGGCAATGCCTGAGGGGCAGAATGAAGTGGCAGCATCAAAAGCAGAGTTCCTCACTCCCCTGGGAGCCAGGTATATTAAGCTGTTAGAATGCCCTGCCTGGTGGGTAGCTTTGCACCGGTATAAACCTGGTTACCTTAATGTTAAGGTTAATGAGTTCTACCCTGTGAAAGGACAGTCTGATAATTGATTCAGTCACCCTCACTCCAAATCTCTTTGCCCCTCCTCCTTAGTATAGGGAGATTGAAGAGTCCTCGGTTGGTTTCCTAATGGCCATGCATAAGCCGCACTGGACTCAGACCATTTCTTGCCTTTCCTTTAGAGAAAAATAAATGATTGTTTTATTTTATTTTACTTCTGTGCAATCCCTGAGCTGAGCTCCAAAATGTTTGTTCAACTGTGTCAGTAACTTTCTAGTCTCTTTTGTTAGACAAAGTGATATAATTTCTGCCCATAACATCTAGCCATTGAATGGAACTTGGGGAATTAGGACTGAAGAATGGGGTTCCCAGACTTCAGTCAGGGATTATATCATGGACCTCTTTGGTCAGTTAGTTATCCGACATTTATTAAGTACCTACTATGTGTCAGGCTCTATGCTAAACAATGTGATAAAGCCTATATAGCTCCTCCTTCATAATGTTTTTTAAAACAAAATACATAGGAATACAGAGGGAACCAATTATATTAAAATACCAAATATATTAAATGTACAAAAAAAATTTTTTTAAAGCTTGCAGATGCCATATTTAAGTTTTACCCTGGTTTGGAGAATTTCAGGATCTCTTTAAAATATTGCTAATTGATTATCAGAGATGAGTCAGAACTCAATATGAAATAAACTGCTCTGCTTCTTCTTTTGTCCTTGCCCTTAGGAAAATATGGACTGCTCTAGGAAACCAGATTAAATGCCTTTTGCCATGACTGACCTTGCTTTGAGAAATTAATATTGACATGGAGGTACCTGATAGGGCAACTAGGTAGCACAGAAGATAGAGTGCTGAACCTGGAGTTGGGAAGACTCTTCTTCTCAAGTTCAAATCCAGGCTCAGACACTAGCTGGATGGCCCATGATCCTGTTTGCTTCAGTTTCTGCATCGGTGAAATGAACTGGAAAAAAAATATGGCAAATCATTCCAGTATCTCTGCCAAGAAAACCCCAAATGGGTCATGAAGAGTCAGCCACAACTGAAGTGGCTGAATAACAGCATACTAAGAGAAATTAGTAATCTCTCCTTTGAACTAAATATGAGACTGAAAACAGCAAGGTTGTACAGTCTATTAAGCACCAGAATTGGAATCAGGAAGACCTGGCTTCAAATATGGTGCCAGATACTTATTAGATGTATAACCCTCGACAAGTCACATAACTTGTTTAACCCAGTTTCCTTATCTGTAAAATGAGATAATAATATCCTAGGATTGTTGTGAGCATTAAATGATATAATATTTGTAATGTGCTTAATACAGTGCCTGATGCAAAGTAGGTGTTATTTAAATGTTATGATCATAGCATTAGAAGGAACCTCTGTTTATTCTTCTGAATGAGATTCTTTTTTTTAATAACCTCTTCTCCCATTCCCAGTTGTTTTGGCCAGTAGCCATTTTGATTGGCTTGGAATAGTAGTCGTTGACTTTATGGACTCAAATGGTATTATTAATACCCATTTAGATAACAAGGTTCTCACCCAGTTGTCTGTGAATTCCTCCTGGATTTTATTTTGCTTTTCCAAAGACTCACCTTCTTTTTCTCCTACTTCTTCCCCAACCCCCCATGATTGAGAAAGAAAGGAAAACAAAACCCCTGTTACAAACGTCTGTAAAACAAAATAAATTCCTGCAAAATAAACTCCTCTATCAGGAAGCAGGTAGCACGTTTCATTGTGGGTCGTCTGGAATTGTAGTTGGTGATGCAGTGGATAGAGTGCTGGACGCGGAATCAGAAAGATTCATCTTCCCAATTTCAAATCTGGCCTCAGACACTTACTAGCTGTGTGACCTTGGGCAAGTCACTTAACCCTGTTGGCCTCAGTGTCTTCATCTGTAAAATGAGCCAAAGAAGGAAATGGCAAACTACCCCAGTGTCTTTGCCAAATGGGGTCATGAATACTGTATACCAACAATTGCATTGGTCTGGGTCCCTAAGTCTTGTAAAATTGTTTGTCTTTACAGTCTTCTTGTTGTTATATAAATTGTTCCCCTGGTCTTGCTCACTTTGTTCTGTTTCAGTTCATACAAGTCTTCTCAGGTTTCTCTGAAACCGTCCCTTCTGTCATTTCTTACAGCACAATAGTATTCTATCACATTCAACTACAAGAACTTGTTCAGCCATTCTCCAATTGGTGGACACTCCCTCTGTCTGCTGTTCTTTGCCACCACAGTTAGAGCTGGTCTAATTATTTTTGTACATGTGAGTGCTTTTCCTCATTGATCTCTTTGGAGTATAGACCTGGAAGACTCGAGCTGAAATCTGACCTCTGAGACTTACTAGTTCTGTGACTCTGGGCAAGTCGCTTAACTTCTGTTTGCCTCAGTTTCCCCATCGGTAAAATAGGGATAATCATAGCACTTGTCCTGCAAGATTGCTGATGATAAAATAAGGTAATATTTGTAAAAAAACTTAACACAGTGCTTGATGCATAGTTAAATACTACATAAATGCTAGCTATTATTAGCTATCGGTAGTAGTAGTAGTAGTAGTAGTAGTAGTTTTGTTGGGTCAGAAGGCATGTACTATTTAATAAAGTTTTTGAGCTTAGAGTTCCAAATTGCTTTACGGAAAGGCTAGACTAGTTCATAGTTAATAGAACTATGTATTAATATTCCTGTTTTCTCATAGCCTCTCCAACATGTCTTATTTTCCATTTTTGTTAACTTTTTCAATCTGACAGGTGTGAGGTATAATATCAGAGTTACTTAACTTTGCATATCCCTAACTATTAGTGACTTACAATATTTCTTCGTGTAGCTATTGATAGCTTGGATTTCTTCCTCTAAAACTGCCTTTTATATTTTTATTGTTTATCAGTTAGGGAATAGCTCTTGTTCTTATAAATTTGAATCAGTTCGTTTTCTTTGCTCCCTAGTGTTTAGTACCTGGCACCTCATATAGGTGCTTTACATGCCAGTAAGTGCTTATGGACTGGCTTGCTGACTAAAATGAGATCTTTATCAGAAAAACTTGCCACAAAGAAGGTTCCCCTCACTAATCTTGCTTCTCTTCTAATTTTAGCTACATTGTAATACGTATTTTTGGCCTGACTAAATATCTTTCTCTTCCTGTCAATCCTTTGGGCTCCAACTTTCTGTCACTGATACTATGACATTTTCCCATTATGTATCTGTTGAATCTTCATCTATTAAAATTCTATTTTTTTATAAAACTTCAACTTATCTATCATCTGCTGCCATGGGTTCTAATTCTGCATGTGTATTTTATCTCCATAAGTCCCTTGAGGCCAGTGCACCCTGCCTTATGAGTTCTTATTGCACCCGGTGCCCAGGACGCGTGTGCTGAGTGATGGATCGTTGGCTGTGATGTCCTCAAATCTGTGTCTTTGACACGTAATTGTTGCTTTTATTTTTCCATTGGGTCAGATTCTTCATGACCCCATTTTGGGGTTTCCTGGCCAACATTCTGGAGTTTTACAGATGAAGCAACTGAGGCAGATGTGGTTAAGTGACTTGCCCAGGGTCACTTCATTTGTAAATGGCAGGATTTGAACTCAGAAAGATGAGTCTTGGTGACTCCAGGCCAGCACTCTGTCCAGCTAGCTGCCCCCAAAACTGAATTACTTTTTACGAAAATCTGCTATAGCCTCATTAGCCCATAAGGAGGCTGTGGTGTGGTCCTCCAAGTGTCATAAAGAGCTTCACTCATCCTTATTTTGTCTAGTGTGTATCAACAGTTTATGTTTTTGTGTGTTTATAATTTTGAAATATTTTTTAATTTTTTCAATTATCAGGCATTTATTTTTCCTTCCCACATCCTTCTGCCCACCTAAAAATGATTTATGATGTTTATGATTTATTCAAAGTAGTTCAGTAGATACATGTCAGTACTCCCATCACCAAGAGATATCGTCATCTCTCCGTGCTTTGTCATCCTAGGTGATTCTTATCCATCCACTTCCATGGATCCCCTGTAGAAATTTTCCTCTATATCCATTGCTTTGGCTGCCATTTCAAGAGACCATCAGTCTGCCATGTCCTGCTTTTTGGGTGATTTCAGTCCATGACGACTATCATTTGGCTTCTTGCATGAAAATATCTGTTGGCAGTATGCTATATGTAGCCTGCTTACATCTACCATACATCTTTCCTTTGTCCTTTGGGTGCCAATAATGTGGAATCTTTAACATTTGCAATATTAGTGATATACAGTCCTAAAACATCACCAGGAGGGTGATGAAAAGATGGAGTTTTGTGTCAGGAAAAAGGCTGAAATGAGTGAAAATGCTATCTAGCACTCTCCTCCTGTTCAGTTGTAGTCCATTTGCATTAACTATCCAAAACACACCAAATTACTCAGTATTTAAAAGCTTAATCCATGAGACCATAACTAAGAAAGTAAAGCATGAACATATTAATTATTAATTAAATATTAATTAAGATATTAAAGTTATTATTCATAATAGCTCATAATCTTCTGATCTGATCCTCTAGTTTTTGCCTTAGGACTGTGATCTCTTGACTAGTAAGAATTTTCCACATTTAGTTGACCCCATACCTTACCATCCTACATGGCAAGCCAAGATGATGCCTAGATGCTCCCACTTCTGAAAAGATCCTCCAGTTCTTCCCTTGGGCCATGCTGTCTTTATTGGTGAAATTTTAAAACCCCCACATTCCCTAGGATATTGTGCCCTCCCTACTTTTCATTTCTTTCTCTGAGAACATTCATCGAATCAATAATCTACCTTTCTTGTAAATGACGTATCAGTCAGTTACCCCATGGCTCTGTTGACACCCCTGTGAATTCCTAGCTCACAACAGCCCACCGTGGCCACCCCTCCCTTATTGGTGTTTTCATCCCCAACTGAAATGTAAGCACCTTGAGGATGTAGACCATCCTGCTTTTTGTATTTATATATCCTACTTATTAGACCTTCTGCCACGTAGACAGCATTTATGTGATGCTTTTCGCTCATTCTTCTCATACAGTGACCTCATAAAGGCTTCCATTAGGTATTATTGAACTGAGCCAAAAGTCATAAATATTATGTATTGTATATTGACAGTCTCTGTGAATTAGTGAATTAGAATTAAAGCTCTGCTTTAGTTCTGTACATCACCTTTCTATGTCTCCATATCCTACTTCAGCCATGTACTCATTATCTACTTATCCTTATCCCTCCTTGGTTGAGGCTGCCCCTTCACTACAGTGGCAGCTGGTGGAGTGGCACAGTGGCTAGAGTATTGGACCCAGAGGCAGGAAGGAGTCAGTTCCAATACAGCCTCAGGCACTAACTAGCTTTGTGACCCTAGGCAAGTCCCATAACTTCTGTTTGCCTCTGCTTCCTCAACTATAAAATGGGGATTTTAACAACAGACACTTCCCAGGGTCTTTTTGAGAATCAGGTGAGATAATTGTAAAGCATTTAGTCCCATGCCTGGCCCATAGTAGGCATTAAAAATACTTATTCTTTTCCATGTTTTAGTATTAGGTTGATAAAGCAGGTTGACTTGGGAAATGGCATGACTACTTCACACCAACCTACTTCCTTCCTCATCATCTTCCCTTAAACCAGTGTAACCAAGCAAGCAGTAGTGTGCTGCATGTATGACTGTCCATGGACGTCATCTTAGCCATCTCAGAATCTTGGAAGAGAAAACAGAACTCTTGACAGTCCCTCCTTAAATATAATGACTATTCAAAGTTTTTGTAATTTACCTAAGAAAAGTGTCCAGTGAGTTCTGGCAGTAAAACATGTGACCACTCAAAGAGTTAGGTATTGTAAAAGGTTATGTATTTATTTATTAGGAAAACCCAGGTACAAAGAGTCCATTCCTGGGAAGCTTTGGACTTGGGAGGGGAAAGGTAGAGGGACAGAGGGGTACCTTAGGTTGAGGCCCTCAGAATTTCGAGTGTGTTCAGTTTCCTTTGAAAACCCTTCATCACCACTACCCCACCCCAGTGGAAAGCTACACTCTGGCAAATAGATCCAGAGATCAGAGGTAGGACAAGAACAAAGCTTCTCTTTGTAAGTACCTACTATGTGCCAAGCAGTGAGCTAAGTGCTGAAGATAAAAATATGGAAAAGAAAGGCAGTCAGGGAAAGACACAAAGAAACTGAAAAAAAGCGGGGCAGAAGCCTTTTAAAGGAAACAAAAAAAATAGGCATAAAAGAATACACATTACGGACCATCAGAAACAAGGCTGCAGCAATCAGAGAATCCATCAGTGTCTGGAAGTGCTGTTTGTACCCCTGATTCCGTTTCCCTGTTAGCTCTGTAGTTTTAATTGTGTGATTTTTGCCTAGCACAATGGCTTTGGGAATGCATGTCTCCTTATAGCAGAATTGGCTGTACTTTATTAGATGAATTAATCAAAGTCATCATTCCTCTTCATCTGTCCCCTTCCAGGGAAGAGTCCTTCCTGGACCGATGAGGCCTCGCAGTTTTTGGAAGCTGCTCAGGCTTTGATAGGGGTGTTAGAAAAAGAACTCAGTGGTAGACGTCGATTTCTTCATAGTTAAATAAATTCTGATGATCTTCCTCATTCAGAGGAGACCAGGGACTTTGGAATAAAGTGCTTTCCCAACATCGTCATATACAACTGGGAAAGGGGGTTTGGGGGGTTTGGGGGATGCTTCCATAGGAACGAACAAATTTTATTCATCTTTTTGTCTCCCACTATGCCTTTCAAATATGATAGGAGCTCAGAAGGGTAACAAAACTGTTTTCTAGAAGTGGTATACGCAGGTAGATAAGCACAGATAGATATATAGATATATTATAGTTATTGTCTAACTCTGACCATCTTAGCAGATGCTTCAGTTTGGGATCTGTCCATCTCATCACCTGAGTTCACCCTTAAAGCCTCTTTGCCCTCACGGTATAAAAAAGTGTTTTTAATTCTACCCTTCTCCTGCCTAATGAATCAGCCAGCAAGCATTTATTAAATGTTTACTACGTGCCAGACTTCTTTTCACTAAGTGCTGGAGGTACAAAGGCAAAAGGGAAAGGCCTTGCTCTTAAGAAGCTTACATGGTAATGGAAAAGATAACATACATACAAACACGTAGTACATACAGAAAAAATAAAAGGTCGTTATGGAAGCAAAACAGTTCTCGTGGTGGGTTTCAGAAGTAACTAGGTGGTGCAGGGGATTGAGCACTGAGCCTGAAGTCAAGAAGACCTGAGTTCAAATGTGGTCTCAGACATTAACCATATGCCCCTGGGCAAATCACTTAACCTATTGTCTACCTCAGTTTCCTCACCTGAAAAATGAGGATATTTTGGAGATCATATTTGTAAAGCACTTCATTAGAAATAGTGTGCAGCACAATAATGAAGCAGTCCTCCTACTGGACTCTGCCATTTGTCAGATCCTATCTTAAGTACAGAATCAAGGCACCTCTCAGAAAAGACATTGAATAGAGCTAGATCAGGATGACTGAAATGGCAAAGGGAGTTCATAACGGTATCAGGAAGGTCTGACTGAAGGACCTGGAGTTGAGAAAACTTAGGGAGAACCTAAGTCATCAAATACTTGAAGTGCTGTCCTGAAAGAGTAACTAGACTCTTTCTGCTTGGCTTTAGAAAGGACAGAAGCCTAAGACCAGTGGGCAGATGTTATGAGGAGCAGGGGAGGTAGGTAAATTTTAGCTCAAGAAGAGGAGAATCTTCCCAAGAACTGAAAGTGTAAAAAAAAGCAGAATGAGCTATCTGAGGATGTAATGGATTTTCAGTTGGAGGCCAGATGACTCCTTGGGTAGGTTGTCTTTATGGTTCATGCTTAGAATATGATACATCAAGGAGGTCTATGTTGGGAAAGGTTCTGCACTACGCTGGAGGAAAATGCAGGTTTTGAACATTTATCCCTTGTAAGCATGGGTTTTGGGGGGAGGAGGGTGTTAACAGCTGAAGGTATCTTAGGCTAAGCTTTGGATAGACGTTGGATTAGTGATTTCAGGTCTCTTCCAATTCTTCCGTTCGCTTTATATCCAAGAATCTTATGTGACCAGTTAGTTCTCTGCCTTTGTAACCCTTCCATTTCTTGGAATTTCTTCACGTGTTCATTTCATTTTTTGAGAATATCCTGTTGCTCTTGAGATAGTTGTGATTGAGCCGCTTTTTAATTGTGTCTGACTCTTCGTGACTCCACTGCTGTTTTCTTGGCAAAGATAGTGGTCACCATTTCCGTCTCTAGCCTATTTTACAGATAAGAAAACTGAAGCAAACAGGGTTAAGTGACTTGCCCAGGGTCACACAGCTAGTAAGTATCTGAGATCAGATTTGAACTAGGGAGGATGAGTCTTGGATGGCTCTGCACTCTGTTGTCCATCTGGCTGCCTCTTGAGCTAACCTCCTTTTATATAGAAAGCCTAGGATATCATATTTTACTTATTCCTTCTCTTAAACTCTTAAAATTCCATTCACCCAAAGTCTAGGATATCCACAGAGGATGCCTAACATTCTCCTTATAGGTTCCAAAATGATGTCATCATGTCTTCCCAAGTTTCTCATCATTTTATTTTCAGCTCTAGTTCCTACTTTCATATTGGTTAGAATCACTTCCAAAACAGCTGGTTTTTTCTTCTTTCTCTTTTATTCTGCATTTTGATGAAGGAAATTATTACTGAAGCTTTCATTCTGTAGATTGGTTCCAGGAGAAATGCAATAAAGCCTAAGTTTTTACAGGTCACTGGTGCAACCCTCTCGTGCTTTCTGCCTCCTGAAACTGAGACACCTCATTTTCTGTGTCTCTTGCCAGCTGCTAAGAGTCTTTGGTCGGTTCTAGAAGTTTCTTCAGTCTACTGGTTCATGCCCTGCTGAAAACGATGACCATGGTTTTTTTTTCAAATTTGTTTATTTTTAGTTTTCAACATTCACTTCCAAAAGTCCATTTTATTTGTCCTTGGCTGCAGTTCAGCTTGAGTGCCCGAATTCACCAGGCCTAAGGTCTTCCAAGGCAAGCCTTTCTATAATGGCAGCCAAGAGTGAATCCTGAGGGTTCTCCCAATTACCTGCACAGATATATGTGCCCAGATTACCCAGATAGATGCCTCTGATATGCAGCTAGCATGATTGCTTCCTAACTCTAGGCTACATCACAGCCCACCCACCCATTCCCTTGTTATGAAAAAAAAAATTAGAAAACTTACAAAATTTGCAAGAAATATTTCAAACTCTGTCACATTTTTCATAAAACAGCCTACACAAATAATGTTGAACTTGTATTTTATTTAAATACAATTAAGAATTTTTTCCCATTTTTATAATACAAAGATCTCAAACATACAATAAAAATAACACAATGTGTTTTGTTTTGTTTTCATGGTTTTTCCCATTCATTTTAATTCTCCTGTGCAACATGACTGAGGTGAAAATGTATTTAGCAAGAATGTACGTGTAGAACCTATATAAAATTGCACACCATCTCAGGGAAGGAGGAAGGAAGGTGGAGGAGGAAGGGAGAAAAAAATCTGAGATATATGGAAGTGATTATAGAAAACTGAAAACAAATTGATTAATTAAAAGATAAAAATAACACAAGATAATGTAAACTATCTCTGTGTTGTATTCATTGCTAGAGAATCAGCTGTTAATCAGGTTAAATCTTTTAATAATGGGGTTTAGGGAGGGCAGAAATGTGCACTCAGACACTTTTAATTTTAACCTCTAAAATTGGTTAACATTTTCTCCATCACTTTCTTAAATGTAGATAGTCAACTAAACAACGCATCAAACCCTGATTTGTTGTACTTGCCCATTTCTGACGTGTAAATGTCGCACTGCAAATTTATCAGTCTGCCTTGAGAGCTGGCTGGAGCTGGTTCCAGCACGCTCCTCCAGAAGAGGTCATTTAGCCCAGAGGTAGCAAACTTGCAGGTTCCATGGGGCCAGCAGAACTCCCGAGAGTGCTCCCTAAACCAGATTAAAACATAATTGGGAAGTGTTTAACAAAATAGATAAAAATGCAGTACAAATACAGTTTAAAAAAAACAACACATATTTCTTTGTGATTTTTCTAAGTCAGTATGAGCCCCGTAGAGATCCATTTTGGTTTGACACCACTGGTTCTAGTGCAGTGTTTTGAAGTTGAGGAGAAATAAGGCTAGGAGAGATCATCACACATGTAATAAGGAATTGGCAAAGTCAGGATTCGAACCATGCTGCCTCTTCAAGACAGAGGGTAAAACACAGTAGTGGCCAAAAGCCCTTTGGTTCTTTAAGGTTCTGCTGGGCACCTGGAGTCAGGGGGTGGGAAAGATAAGATGACCATCTCCTATTTCCAAGATGACTGATGTATGTGCCAAGAGACTTAAGCTGTCTGGGCACCTTTGCCCAGGTAACTCCTGTACTCATTGAGGAGTAAAAGGACTGGGAGCTGTTCCAGATGGACTAGCACTGTGGTGAGAGGGACTGTTTATTCTGGCCCATATCTAACCTAGGCATCAGCTCTATTTTAGGGTGGGAATATCAAGTTGGCATTTGGGGTACACCAAAGCTTCAAGTGCTGAGGGTTATAGCCTATGCCCATTTGCCTGTGGCTGGGACCTCTGCCAAGAACAAAAGAAGACATATGTGTGGAATCATCTGAACCCCTGAGTGCAGGAAGAGAGGAAAGATTCAACAACTTGTTCTCTGTGTAGAGGTCCACTACCCACCCCCAGTAAGAACGTGCTCCCCTTCTACCACCCTTTACCTTACTCCTGCCAGTTAAAGTGAATTTGTGGTTTTAGATTCACTTTTTATTGTTTTTAATTTGAACTTTTCTTTGGAAAAAAATGGCTATGTTTGTCCACAGTTGTACTTCAAAATATCTACTATTTTCACCCACTGCTTTGCACCCTTCTTCCTCCAGGGTTCTAGTGGAAGGGGGCATATGTCCCACTGTTTGGAAAAGCAAATTAGCAGACTCCTAATTCAAACAGAAGAGATGTTTAGCTGTTATCTTCCAGGCAGCCTTCTGAAGAAATCTGAGTTTCTACCACTTTCTCCCAGCTATTATAATGGGCAAAGCACTAGAGCCGGAATCGGGGTGTGGGAATTGGGTTCGGAAATAGGCATGAGAAGAGTGAATTTCTCACCTTAATCTGTGTTGTCTGGCCATTTGCTGTTGCAAAAATAAAAAAGAGAATCATGATAGCTCTTCTGTCTCAGGGTGGAAACCAAGCCCTGAGAGCCTGACCCTTTCTAATCCCCCCTCCCCTGCGTCCTCCTGGCCCCACTCTTTCTCCCTTGCTTTCTCTGCTTCCCAGGTCTCTAGTGGTCCCCAGTTCCTCCTGAATTCCTGCTCCGCTCACCCTATCTTTCCCCATCCTTCACATACACTTCCATCTGGATGTCGCCATTTATTGTGATTTATTGTTTACCCCATGCTGGGCAGTTTGTCATATCACAGAGAGCCCTGCACTTGAGAAGACTTCCTTTAATTCAGCACATAGCCTTGTTACAGGTTCCTGGATCTCCTTCAGTCCCATTTCCTTGGTCGGTAAAATGGGGAGGTAGCTTGGCCTAGTGAGTAGACAGAGGCTCAGAGTCAGAACGATGTGGGTTCAGGTTTGTCCTCTAACACCTACTAGGCAGGCAAGTTTTATAACTCCTCAGCGCACTAGGCAGTACTTTTTAAAATAACAATAATAATAATATTGTTTGTCCTTCATTTTCAAAGAGAAACAATGACATCACATAGGTGATTTAATAGTGATAATAAATTTAATTCATATCTTGGATTTTTTCATGTTCTAAATTACCTTCTGTATCTGTACCCCAACTCCTCACAGAGAGCCATCCTATATATCATGCAATTACTTTGCTATTATAAATTATATTAGTTACAAATCTGCATTTGAGAAAGAGGGCATTCTTTTCCATATCAAGCAGATGACAGGTCTAGGGGGGGAAATGGATCAATAATATGTGTACTAAATCTATCCTAGAACCAGAAACTGTGACCTGTAGACCTGATGATTTCTGATTGGTGAGTACCTCCTCCCAGGGTCCCACTATTCAGCCTCTTGGACTACCAATGGTAACTGAATTAGGGGTCTGTCTGTGATTTAATTAATGGAGGTATTCCCTTCACAGATGCAGTTTGTAAACACTTCCCCCACCTCCAGAGACTTGATCTTTGAGGGTTGCCAAGGCTGAAAAATTCATCACTTTGTGGCCAACCTAATGACAGACCTCTCCAGACTTAGCCAGATTGGTCCTCAGACAATAGAAAGACACTTTGGTTACAAGGACAATGCTCAAGCCTTCCCAGCTTGGCTAAGACTTAGCAGAGCTCTTTGCCTGTGTTTTAGTGGAGAGTGACTAAGCTCTAATTCCAGGACATAAATGGCTAAGCATGAGAGAAAAGAGAAGGAAAGTCCCTTAGAATTCATAAACAGTCAAAACTTGGCCTTGATACATTGCTACATCAGGTCCACTAGTCTCCAGTGTCCCCATACTCCTCTAGGACATCCCTCCTCTGTGTACTTGGGCACCACCACCTTTCCCTCATTACCCCTTGCCCTACTCCCTCTGTGCACACAAAAATGCTCCATGTTGCAGAATTCTCTCCCTTTCTTCTTTCCATCCCCAGCCCGCACCCCCAGGAAAAAAAGTTCTTCCAAGCAGCTGGCTTAGGAAGGTGTTATAAAGAAAGCAATCTGATTAAACTAATTTACCCTTTCACAGAAATATGAAGGACTGATAGACCCCAATCCTCCCAGAGCCATTTGCATTTTTAAAAGAGGATCCTGATTAGTCCAAATGAAGCTCTAATTGGTAGAATTTCAGGCAGTTTTACCAAGTGAATTGAATGGAGTTTAAGCAGTTGGGGGGAGATCTGTTTGGGCAGGGATGCCAACATAGAGGTCCACCAGCTCTGACTAGGGTCTATTCTCATGGTTATTTCTATCTGTTGTATCTTTTCGGTTTCTTAAAACCACAGATTCTCTAAAAGCTCCTGGGTTTTCCTACCCCATATTGACTTCCATGGCAATAGCAGAAAGATCCTGGTGTGGAAGAGGAGTGGTATCGTAGATAAAGACTGCTGGCATTCAGTTGTTTGTGACCCCATTTGGCAAAGAAACTAAAGCGGTTGGCCATTTCCTTCTGTGGCCCACTTTACATATGAGCAAACTAAGGCAAACAGGGTGAAGTGATTTGCCCAGGGTCATACAGCTGTTAAGTGTCTGAGGCCAGATTTAAAGTCAGGAAGATGGGTCTTCTTGATTCCTAAGCTAGTGATCTATCCACTGTACCACCTAGCTGCTCAGACAGAGGCTACTCTGCAGGCATGATCTATGAGATTGTCTGCCAGTTAAGTCAGTAAACAAACATTTGTTAAACTCTTATGTGGCCAACTCAGTATACAAAGAAAGGTATACTCAAGGATCTTACATTCTAATGGGGAAGAAAATGCAGAAAAATGACATATAAGATACAGTCAGTCAAAATGGAAAATAATTGCCAAGGTAATGTGGTGGGGAAGTGGGGGCACTAAAGGGGAATACTTCAAGCCACTTCAGTTTCAGCTGGTGCAGCTGAGTCTATCAACAAAGACTTATGGGCCACTTACATAAGGTAGCTTCATTGTTTGAGGTCTACTTTGAAAAGACCTTGAAGTTTTTATAGTCCCCCATCTCATCTTCATCCCTTTCAATAAAGAGATGGCTAGGTTTGTGGAATTCACTAAGGTATTATTTCCCTGTGTTTTGAGAAGGGTACTACCCAGTTCCAGGTGAATCCATACCCGGAACATGGTTATCAGCAACAAGCTGAAGGCAATATACCTGCCATTATTGGGATTCAAGCAGAGGGAAAAGGTGGTTAGATAAGTCAGTCATATATGTGGGTTCCCTAAGTGAGCAATACAGTTCCCTGGGGGGTGCTAAAATGATCGGAGTGGGGGGGGCAGTAGTAGCCTCAGGTGCACTTGGGGGGCATTGAATAAAAATAAGAGGAAGGTAGAAGCATAAGGAAAGAAGAGAATTTTGAAAAACTATTCGTACATGTTTCATCTGCTGTGTAACAGTTTAAGTCATAGTGATTACATTATTTTCCAAATAAACACACAAAATGAAAGTTATAACTGTTCATTGGTCAAGTCCACCAATAGGTCTTAACAAGCAAGTATTGGCAGGTGAGTGTGTTACACGTTGTTGGGAAGTCCAGAATGCATCAGCATAAATAAGTGCTTGTAATAACCTATTTACAATACAGTACTATACAGTTACATGATGCAGTATTGCATCATCAAAATTTCAATGCAGGAAAAAATCCACAAATTTACAATAAATTATTAAATTTAAGATGCATAATTTTTTAAAAATATATTGTATATATTTTAAATTATGAAAATTTCAAAATTTAAAAAAATCATTAAAGGGTTAAAGAAAATAGATTTCCAGGGGACACTGAGTAATTTTTTTAAAGGGGGTGGTAGACCAAATAAGTTTGGGTACCTCTGCTATAGAATCTTGTGTGGACATTTGGGTTTGGGGCATTGAGTTATCATCAAGTGCTAAAATAGCTCTCAGCTCATTTGGTTAATCCGAATTTTGTGAGCTGTAAGGGTGAGCTGGGCAAGGCTTTTTTGCTATGCTATGAGGAAAATAGTCCAGATTGGGAATTTTCTGATTCACTTCCCAATGGGTTTTGTGGTGTGGTGGTTGTTGGTGTGCTTTTAAAATTTACTTACTCTGCGGTCCGAGACAAGCTATGCGTCACAACAGGACAAGATTTTTTTGTCCAGATTGGAAGCTGACGGTGTTTTTTTTACCATTTCAGAGCCATCATTGTTAGGAATGGAGAAATCATCCCCATGTCTTCAGAATTCACGCCAGAGACAGAACGCCAGCGGCTGCAGTACCTGGTAAGAGTTAGACTTGATTGGGTACAACAGGGGGGCAAGTCACTTTTGTAAGGGAGCACGAGCATGTGCTGCCAGTACAGCTAGGAGACCTAAAACAGCAGATGTGTTACGGTGTTAATGCTTCCTTTTGCACCTTCTGCCTGGAGAAAACTTGTTGGCTTCGCATTAAATGTGATCCAATCCACCTCCATGACTATTAGTGTGACTGATTGTTTTCCTTTCATCTTTTTAAATAGTAAAAAGCCATTTGTGTCCTTTGGGGTTTGTGTGCATGTTTATGTCTGTCACTTCCTGATGTACTCCACAGTGAACCCTCCCTAGTAACAAAGGAAAACAGTTCAAGTAAAACTGATTGGCTGACAAAAGCAGTCATGTCTCATAGCATATGCAGCATTCTGTACCTGTAATCCCTCACCTCTACCAAAAGGAATTTGCATTTTATCCTGTCCTCTAGAACTAAATTTGATCAGTGCAAGTGAATCTGATTTCAGCTGCCTGTTGGCAACCAAAGGGCATCCATTTTGGTTCTAGCATTTTGCTGCCACAAAGATTGAAGCTCTGAATATTGTAGGCATATGTGGGACCTTACCTCCATTAACCTCCTTGTAGCCTGCACCCACTTTTATGTCCCTGGTTCTTACACATTTAGTTTGCTCAGAGGATATGGACATTTTAGTGACTCTTTTCATTTAATTGCACATTTTTTTCCTGAGCACTTGAAACAGTTTACACCTCTACCAAGTACTGATGACATTGTGGGAAATAGGATATTCTCACATCTATGACCAGTATATGAGAAGCTGGGGGGGGGGGGGGGGGGGTTACCAAAACTTTTACACACAGAGGAGAGAGGGGACATATATTTGACACCTTCTCTGTGGCCCACCACTCTCTGTTACCCAAATATGAGCATTGGAACTTTCAGTAGTGCCACAGAAGAAAAGATTTCTGCTCTCTCATAAGTACTGTACATTTCCTTTCCCTGAATCCCAACTCCCATTTCATTAATGGGAGACACGCACCCTTTCTTCATCCACTCCTTTGACCCTCATAGGATGCATTTGGGGAGGCCTGGGGGGACAGAGAACCGTTTGTCCTTAGACGCATCTCGTAGGAATCACCTAATTGACCCAAGAGCCTTTTTTTAGAAGAAGGGATGGAGATTTCGCAGAGCTTTTCTCATATTTGATTTTCCTTTCCTAAGACACTCTTTACTCCCAGGTCAGAGATTTCTTGAGCATGGCTTCCTTTGGGCACTCCCCAAAGGAATGCTGCTTGTTAGTCTGAGTAGCAATTCCCAAATTGTAGAACCAGCTGTTTTCCATCTGTACGGCTAGGTGGCGCCACAGTGCATAAAACACTGGGCTTGGAGTCAGGAAGACCTGAATTGAAATATGGCCCCACGCGTTTATTAGCTGTGTGATCTTGGTCAGGTCACTTAACCTTGGTCTGCTTCTTCTCCTCATCTGTAAAATGGGGGTAATAACAGCTCCTACCTCCCAGGGTTGTTGTGAAGATCAAATGGGGTAATATTTGCAAAGCACTTTGCAAAAAAACACTATATAAGTCGTTGTCATCATTGTTATTTACTGTTTGTACTTTGATATATGTTGTTGTTCAGCCATTAAGTCGCTTCCAACTCATTGCGACCCTGTGGACCCTACTGTCCGTGGGGTTTTCTTGGCAAAGATACTGCAGTGGTTTTCCATTTTCTTCTACAGTGGATTAAAGTCAATAAAGGTTAAGTGACTTGCCCAGGGTCACACCACTAATGAGCATCTGAGGTCACATTTGAACTCAGGTCTTCCCGACTCCAGACTCAGCACTTTATCCACTGAGCCACTCGCTGCCTCCAGGACTAGACTGCTTAGCTCATACATATGTACATAAGTACATGCATGCATGTATAAATGTATTTGAATCATCCGTTTAGAAACTCTATCTGTAGAACTACAAGCATGTGACATAATCTCAATTCTTCCATGATTAAAGTATTTTCTATGTAGTTAAGAAATCCCCATGTCGCTCTGCTCTGAGCAGTTGGTCCAGTTAGAAATGGAACGCATAAATATCCTGGTTTTCTGCTTTTTTGTTCCAACAGGGACTGGTCATTGGTTAAGAGGCTGTGCCTTGAAACTGTCAGCTCCAGCTAGGGCATTCATGTTACAGAAGTCCTTGCCTCTTCTACCTAAATCTTGCTAGAAATAAATAATAACGATAAAAAGTGAGGTGGTTAAGAATACTAGCAAGTTTGTAGCAAAGAAGAAACTTTAAAAGAACTGAGAACAATGGGAAGGAAGTTTGGTCTAGGGGCTTTCTTGTTTTTATTTTATTTTTATAAAATATTATGGCTACAAACGAGGAAAACAGATTAGAGGATGTGACATTATGAAGACAAACAACTTGGAAAGACATAAGAATTCCAGTCAATGCAGTGACCATCCATGAAGCAGAGAAGAATGGTGCCCACCTCCGGACAGAGAGGGCACATGATGAGACATAGATTGTTTGGACACAGTCAGTGGAGGAATTTGTTTTGCTTTACTATATGTATTTTTTTGGAAGAGTTTTATTTTTCTTTTTTTTTTCCGGAGGAGGTTAAAAGAGATAATAAATTTTCATTTGAGAAAATATTTTTAAATATTTTATATTAAATATTCAAATTGTTAATATATATTAAATTATATTTAACTTTAAATATTTATAAATATTTTTAGTCATTTCCTCTTAAGCTTTTCCTACACTAAGCCCTCCTTTTTTTTAAATACTATTTTTCCCAATTACATGTTAAAACAATTTTAACATTCTTTTTTTCAAGTTTTGATTCCAGATTCTATACCTCTCCTTCCTAATGTGGTAAGCAATCTGAAATAGATTATACATATGCAGTCATGTACAACATTTCTATATTAGTCATTTTGTACAAGATAGCTTAGAGACAGGATGGAAGGAAGGAAGGAAGGAAGGGAGAAAAAAATTAGTATGTTCTAGTCTGTATTCAGATAGTATTAGTCATTTAAGCAAAACCACACCTTCAGCGACTGCGTCTGTCAGTGTGTACTCCATTCTATATCTGTAGTCCCCCACCTCCCTACTTAGATGAGAGGAGTGTTTTGTCATCGGTTCTTCGAGATTGAGATTGGTCATTACACTTCATCAGACAATGGCTACCTTTTGGTGGTGTGTTAATTTATACTGTAATTGTTGGATTTATTGTTCTCCTGATTCTGCTTGCTTCCTTCTACATCAGTTCTAATGAATCTTCCGTGGGTTCTTTTCCTGCTCAAACACCAGCTAGGTATAGAACTCCAGGCAATTCAGTTAACCCCTCTGAGTCTTGATTTCCATTCCATATAATAAAGTAATAATATTGGCCATAAGTTAATATTCATAAACATTGCACACCTACTATGGTACCTAGCACATATGACAGTAGATATAATAACAGACCAACTCCCAACTGCTCATCCAGTTATGTATCATAATCTGAAGCAGAGAAATATTACTGTATTGACAAACCTAATTCTGTCTTCGCCCTTTAGAATATGGATACAGTGTGAATGAATGAACATGTCATTGAGGTAATATATTTGGTTATTCGAGTAGCCATTGGAGTTGCCTTAAACAAATGTATATACCATGATTTGTAATTTCCCATTTGACTCCTGTAGCCTGACTAAGATACCACTAAAAAGCTAAACACTTATTCCCTAGTCACTGACATAAGGGAAATAGCATTGAGATTTCAGAATACCCATGTATTTCTTTCTTTTTTTGATGTCTTTTATTGGGAACTGTCAGAAATTCAAAGACTGCTTACTCTGGGTAAATTAGTGATTTCACCAGAAGTATAATGGATGTTCAGGGAATTTGCATATGAAACATAATAGATCATACATTTAGAGTTTGGAAGAGTCCCATTAGAGGCCACCAGATCCAACCTCAGTCTTTTATGGAATCTGTAATATATGAATCCTATTATATCACACAGTGTAGAATCAGTAAAATAAATAAACAAGCTGAAACTTTATAGAGATAAAGCAATTTGCCCAGAGGCACAGTTAGCCATTGAGTGTTTTGAAGTGTCAGTGATGGTTGTTCTTGGCATGCAAAATCCACATTTTTTTCAAACCATTTCGTATGAAAAGGTAACTTGCTTCCTAACCTCCTTGGATGTTCACTTTGGATCGCTGTGGAAGTCTGCCGTTAGCTGCTTTTTAGACACAAAGAGTAATTTAGCAAGGGTATAGATGATGACTTCATCTTGGTGAATGCAGCATGGGAACTGCCATTGTCTTACAGAATTTTTTTTACAAATATTTTTATGTAAAGTTTTGAGTTCCATATTCTATCCTTTCCTCCTCCTCATTCCCCCTCCTTAAAACAATAGGTAATCAGATGTATATATGTACAGTTATGTAAAACATTTCCGTATTAATCATTTTGTACAAGAAGACTTGAATAAAAGGAAGAAATGAAAGAAAGTGAAAAAGAGCACACTGCAATCTGTATTCAAACATCAGTTGTTTCTCTGGAGGGAGAGGGTTTGTTTCATTGTTAATCCTTTGGTTGTGCCTGGCATCTTTGTATTGCTGAGAATTGCGAAGTCATTCCCAGTTCTTCATCAGATAATATTGCTGTTACTGTGAACAGTGTTCTCCTTGTTCAGTTTACTTCACTATGCATCAGTTCATATAAGTCTTCCCATGTTTTTCATCCTACTTGTCATTTCTTATAGTACAATAATATTCCATTGCAATCATATACCTAACAGCTTGTTTAGCCATTCCCCAGTTGATGGGCATGCTTTTGATTTTCAATTCTTAGCCACCACAGAAAGACTGGCAGATCACTTTATTTTTGGTTTCTGTCCTTCCCTTCTTTTTTTCCTTTTTTTCTCCCCTGTACCCCCGTTTTAAAAAAAAGACTAAGTCTTTCCATCTTACCCAGGCTTGAATAAAGGGGTTACCAACCAATCCCACCACTTATCAGGAGCTTTGACCTTCTCCATTTTCAATTTGAGCTGGTTTGCTACTCAACCTGGTACTGCTCCCCACTCCCATTTCCCCTTCCCATCAGGAGCTTACCATATAGATGCCAAATTTGGGAGAGGCACCCAATTACCTTAACCCATGTAAGCTCAGAACTCTCTAGCTCAGGAGATCCTCCAATCTCCAGTACCTTGTATTATTATAAGTGTGTACCACCATACCTGGCAGAAAGAAGGAAGGAAGGAAGGAAAGAAGGGAGGGAAGGAGGAAGGAAGGAGAAAAGAAAGACTATTCTCATCTTTCCACATTGATCAAGTAATAAAATATTTTGAGGGCACTCAACAAGCCTAAAGGAGATCTTTTTTTTCCCCTTAATAGAACCATGACTTTGCAGAGGCAAGAAACAACTTTGGGGAAGTAATTCCACCTTTGCTTATAGTGGGCTCACCCTCATATGGTTTTGCAGTGCTTTATGTCTCCGTGGAAGTACATGACTTAAACCTCACCCATCTCTGTTTCAAGGTGACAGTCGGGACCTGGTCCCTAGTCTGGGTGCTTTGATAACTCTGAGATGGGAGAGTAATGGCTTTCGTCTGTTGGGTTGAGACATATTTATAAACTCTGATTTGATTACATTAAGATGTGCCAGTATCATCAAGCTCCATAGAGTGCTTCCATCCCAGCAGAATAATCCAAGCCTGCAGCTGTTTTTCATCAAGGCCAGTGTACCGAATAGATGAAAGTTGGTTTCACATGCACATTTAATACACATAAGTGTAATGTCATCTGAAGTGATTCCTTGCAGCGTCCTCAGAACTACAGTTTTAGATTCTGGATCTATAAAACGAGTCTTGGGAAGGGCTTCAAGTGAGCAGCCGCAAGTCAGCCTCTTAGCTCTCTGTGATTCTTCATGCTCAGTAGTGATTTAGGAAGAGTGTACCTTAAGCCCAAACCCTGCTTTAAAGATGGAGTGTAGTCGTGAGATGAACTGGCCTCCTCCCTACGTTCCACTTAACCTTGAGAGATAGTTGTTAAACTGAGTGAGCCTGGCTTCAATCAGGAGGCATGATGGCAGGGCTTTATCTTCTCTTTGCTCTTAAAAGAGCAGTTCACAGTGTGATGGAAGATTAGACTGCACTTTTTGTGTCCCCCACCGCAATCCCACTTTGCCCCCTCCTTTTTTGCCTTCCATAAAACTGTACAAGTCTAAAAATATTCTAATAAAAAAAAGGCAGTGGGGAAAAAAACCAAAAGATACATTTTTCATATCTACCATGAGTCTCATTTTTCTGGATTTTTAGAATATGATACTTTTCCAAGAAAAGGTCCCCCTTCCCCTGGGGCAGCCCTTGTTTTGACCCTGCCCCCCAAAATATTTTGTTTTTTTACCAATTCTGGGGTAGGCGATAGGTGTGTGACTTTACACAGAGTTTTCTATTTTCACTTCTCATACATGAAATAAAAATTAAGGATGTGCATATGTATAGGGAGAGGGGATATGGAGCTGAAGACAGGTGGTTTTTGTTGCCTTCATGAAAAGCATATTCTTTCTCTGATTTAACAGAAGAAAGCAAAAAATGGCAGCAGAATTGACAGATCTGGTCATTGCCATTAGGACTATCCCTTTACAACCCTAGGTCCCATATGGTTCTTTTTAATGATGTGTAAATTCCCATATTGACCTAGACAGTGACATGCAGGAATTAAGAAAGTTCCTAAGAGCATGTTCTTGAAATCCTAAGTTTTTTTAGATTCAAGTCAGGAGTGATTCCATAACAGGAAAGTCCTGCTCATGTTGTACCTTCCCCACATTTATATTTCTCCTTTAGTTTTTCTCAAAGTCAGAAAATTCTTTTTTTTTTTTTAAAGGTATGGTCTCGTAAATCAAGCATTGAGCCCCAGCTCTCTGGGAGCGACCTCATCCGAACGTTAGTTCACTGGTAGCTTTGCCAACATCACTCATTATATTTCATTTGTGACCTCAGACCTTCTCTGCCCGTGAATCGTCTTGAACTGAAAACATTGCAATCCTTCCTCTGTCTTAATATGACAGATCCTTCTTTTCCTAAGAGGACATACAGGATGGGGACCTCATTGTCTGTTACCTAATTTATTTTTAAAGTTCCTGGTTGAAAGATTGGAAACATTCTTTTTGTTAAATTTCATTTGAGTGGAGGGATTTAAAACGTAGGAAAGTTAACCTTCTCATTTCAGCCCTGCAGAATCCTTGGTTTCTTTCAAGGCTTAGCTTAATGCTTGTTTCCACATGAGGCCTTTCCTATCTGGAAGAAAAGTCTCTACTCTCTGTTTTAGGCACAAGCCTGCCAGAAGCAATTTTATTGATTTAGATTAAATTATTTCTAAAACATATTCTGCTTAGCAAAAGGTCCAAAACTTTGTAGAAAACTCTTAAGACATTTTGAAATTACTTTTTATATATTTTCCAACAATAGACAACATTCCACAATTGAGACTGAACAAAGGTTCAGAGTTTAGCTGACAATCTCACTATAATAGTAACTAAAAAGTTCAGTGTATCCTAGAAGTCATTTTCCTAAAACTATTACATCCTTCATCAAAGATTGCCTCTCAGGCCATGTTTCTTAACCATTTTTTGTATCCCAGACCCCTCAGGTAGTCTGGCAAAGCCTTTACATCCCTTTTCAGAATAATGTTTTTAAGTGCATAAAACTTTATATACGTACATAACATACATATATAAACACATATGTGTGTATATACATATATATCTATGTATATATAAAACTGCAAAGGAAACCAATTGTATTGAAATACAATCTAGAGCTGTGAGCTCTTCCCCCCAGCATGCACTTACCTTGCAAGCCTCTGCCTCCAGGTGCAGTACCACCTCCTCTTGCTCTTAAGGGTTTAAACGTGCCACTTCAAAGTTCTCCATGGATGATGATATTGCTGCTTTCCTTATTGACAATGGCTCTGGAATATGCAAAGCTGGCTTTGTAGGAGATGATGCCCCTTGGACCATCTTCCCCTCCATTATTGGGTGCCCCAGACAACAGGGTGTGATGGTGGGTATGGGCCAGAAAGACAACTACATGGGGGATGAGGCCCAGAGCAAGAGAGGCATTCTGACCCTGAAATGCCCCATTGAACATAGTATTGTCACCAACTGTGATGACATGGAGAAGATCTGGCATCATACTTTCTACGATGAGCTCCGTGTGGTCCCTGAAGAGCACCCTGTGCTGCTCACAGAAGCCCCCCCAGAACTCCAAAGCCAACAGCAGTTTCATGAATAAATCACTTTCTGGGAAGAGAAGGAAATGGAGATGGGACGAGAGAGCAAGAGGAGAGGGTTGGACTTGGTCAATCTGCCGCCCAGGGTGCCAGAGAACATACGATATGGCCACAGAGAAGAACTGCCAGACTTTCAAGCCTCCTTTGGACTGTGAACTTTTTGATCTGATACTAAAGTAGATGGCCTTGATTTTGGAGGAAGATCTGAAGATTCTGAAGGAGGCAGCTGTGAGTTCAAACTGTGAAGGAAATGACAGGCGACTCCCTGAACCTTTGAAACCAAGCATGGCTGCCCTGGAATAATGATTCCAACACATGTTGTCCTCTTTCAAGTATCACCTGAGAGAGAGAGAGCGAGAGCGCGAGAGTGTGTGTGTGTGTGTGTGTGTGTGTGTGTGTGTGTGTGTGTGTGGTGTGTGTTGTGGGGGAGATGGGAAGACTGGTACCTACTCTACAGAGAAGCCGTCTCTGATAGTGAAAAGTAGCCCATTGAATGAAAATAGATTATCAGTTCATTTTTTGTTGTTGTTCAGTTTTCAATTGTGTCTGCCTCTTCGTGACCCCATTTGGGGTTTTGTTGGCAAAGATACTGGACTGGTTTGCCATTTCCTTCTCTAGCTCATTTTACAGATGAGGAAACTGAGGCAAACAGGGTTAAGTGACTTGCTCAGGATCACACAGCAAATAAGCATCTGAGGCCAAATTTTAACACAGGTCTTTCTGACTCCTGGCCCAGAGTTCTATTTACCACACCACCTATCTGCCCTCTTATGAATGTTAATATTAATCATTAAAGGGTAGCTAGGTGAGTCAGTGGATAGAGTGTCAGACTTGAAGTCAGGAAGATTCATCTTCTTGAGTTCAAATCTGGGCTCAGGTGCTTACTAGCTGTGTGGTCCTGGACAAGTCACTTAATCCTTTTTGCGTCAGTTTACTCATCTGTAAGATAAACTGGAGAAGGAATGGCAAAACACTCCAGTATCTTTGCCAAGAAATCCTCAAATGGGGTCACGAAGAGTGGGACACACCTGAAGTGACTGAAAAACAACAAAATCGATCATTAACGCAGAATTCTGTGAATAGGCATGTAGGGGGGAAGGAATGTAGATACTTCTTTGTGCTATCTCTGTGCTGCCGACTAGACTTTGGTAAATACAACACAGGGCGACGGTTCATGGCTGAATCAGTAACGATGAGTGATTGAAGTGCTCCCATTCTGTGTTCTTGTTGATTAGAGAGGATTCTTAGGCTTTAGGATGGGTCTGATTAATAGCACCTCCCCCCAGGGTTGTTCTGAGGACCAGATGAGATAATAATGACAAAGCACTTAGTACAATGCCAGTGTCAGGGTTTTTAAAGAAATTTATAATTTTTTGATAAATTTCTAAATGTCAGTTACTATGATGAAGAAGATGATGATGGTGTTCTGAGACTTAGCAGGAGTATAGAAATGACTCTTTAGAAACCCTGACTTTCTTACCTTCAAGACAGCCCACCTCACACACAGGGTGCCCATAAGTAGTTAAAGCATTTTGCTCAAAAAAGAATCTGCACACAGATTTGGAGAAATACTCTTTTGCACCCCTGAATCTGGTACTGTGTAACACAGAAGATACATTTTCCCTGCAAAATTTTTTAAGTGTTAGAGATAACAAGTGACCAACTTGTATAGATATTTTTGTTAGCTTAATTCACCTTCCTGGGCCACAGAAATTCCCTTTCAGCTCTCTACTTGTGTATAAAAAGCTCACTGAAGAGCCTGCCCTCAGTAATTGACCACAGCAGCTTCCGAAATGCCTGCCTAGTGTTTTCTGTTGTGAGAATAGGAATGTGTTTGGGTTCTTTGAAGGGTCCGAGGGAGAGGGGCAGTATTTCTAAAAGCCCAAATGGAGCGAAAGCAAAAGTAGAATCGAGAAGAGCCACAGATCCCAAGCAGGCATGTTTCTTCTGTATTGTGTATTGTAAGGACATACACATCACAGCCAAGTTGATAAAATATGCTGGTTTCTATACCTTTAATACAATTTAGAGCTGAAAGAGACTAGGAATCTTTTAGGCCAAAGATGTGCTGGCAAGTGTTTAACAACCACTTGGGGGGGGGGGGGGGAGCTGAGAGCTGTATATATGACACACTTTGTAAGTTTAATCTGCATTGTTAAAATTTTCTCCATCACTGTCTTGAGTCTAGACAATCAACAGAATAATAAATCAAACCCTGATTTGTAGAATTTGCTGTTTTCCAAGGTTGTGAATGTTCACATTGAAAATTTAGCAGTTAGCTCTGGGATCCAGCATACCCTGGGTCTAGTCCAACCCACCCCCTCTCCCATTTTACATGTGAAGAAACTGAGCCCTAGAGGGTGAAATGACTTTGCCCCCAAGGTCACCCAGGAAGGAAGTAGCTAAGTCAGGATTTGAGCTCAGCGTTCTGGCCTCAAATTCGTGGATCTTTTCCTTCAACTAGAGAAGAACGCTAAATTATTGTGAGTGAGAACATTCTTATGGGATACAAATATTTCATGGTTCTTTTACCAGTATTTTATTAGATAGATTGAACTAAGGTAGTTTTACAAGAGATTTATAGCTATATAAATATGTGTGTATACATATATATATACATACACACATACACACATATATATATATACACATACATACATATATATGCTTTCGTTCAGTCATTTTTTTAGCCTTTGTGACCCCATTTAGCGTTTTCCTGCCAAAGATATTGGAGTTGTTTGCCATTTCCTTCTCATTTTAACAGATGAGAAAACTGAGGCAAACAGGATTCAGTGACTTGCCCGGGGTCACACAGCCATTGAGTATCTTAGGTCAAATCTGAACTCAAGTCTTCCTGACTCCATGCCTGGTGCTCTATCCAACTGCGTCCCCTAGCTGCCCTTTGTGTATGCGTTTAGAGAGAGCACTTTATGGTTTATAATTTATCACTTAATTATTACCTTGACTTTCTAAGCTAAGTAGACATCAGCTTGGATGAACACCAAGATCTCATGCAACTCTTAAGATTCTGATCTTACTATTCCAGTATAGTTTTTAAAGACATTTTAGAGAAAGTGGATTCTTTCTGTCCTCACTTTGCCCTCCAGTTCTGTCAGATGCAGGCAGCTTTCTTTTATAATTTCTTGAAATAAAGTATCCAGGTTTTTAGTTGGGGCATGATTTTCAGGGAACCTGATGATTCTTAAGGTATCCCTTTTCAACCTGTTCGCCTTTTGATAGTTAATATCTCATTTTTTTTTTATTTTTTTTTTCTTCAATCTTTGATTTTGTTCCACTGCTTCTTATTTTCACCCGGGGTCATTGATTTGGGTTTGGCCAGTAAGGTTTTCTACCTTCTTTTCTAAGCTATTTATTCCTCCATTTCCCTCCCCTTTACAGTGCTCATTTGAGTTGTTTTTTCATTTCCTCAGGCCCTTCTTGGAGTCTTTGTGACCAACCCATTTTTTTATCTGTGGTTCTACTTAAACTTGTAGGTTTACTCTCCTCTTTTGGGTTAACTCCCCTCACTGTGTTTAATGATTTCTTTTGTTTGCTCATATCTCTGGCCATAGTTTTTGGATTGAGGCTTTGTACCAGGGTCAGCCTCTGTCCTCTCCCAGACTCTTGAATGGGCCGGACCAGCCCTGTTTCTTCTGTCATTCGAATTTTGTGTCACTCCTCGTATATTTCTGGATGAAGTAGCCAGGAGTAGGTGTACCCTCTTGACACAATGCCTGGCTTCTGCCTCCTCCGTCTGCCCAGTGTAGATGATGACCTGTCCACATCACTGTCTCTTTTCCCTTGAACAATCCCCAACTGGGAATTGACTAATTCCCTACTGTCCCCAGTCAGATGTTGAAAATCACATTTGTCTCAAGCCTTAGTCACCTCGAATATGTACCCAGCTATTGAACTGGTCTCTTCTCCTTCTCTTGCCCTGTGTACCCATTAATTGTTCCATCCTGTTTTAGGGACTGGCTCTGTCCCACTCTGCTACTTTGATAAGCCATGCTGAGATGCCCCTGGCTTCTGCCCTTAATTCTCAGACACATGCTGGCAGCTTTCTCCCTCCTTATCTAAATCTTTCTTTGAGCAGCCTGTCCAGTGCTTGTGGCTATCTCCTTGTGCAGTCCTGGTCTGGATGGAGATGCTACCGCTGTTTCTGTTGGGTGGTTTTGATCATCTTTCTTTCTCCTTTTTAGATGTATTTTTTAGAGTGTGTGTGGGAGAGCTGGGTTCTCTACAAGCTTTCATGTTGACATCTTAAGCAGAAATAGTTATTAATAGAGACAAATATGACAACAAAAATAATAAAAGACAAAACATTAGATAGTAAATGAAGTTTTGCTGCTTGGCCCCTTTTACAGTAAACTCTTTGTTCTTGCATTTTCTGGACTTCCAATATGCCCATGTCAACCATTAAATATGCTTGGGGAGTATATGTCCACCCACTCTGGGAGCCATTTCATGTTTTTCATATGGATAGTGGGAGATGACAAATTTAAACTTCCCAGGCCTGGAGTACTGCTGTGGAATATGCCTCAGAAATTACCTAGATCTTAGAGGTTTAATTCAATCACTTTCTTACTAGCAGGGAATAGAGAAGAAGAAAAAAAAAATCACCAAATGGGGTCTTTCTTGCACTATACTGATTAGAATGTTGCTTCAGGCAGACTTTGATTGGTGAAGCCACATCAGCACCTGGATGCTAGGGAAGGGCTGGGAAGAAGCCTCTAGACACCTTCCAAAAACCAGTTGTCCTTGATTGCCCACTTCACCTGCTGGGAAAAACACATTGGAAACAAAACCCAGGCCTGTTTGAATCCTTTCCTGGGGCTTGAGCCTGTTCTCAAAGCTCAGCTGAACAATGAGAGGGCAGTGAGGCTTCTTTCATGATGAAAAATTCTCTAGAGCAAAAACTGAACTATTTTTTAAGCAAACTAAGTTTGACTAAGTTTGAATAGTTTGGAAGAACATAGACTGCATCATAACACATCAGCCTTACCAGATAGTCTCTTAAGATGTGTTAAAAACTTTCTTTGAGATTTGTTTGGCTAAAGAGATTGGTCTCGGTAGGTTCTGTTAGCCTGGATTTTGTTGTTGTTGAGTAGTTTTTCAGTTGTGTCTGACTCTTCATTGACCCCATTTGGGGTTTTATTAGCAAAGATACTAGAGTTGTTTGCATTTCCTTCTCCAACTCATTTGACTGATGAGAAACTGAGGCAAAAAGGGTTAGATGACTTGCCAGATCACACAACTAGTAAATGTGTAAGGCAGGATTTGAACTTGGGTCTTCCTGAATCCTGGTCCAGTGCTCTATCCACTTCACTACCTAGTAGCTTGAATACAAAAAGCTAAAAAGGAGCTCCATCTACCTTTCTGACTTTCTGACCTTGGACTAACAGCAAAAAGAAGTCATGTCCAGTGGGCTCACCATGGTGTCCTCACTAAAAGCCTTTGCTGCAGATGCTTCCCCTGCTATACTTTTGTTAACTGCTGAGTGACACTTGTCTTGTCTCATTCCAGTATTAGACCTAAGTGGTCAGTAGACTAGCCTGAGTCAGGCCTAGCCCATGGCTGGCGCTAGCCACCCCCACCATCATCATTATTGTTGTTTAATGTATATAGAACTGGAAATTAAAGGGCTGGGTGAGTCTGAGGGACGTTGGCTATAATCACCTGTTGTCTTATAAGAACACATCTTGTTATCAGATGTTCACAAGCATCAAATTTCAGAAACCCCAAGATCCAGTTGCTATACCATAAGCTTCAATTCTATACAGACTGTGGAAAAAATGAAATTTATAGTATAGTAACTGATTATTGGTTTCTAGAATCTGATGTGTAGATTTGTGATCTATTATCACCTAGAATTCAATGAAAAGGTATACAGTGGGCTTGAGCAGGCTGTGACACGTTATAAGTGAGGAATTGTGTAAGAGAAGTAGTGTAGAGAACATTATGAGAGAAATGTGAAATCAGGGGGAAAAAGGTGCCCCTGCCACATAACTAGGATGAGGGATAGCTGGTTGACGGATGATGTTCTCCATTGGGATCCATACAATATCAAGAGAATGTGAGGAAGGGCCCTAAGAGCTTGGATGGATACTCTTTGAGAGATTTATGGAAGGACAGGTACAAGTATCAAATAGACAGGATGCAGAGTGGTGGAGGAGTTGCAGCATACATCATTGAGAACCTGCTTCAGTGAGATCAATGATCCATTGAAATCTCAGCCTATACATTAGAAGCAGCACAAGAAAAGGGGAAAGTTTTTAGTTACCTTTGCATCTTCACCAACATCTAGTGTGATATCTTGAGCATCAAAAGTACTTAAGAAATGGTTTATTGAATAATGAATGAACCAGTGTTTAGGAGTAGCTGAATATGGATTGTTAAGTCTCTCCACAGGAGGACACTGACCTCCTTGCTGTTCCTTATATATCTGCAGATTCCTGGCATTTTTTGCTGGATATTCTATATTCCTGGGATACTCCCCTTTCTCATCTCTGTTTCCTGACTTCCCATGACTTCTTCAAGTCCCAATTAAAATCTCATCTTTTTTTTATTTTTAATGTTCTACAGTCATTACTATAAAACTTAGATTTTTCCCCCCTACCTACCCCCCACCACCCCCCTCCCTCCCCAAGACGGCATACAATTCTATATAGGATGTACACATACTTTCCTATTGAATACATTTTCACTATAGTCATGCTGTGTAGAAGAACTAAAATAAATGGGAGAAATCATATAACAAATCAAAACATAATACACACACACACAAATGATCTGCTACATTCTGCAAATGAATTCTATATTTCTTTCTCTGAGTGTGGAAGGCATTTTGCCTTAGAAGACCATTGGGAATTTTTTTTTTTTTTAAGTTCTTGTGTTGTTACAAAGTTCCAAGTCTACCAGAAAGAATTCTTGCACACTGTAATCGTTGCTGTGCACAAAGTTCTCCTGGTTCTGCTCCTTTCACTCAGCATCAGATCATATAAGTCTTTCCAGGCCTCCCTGAAGTCTTCCTGTTCATCATTTCTTATAGTGCAATAATATTCCGTTACATTCATATACCATAATTTATTCAGCCATTCTCCAATTAATGGGCATCCCTTTGATTTCCAGTTTTTGGCAACTACAAAGAGTGCTGCTGTAAATATAAAATCTCATCTTTTGCAAGATGGCTTTGCTGACACTAGTGCACATAGTTCTAGGCCTGGAGTCAGGAAAACTCATCTTGGGGAGTTCGAATCCAGCCTCAGACACTTAGTAGCTGTGTGACCCTGGGCAAGTCACTTGACCCTATTTGCCTCAGTTTCCTCATCTGTAAAATAAGCTGGAGAAGGGATGTCAAACCATTCCCTTATCTTTGCCAAAAGTATCCCAGATGGGGTCACAAAGCGTTAAGACATGACTGCAAATCAACTGATCTTGCACATAGTTGTTTTCATATGGTTCTCCCATTAGACTCTGTACTCCTTAAGGACAGAGCCTGCCTGTTCTCTGCATCCCCCAGGATTAGCACTTTGTCTGGCGTGCAGTAAATGCTTAATAAATGTTTGTTGATTGACTCATTGAATTTCCAGAGAGCTTTTTGGGAATTCCTCAGACCCTTGGCTTTAGGTTGAACCTGGGACTTCCCCAGTGGCATCCTTTCCCAGCAGTAAATCAAAAGAATTCGGATTCGTGTACCTTAAATATCCCTGGGAAATAGTCCATTCTTGAATCCTTTAAGTAACTCAGTCATCTTTTAAGCCTAAAAATTAGGCTATTGATCATGAGCAGCAGCCCCAAACCTAGTCAGCTTCACCATAATATTGAATCCCCAAACCAAGAGCATCCTAAAGCCACTGCCAGATGAGGTATGACTTTCAGACCCTAAGATACCTGCCCTCCACTCCAGATTCAGGAATTTGTGACCAGCCTGGCCCCCTACCTCAAGTATGACTTGCCATAGCTAACTCACAACACACTAGTAATCAGGACGGATTTCCAAGCTAATGCTTCCTATCTACATCATAACCCTGTGGGGAGTGCTCAGAAATCTGCTGCCATCCACGATGCTCATTTTCCACTCAGTTAAAGGCACCATCCCTATTCTAGGACATTCATCTGCTGGCTCCTTGCAAGGCAGATATACTGCCCTGATATACTCCACCTAGCCAATTAGTAAACATTAGTTGCTTCTATGTGGGGGGGAGCAGGAATAAGCAATGACATAGGTATTTATGGGGGGGGGGGGTGCAAAAGCTAGCATGTAAGCATCTCACCTCAATGGATAGCTGGATTTGAATTTTGAATGTGACAATGAGTCTGTTTGTCTCAAAGTAATTCCCTAAGTGGCTGTTTGTTCAAGACTTTGTAGTGTGAACAGAGATTTGGGGGAGGTGGGGGGAGGAAGAGACCATCTGCTCCAGTATGGCCCTGCACTTACATGATCAAATTACCGCTGAGCAGGATGGAGAAGCTCCAGCCCAGCCTGCATCACTAGTCCATTGTATTTATTGAGTAATAAATATGCAGACACATGGTAAGATGCAGTGTTAATTCTGTGTAGACAGCTTGCCCAGAGCCCCACAAAGCCAAGGAGAAAAGGTCAGGGTTGCCTTTCCTGCCCTTTTTTTTCCTTAGAGAAGGATGAGTTGAGAACAAGGAGATTGTTATAGGAGGGTCAAGGTTTACACCCCAAATGTGAATCTCTTCCAGCTCAGTAATGTGCCAGGCAGAGGCTGGAAACTGCCTTAGGTTTCAAAGATTGACAGCTGGAAGACAGGGAGCTATCCAATCCAGTCACCTTATTTTAGAGATAGGGTAACGACGAAGAGGACAGACAGTGAAACCCTACTATCCACTTCCTGACCAAGAGGTGATGGACTTAAGGTGCAGAATGAGACGCATGTGGCCAATGTGGGGATTTGTTTTGCCTGACTACGCATAGTTGTTTTCATGAGAGTTTTGATTTTCTCCCCCACCCCCCACTGGATGGAAGAACGAAAAGAAGAGAAAATAGATTTTTGTTAATTGAAAAAAATGGATTACATTTTTAAAAAGGAAACATCTAAGCAATAAGAGGCCACCAGTGTGGGAGTTTGTTTTTTGCTTGAATGTGCGTATTGGTTATGATGAGAGTTTTGAGTTTCTTTCTCTCCCCAGCCCCTACCCCCACCAGGGATAGAGGGATGGGAGAGAGAGAAAATAAATTTTTGTTAATTAAAAAAAATTAGATTGAATTTTTTCAAAAGAAACATCTAAGCAGCGAGACTTTTTAAAGTATCAAAATAAGAATGGTCCCTAGGACTGGGAGTGCTTTGGAATATCCATCTCAGGCCCTGCTGAAAACACATGTGCTCTCAGATTCTTTAGCAGCAACTGAAAAGTCAGATTGCTTTTTCTTAACTTGTATAAATTTATGATTGCACAGAGTACTTCTCTGAAAGCACTCAGTTTCTAAAACCTTTTCTCCTGTCTTGGAGGAAAAAAGGTCTTGAGTTTGTTGTTGTTTCTTTAAACATCTGCCTGGATCTGTAAAACATGTGGTGAGTGTTGTTTCATGCCTTAAATGTGAGGGTTTTTTTCTTCTCCTTTTCTCCTTCCCACTATTAGGCTTTCATGCAGCCTCACTTGCTGGGAAATGAATTCACACATTTGGAGTTTCCAAGGAGAGTACAGAGAAAAGAACTTGGAAAGAAGATGCTCTACAGGGATTTCAATATGACAGGCTGGTAAGAATATGTGCCCTCCTTGGTATGAGTAAAGGAAGCATCCTCCCAAAAACAAGAAATTCTTTTATGCAGTGGGTTGGATGAAGAAGAGACAGGCATATGTAGATGTCTTTGTAGTAAAGGAATACACCAGGGGTAGAGGACCTGTGGCCTCAGGGCCACACATGGTTCCCCATCCCTGGATATCTTCTTCTGCTTCCTCATAAGGTATCAGGATTGAACCACCCGGGTGATAGTCTCTGCTGCCCCTTTTTGGGATTTGAGGCCTGCCTCTCAACCCTTACAAGTAGAAGGCATTTTGGATGGGCAGCATCTTGGCACCATGTTGAGTTTTGTTATTCTTTTGTAGTGCCCTCTATGGATAGTACTGCACCCAATTCACACTTACTCCTGGAAATGATGTCCCCAGAGATGGGTGGCTGTGCCCACCCTGTGAGTGGATACTTCTTAAAAAGAAAAAAAACCAAATGCTCCAGAATGTCTGGTGCTATGTTTTTCATTAGCAGTCAGCCTCTGTACACAAAAGCATTAGCTAAGATAATAATGAAAACTAGCATTTCTATAGCCCTTACTGTGTGCCAGGCACTGTGCTAAGGGCATTGCAATTATTATTTCATTTGATCTTCACAAGAGCCCAGGAAGGTAGGTGCTGTTGTTATCATTCCCATTTTACAGATGGGAAAACTGAGGCAAAACAAGTGAAGTGATTTGCCCAGGGTCCTACAGCTAGGAAGTATCTGAAATCGAATTTGAACTCCTGGAGATGAGTCTCCCTGTCTTCAAGCCCAGCACTTTATCCACTGTACCACCGAGCTTCTTTCCCTAAGCATATGGATTAATAACCACGTGAATGCAAACTAGCCCAGAGTATGTATGGTTAGTACTTTTATCTCCTGTCTGGCCCTAGGCACTAGACCTTACTGCTTCACCAGTGAAATACCTGGTCTTGCCATCTGCCTGCTACCATCACATCTTTTCTACTGCAGACCTCATTCAATCCTAGGTGGACCTATGGGGTTATATTCCTTTTCTTGTGTTCTTTAGCTCTTTGCACCCCCATCCTGGAGCCCCAGGAAAGATTATTTAAAGTTTAGGTTTTGGCTTATATCTAGATCTACCCCAAAGCGGGGAGTAGAAAGCTGTGCAGGATACACTCTAGATCAGATATGGGACTGCTATTTCTTCTGCATAAAAGAATCGCCAAATCTAAAACAAGTCCACAATGACAAAGATTTAAAGCAGATACATAATCTGTAACTACTATTATAATTAGTAACTAGCAGTATGCTACTGTAACTATATTAACATATATTATTTTATTCTCCCAGGAGGTTGAGACTTAAATGTGAGGGAGTTTGCAGAACTATTGAGTGGGCATTGTTCTATTTCATTTCTGTTTCACCCAGTGTCCCTTCAAATCCATGTCCTCTGCCAAGGCTTGGGCTCATTCTCTTGTCCTTGGTCATCTTTTCCAAGAAGTGTGTTATTGAATGTAGAAAAGGCACATTGCCTAAGGACTTGGGATCTCTGGACCTCTCAAACTCACAGGTCAACCTATCTCAGTATTATGGTTCAGTCATCTAAGTTCATACCCCTCTCCTCCCCCCCAAAAGTACGATAAAACATAATCAGCAGCTAGGAGCCCAAAGTCCAGCCAAGGCTGGTGGTTAAGGATGGACAAGAGCAAAGCTCCATCCCTTACCCCTCCAGGAAGAGGCTTGAATAGTAATGATGTAATCCAGATAGGAAGAGGAGAGAAACTAAGGGTGGATCCTTCCTTTCTAAAGATCCACTGAGTCAGTGATTCTTCTTGCTTAATGAGGAGATTCTCTCTCAATAAATGGAGTTTTTGTTTTCAGAATTCATGCCAGGGAATGGGTAGAAAATGTAGTTGGAAAGGTATGGATAGGACCTTGAAGATCAAGCAGGAAGGTTTGTGGGCAGTAAGAAAGACATGGGGATTTATTAAGCAAAAAGCTGAGTTTAACCTGGACTAGTTTATAAGAGGGGAGAAAGACAAAAAGTCAGGACATCTGCTATCTAGATAGCATATAATGAAGACCTGAACTTAAGGGGATAGCAAAAGACATTGAAAAGGGCCAGGAAGGACACCAGAACAACCAGTGATTATTTCTAGGGAATAAAGGAGACAGATGAGTCAGAGATGCTTCCAGGATGATCTGTTGCCAAAGGCTGAGAAAGTGAGAGGAGATGACCTCTTGCAGGTGGGAGGGTATAAATGATGAGGTCCCTGTGCTCCTTTTTTTCTTCCTTAACTTGACCTTCACATACCTTATTTTTTATTTTGAGGGGACCAAAGCTGCTGCTCAAACATGTACACAGTCTTCTCAGTGTGCCTCTAGATGACAGCAGTGTTGGTCAGGTGGGTTTGGGCAGTGGTAGACATTGAAATTCTAGGTCCTCAAGCAAAGTTGGGCAAAACAGCCGTCTTCTAGACCCCAGCCCCCAGGAAAAAAGCTCTTCACCCACCAGTAAGGTGGGTAGGGGGCAGAGAAGAGATAGAGGGATGATATTTACCAGAAAGAATTTTCAGTAGTAATGTTTCCTAATATTGGCACCTTCAGATGGGTTTCAAAAGTATCAATTCTAACTATACCTAGAAAATGTAGTGCTTCTAATTAGACACAGTATTAGGTCACCTTTCTCTCGTATGTGGCACTGGAAATGGAGAGCGTGGGAGAGAATTCAGGGCCTGAAAAGCTTTGCCACCCAACTAACTATGATTATGTGGCTTTTCAAGAGGGGTGGTGGGGCGGGAATCCTTTCCCTTGCTTTCCTAGAAACTCTGGAGTAGATTGGCTTGCCCAGCTTGTATGGATTACAAAAGGTTATTGTCTACAGGACCCACAGAAAGGAACTGGTCTCTTCCCTGACTTCCTTCCCTCTCCTTCCCCTCCCCCCCCCCCCCACTTCAAATAAAGTTTCCACTGTGGTTTTTAACCTCAAAAGCCTACACTGGCAGCATCTGGGCCAAGGACCCACCCACTCACCGCCTTTCCTTGTCCTATTAGGACAACTGCTGTGACCCAGCTTTACTAGTCCAAGTTTGGCCTATAATTATTTTAAGATTCCCCTACACACACTTTCTGTTCTCTCCCCATGGACCCAGCACCCACTCTTCTCTACCTGATGTCATCCATGCTGGTGCCAGAAATCCAGCCACTGTGCCAAACCCAACCTCCTTCCCTCATGTGGGCAGAGCCGCCATTACAGGATCCGTGCATGCCATAGCTGGCATTGTGTTTGTAGAAACTTTGTCTCCTACAGCACAAGCCCCAGAGCTGTCTCAGGCTGCAGTTGGCTAGCAGGAGGCTGGGTAGCTGATTTTGAAAGAGCAGTTTCCCACAGCTGGCTCCGTGGCACAAGGTCCTGAAGCCTGTGGCTGCTGGTGGGTGGCTCGCCTTTCCCATGTTCTTGCTCCAGCCACATGCTGCTTTCTGAGCCAAGCCAGGAGGGGCTAAGAAGGGCATCTGTGCCAGGAGGGAAGCAGCTGTTCCAGGGCTGAGAGGGCTGGACGGGTAGAAGCCACACAGAGGGAAGGAAATGCTAATCATACAAATGATGCCATCAAGAATCTAGGTAGTTCCGTTTGTAAAATATGTGGTAAGGGAATCCTTTAAGCCAGTCTCTCCCTGCCATTTGTGAGGATTCTTTTAGGAGAGCTATGCCACAGGTCACAGAAAAGCAGCATGCTTAATGGAAAGAGGTCCTGTCTGGTTTTAGTCTCTGGAGAAGAGGCACCCTCGGTTGGAAGTTAACACTTCCCTACGTTTGAGTTGTAGGGAAATTGTGCCTTAGAAAACAACGAGGACTGGTGTTGATCTGATCCAGTTCTCCCAGTAGCAAGTTGCTTGCTCTCCCTGGGAGAGCTTAGTCTCTAAAACTCATTCCTCCTCAGAATCCATCTTCCTGTATTTCCACAGCTGCCACTGGCTTGCTCTGCGGCAGAGGGTAAATCACTTAACTTAGCTGCTTCTCAAGTTTTTTGGTTTTTCATCAGTAAAATGTGGTAGCTAGAAGAGATGATCCTTTGAGTCCTGAGCTCCAGCTTTTATCTCTTGGGATCCAATCAAGAACACACTTTCTGTACTCTGGGTCCCATCTTTTCTCTCCTTCCTTCTGTTTTCTCCTTCCTTCTCTTTCTCTCTTTTGCATATGCCTGGGCTATGGAATTTAAGAAATTTTTGCCAGGAAACTCGGTGATACCATTTCTCATTTCACCATTCTGGGTCCGGTATTGTAAAGTGACCCCTTCCCATCCTTCCAGATAATAAAATGGAAGGGGAGAGTGGGAAGGGAAAGCTTTGCAATACTAGGAGCTATAGAACTAAATATACCCACCAGCAAAAGATTTAAAAAAAAAATTCACCCTGAGCTAGGAAGCGCTGGGTCCTTCACATCCCTCCCATGCTGCCTCTTCCATCCTTAGCAAGGACGTGTTTGGGAAGGGGCTGGTTTGTTTCTTTCAGACCTCATGGAGCCTTAGCCACTTTATGTGGGAGAGCCATGTCCCTGGGGGTCACTGATTGGAAAGCAGAGAGGATGGCCTCCCTGGGGTGAGCACTAAGCCATTTTGTATGTCAAACGGCTTCCCTCCCTGCTGCCACCTGGACCAAAGCCAGCCTGTTTGGCAGTCTTGTCCTTGTCTCTCTGTCTTTTGCTTCCTAATGGGCTGGGTCGAGGGGGGGGCGATGGTCCCTCAACCTCTGAGGATCTGATTAAAAGGCAGCTTCCCTCTCACACCCTCCCATTTTGTTTTAGGTGACCTTTTGGCCTCACCCCCACAGCCATTTGCCCAAGGGGTCTCGGAACGGCCAACCCCAAAACAAGGGTGGCAGTAACTTTGCCGCCCAAGAGGCTGCAGCGGACGCAGACCACAGCTCTCGGAGGTGACTGCTCCCCGATTCCTTCTCACTCTTGCATGTCCTTTGGACAGCCTTGGCCAGGCTGCCCGACAGGGGAGTGGATAAGCAGATTGAGGATGCTTTAATAAGCAGGCTCCAGCGCTGCACCCGCATTTAATATAAATTGATTTATTGAATCAAGCACAGAAGCCCTGTTACAGAAACCTAAGGCTTTATCCTCCAGAGAGTCACCTAATAAAACAGGCCCAACTGACACTCCTGATTAGCTTTTCCACTGATCCCAAGGCAGGTTTTAAAGGGACAGCATCCCTCTTTTAGGACTGAATTTATCTGTTGGCCATGCCTATGGGCCTAATTAAGTTGTATTCAGAAAAGCCCCAAATTTCCTAACAGCTGGACTCCTGAGTTTCAAAGAGTAATTAAAAAACCCTGCAACCCTCTTTCTTTTTCCTGCTTCTTTATATCATTTTAAATTTTTTCAAATTAATTTTTAACTAAATTTTTAAAATTAAAGTTTTTCCATTAATAAGCATTTCTTCTCTCCTTGCCCCACTTGAAAAAACAAACAAGTACCCTGTTAATAAATATGCACAGTCCAGCAAAACAAACTCTGACTGTGTCCATGTCCATTAATGCATGTACCATTCGACATATATAGTCCATGTCTCTTCTCTTCCAGAAGGTGGATGGCATTCTGCATCATCTGTCCTCTGAGATCAGGGTTAATCACTGTGTTAGCCAGTGTTAAAGTCTTTCAGAATTCTTTCTCTTTTTTAAAATGTTATCATATAAATTTTTCTCCTGGTTCTGCCCACTTTACTTTTCATCAGTTTGTATGAGACTTTTCCAGATTTCTCTGAAGCTGTCCCTTTCGTTATTTCTTAAAGCAGAGTAGTATTCCATCACATTTATTGTTTCTCATATCACAGCAGTATCTCATCATATCCACGCATTATATTTTGTTTAACCATTCTCTCTCAGTTGATGGATAGCCCCTTAGTTCTTTGTCCCTATCAAAAAAGTGGATATAAATATTCTTGCATTTCCTCATGTCTTTGACCCAGACTTGGATAATTCCTACTCCAACATGCCACCCTCATCCCCCCAAAATTCTCTTTAACATTTTAGGACATGGAACGAGTGACTCCTCTGTCCTGCCTCGTTCAAAATCCTAATGATGTTCTTATGCCTTAGATTTCAACCACATACTTTGTACAGTCACCAGGGAGAGATCAAATTTTAATTTCGTAATTACTTCATAAGAAAGCAGCCTTTCCTCAGTCAGGTCTGGTATTAATTTCCTACCGGTGACTTCCATTTTCATAATTTAATGATTATGGGCTACCTTGGCAGCATTAAGCCTTTCTAGAGAAAAGGGAGCTAGGTTGTCATTTCAGGCAGTAGGAACTATAATCAAGAGCTGCTAACACATAGGTTGGGAAGGAAGGTACTTAAGAGTAGGAATGGTGATAGGGGAGGAAGGGAGGGATGTGGGCCTTTGGGTATGAAGAGTCTGCCATTTGTAAAACCCCAGTGGAAGGGCAAAATGGAAGTGTGGGTGGCTCAGATTTCCTACAGGGATGGAATTTTTTCCACTGAACCTCCCAGCACTAGTGATGATAAATGGTTGTTGGTGACAACACATGGTCTGCAACTTTTCAGGAACCCTGGCTCTAGTTGCAGGAACAGCGGGAGAGGGAGGACTGTGTGCAGCACATCACCTGACAGTGATGAATGACTCGCCTCCCACTCTGCTCCTCCACTCCCCTCTGTGCACAGGAGCGACAGCTAGAGCTGGGGTCTTTGCAGGTGGTAGGAAGCCCAAACAGATGGTCATTGTCAGTCCAGAGAGGAGGGAGTGATGCTTGGGTGCATCTTTTCCCCTCCCCTGTTCCAACTTTAATGACAAGTTGAAGGTGAGTGCCATAAAGTGAAGCTTTTCATAGGCCAGTAGTAACCAAAGGGTTTAAAAATTACAAATGTGGGCCCTCCAAGCTAGGAAGCACCACATGAAGGTGGCTCCATCATTCATACTTCCTGTGCCCTCTTACACAGTCAAAGGGAGTCTGATGGAGGTGTGTCAAAATTCCAAGGGAAAATATCAACTCCACATTACCCCCCATCTCCCTACTGCCTGTATTCTTTTGGGGAAAGGGAGAAGCATTTTTTGGAATCTTAGGATGGTGAATACTAGAATTCCCGCAGAAAAATCTGCAGTTCTTCCTCATAGCCAACAGAGAGAGACCCTGAGGTAGGAGAAAGCAACTCAATAAGGGAGAAGGACCAAATGGGCAACTTCACGTTGCCACAGGGTAATGTAGTATGGCCCCTTGTCTAAACACTCTCACCCTTCTTTAAAGATGGCCAGTGTCACATATTCATTTCACCCTGTGACAGAAATACCAGCCAATCCAGCAAGCATTTGTTCATCGCCTACTGAACTAGATGTAGGGGATACAAGTATAGAGACTGAAACAATCCCCTCTCACAAGGACCCTTACATTCAAATGGGGAAGACAACAAGTACATACATAAATAATATGAATAGAAGTGAATAAAACAACTAAACGTAAGGTGGACACAAACACTGAGGAGGGATCAGGAAGAGGCTTCCTTATTAATAATATAAAGCCTGTAGTAAGCAGTCAGTATGTGCCAGAAACGGGATAGAAAGAAAAGCAAAAGCCGCCCCCTGCCCTCAAAGAGCTCACATCCTAATAAGGAAGATGTGTAAAGGAATTACAGACAGAGGACCAGGCCAACATTGCTTCCAGTCTTCTGATTGTATAGGCCTGGGCCTCAGCTTTCAAAGGGACATAAGTTATCTAGTCATTTCGTTCAAAGGAATCCTAGGTAGGGAGTAGCCACCTACTTCTCCTCTAGTGTCTTTTGGTCATGATTACCAGGAAGCTCTAATGCAGTTTTAATTTCTCACCGCCATGAGGGGAGGTTTTGTCATTTATATTTCCTCTGCCAGCCCCTTCTCTTTTCACTCAGTTTGGAAAGATGGGATTGATTCTTCCATATCAAAAGCAGTGACCCCAGGGAGACCCTAGATCTCCAGGCCCTTTGCAGTACCAGTCTAAGTACCTTTCACGAAAAAGATCTCAGCCAGCCAGCTGTGCAACCGCCACCCTCAGACAAGTAAATGAAAGGTTAGTTCTGGGTAGGGCTGAGGTTTTGTGTGCTTGTCTCTGAAGGACTGAGCACAAAATCTCTGTTGGATCTGGAAGCGTCTGTAATAGGGACACTGGAGGTGATTTTTGTGAAGGCTAGCATTTGATCTCACAGCCATCCTTTTCTTTTACCATGGATAAGATCAGAGGAAAAACATCAGAAAAACCATCAAGGTATAACTCCTCAGCCCTTTTCGTTGTTGGCTTCATTGTCCTGACTCAATGGTCTTAGGACCAGGCTGGTCTCTGTACTGCCCCCAGAAAGCTAAGTTCAGATCCTACTAGGATCCAGTCAAAGGAAAATAAAATACCAAGAGGCCTGGTGCTGGGTAACCTAATGGATAGAACCCTGGGTTGGAGCTCTGCAGGTCAACTTTGAGTTCTAGCTAAACTGCTAAGTAACAGAATAACCACCTAGTCTGGGGAGGGGGGAAAGGGCTTCCTCCTCATATTTCTTCCTCCTCCCCCTTCTTCTCCATCGCTCTCCTCTCCTTCTCCCCTCCTCCTCCTTTTTCCTCCTCCTCTCCCTTCCTTCTCCATTTCTCCTGCCTCCTGCTCCCCCTACCTCTCCATTTCTCCCTCTTTCTCCCCTTCCTCTCCCCTCTTCTGTCTCCCTCCTCCTTCCTTACCCCCACAGATGTGGTTAGGAAAAAAACACCTTCCTATTATATGATAACAACCCTCTTCTGCAGCCTATGGGAGTATAATTGTGATAGAATGAACCGGGTCTGACTAATCACATGCAAAGCTTAGCACAGGACCTGACAAAGAGTACAAGCTTAATAAATATTATTGACTGACTGCTTGAGGAAGTCTAGATTGCCTAAGGTCCTGATGTCTGGCTATTCTCCTGTCCGGTTCTCTATACCCCCAACACTGGTCGGGCTCTAGGTGTGATGTAAGCCACAGATCACATGCCCAGGAAATTTGACTTTGAGACCAGTAGCTCTTTGTTTTCCTAGAGGTGAATGACCAGTGCATCTCCAATCAAAGCCCTCCATCCGAGCTTGAGGTGTCGAGGTGAAGGCTGTGCTTTATGGGTACATATTGGGGCAGACTTCACATTGCAACTAAGTTTGTCTTGTTCATTTTATAATTACCCTGCCATGGATACATCAAGAAGTATGGTGCATGACTATTTATGTGCTATACGAAAGCATATAAAGTCTAGCCCATTAGAATAGGGAGCAGGGTGGGAACAGGCTCTTTCAGATTCAATGCAGTTTCCGTCCAGCAAACATTTATTAAGCATTTACTCCACAAGCACTGTGACTTCAAAGGGGAGCTTAAATTCTATTGCGGGGGGAGGGAGGGAGCAGGAGGAACATGACAAAATATACACAGATTACTGAATACAAAATAGACAAGAAAGACCAAGTCATTGGGGAGGGGGTCACAGTTGGGAAAATCAGGAAATGCCTTTTGTAGGAGGTGTTGAGAGATGAGGAGGAAGAGCATCCCAGGCATTAGAGTATAAGACAAAGAAGCAAGAGATGGAAAGTTGTCTATGGGAAATAAAGCCAAGTGAGCTGGAACATAGAGGGGGAACAATCAGTAATCAGCCTGGAGACGTGGGTTCAAGTCATAGTGTGCAAGAGTTTGTATTCTGTCCTATTGTGAGCTTCTTGACTGGGGAAGTGAAGTGGTCAGAGATGTGCTCTAAGAATATTTGTTTGGCAAGTGTAGTGAGGATATATTGTAGCAGGGAGTCTGAATGCAGGGGTCCCAAATTAGGCTATTTGCAATAATTCACAGGAAAAGTAACAAGAGCCTAAGGGATAGTGACTGGCATGTGAGTAGAGAAAAGGAGATGGCATGATTAATGTTGTGAAGGTAGAATTGACAGGACTTGGGAACTGATCAGCTAGGATGAGGGAGTGAAGATGAAGAGTCATTGGATGATTCCTGAATTTGGAACCTGGAAGACTGGTGTTGGCATTGGTTGGTTGGTGAAGAGGACCAGAATGCTTTTGCTATGTTAGAGTCAAGTCACAAACATGTCGACGATGGCTGATCAGACTGGGAGGTTAGGAAGGTGGTGGGTTTAGGTGAAAAGATATTAAGTTGTGTTGCAGATGTCTTTAGGAAAGGCTCGAGAACAAAAACAAACAAATAGATTTGTTCTGAGGATAGTTCCCTGATCATCATGAAGAGATTACAGAGAGGTGGGGTTTTTTGTGGCACTTTGGAGAGCATCCTTCTATGTTAGGAGTGTGCATGCCCTTTGGAATGCATGGAATGCATCCTTTCAGGAATCATGTCAGGAAAGGGACATTTTCTATCTGAGTCTTTATGTCCAGCACTCAGTCTAAGATTGGTTTACAACCATTGTTGCTGGGGGACGGTGCTGGCCTGAACAAGGGAGCCAATAAGTTTTTACCCCTTTTCCCTTTTTTCCTCCAGCAATATCCTAACAGAAAAGTGGAACAAAAATGGAGGGGGAAATTAGAAGGAAGAGCAGTAATTTCTCCCATATACCAAAGGCACATGATAGACTTAGGAAGGAACATTTTTATCCATGTAGCTAGGCCAGTTAGGAGAGTTATTGGCCCCAGCCTTGGAGATCAAGTGGTAGCTCTCTAGAGAAGAACCATATGATACAAAGTGTGCGATTGTAGTGAGAAGAGGGGGCTTCTCTGGATCAGTTCTGGCCTCTTGAGAAGATGAGAATTACACCCGTGATTCCTGAATCTAGAGAGGAAGGACCCCAAATTTGACCTCTACTGTTACCTGTGAGTTATTCAAGCAGTGTGAATCCAGTGGGACAGGGTGGGGGTTGGTGGTGGACTTGACTATAGCCTCTTCAGAGCAATGGAGTAGCTGCCTTCAGGGCTGGACTGTGGAGATAGATTCCTCTGTAGATCTTTGGTGACAGTGATGGGACAGCAGAGTAGTACCGTAAGTTAGGATGCCTGTATGAATCTGTGGGGTGAAAAAGCGTTTTATGTGGTTGCCTCCCTAGCAGCTTCAAAGTCATGTTCACTCTGAAGGGAATCTAAAACAAAAGGTGGTGTTATGATTCTGAAAGTCTTTAATACCCTGGTGGAAGATGGGGTCCACTAGAGATAAAGGAGAATTTTATCACTTGTTTTTTGACAACTGCGAGTTCTTTCTGTGTTTTCTGAATTCTCTGTAGAGTGGAATATATAATGTCCTATAACCAGTATATAGAGACAGTAGGTGACACAGTGGAAAGAGTGCTTGGCCTGGAGTCAGGAAGATTCATTTTCCCAAGTTCAAATCCAGGCTCAGATACTTACTAGCTGTATGACCCTGAGCAAGGCACTGTTTTGCCTCAGTTTCCTTATCTGTAAAATGAGCTGGAGCAGGAAATGGCAAACCACTCCGGTGTCTTTGCCAAGAAAACCCCAAATGGGGTCACGAAGAGTTGGACGCAACTGAAAACAACTGAACAAAGTGAATGTGAGCCATATTTGGACATTTCTCAGAGTTCTGGGGTTATACTGAGCCAACGCTTGGCCTGTGGGCCTCTGGGCCATGGATTTACACTAATTCATAAATAAGCGTCCTCCTGTAAATGGAACCATGCTAAGTTCATCTGATGTTTATTGCTGCCACTTCCCTGGGCCTCATTTTTCCCATCCATAAAATGGGAAGGCTGGGCTAGACAACGGCCCTTGAGATCCCTCCCAGGTCTGTATCTGTGATCCCATGATCCCAACTAGTTGTTCAGTTATGTGTGACTCTTTGTAACCTCATGGACCAATTGTTCCTGGGGTTTCCTTGGCAGAGATATTGGAGTGGTTTGCCATTTCCTTCTCCAGTTTTATGCAGGCAGAGATTAAGTGAAGTTAAGTTTCTGAGGTCAGATTTGAGCTTTCTGGTCTTTCTGACTCCAGGCCTAAGTCTCTGGTCCACTATGCCACCTAGCTGCCCCATGATCCCGATTAGACTTGGACTCAAAGGTCTTAAAGGGTGGGAGTCAGACTGTTGGGAGGCCTGGGGCATCAGGTATGTAAATGACTACTCCTCTATCCATGCAAAGTCAACTAGAGACAGAAGCCTTGGCCACCGCCTTAATCCCAGTGCCTTCTGCATTTTAGTTGAAAATTGATAGCCATGTTACCTCTCAGCTACCAATGACCTAATCGCATCTTCCACCTGGATGTCCTGCAGTGCCACACTGTTGGATGGATGCCCTAACCCATTCAAATACCCCTTCATTGGCTGGGTAAGGCAGCTAGCTTGATATTGCACCCCAGGATCCCTCTTTGTCCTCCATTGACTTCAACCCTCCATTACTGTATGTACCAAGGATGTTGGACTCGTTGATTTCTGGTGGGCCACCCAATGTATACCTAGTGACCTGGCCTGGAAAGAGGTGCAGTGTCGTTGTAACACATTTTGCCCTCAAAGAAGGGGAATCACCTAAGAACATAGAACGCTTCTCACCATTAGGCTTTCCATAGATCAAAGACCTCAGGTGCATATCCACTAGGGAGTTTCAATGATATTGATCGTAATACGTGAATCTTCGAAGGCTCATGTGCATGAGGCAGATTGGGAATGATTTCCACAGTTTACGAATTCCTTCAAAATGGATGATACCTTTTTTCCTCATTGTCATTCAGGAATTTAGTTGTTTGTTCTTATATTTGGAGATTTTATCAGTTTATTTCTTATTTTAAGGGCACATATAGTAGCACTTCACAGTTCAGCTTAATTTTTTAAGTATCTTTTCCTTAACTTTCTTCCTGAGCATTCATTTGTATGTAGGTACTTAAGTGCAGTAGAACCCTACCAGACAGCCTCTTATTACAGATTCAGGACATGGCATCTTTGAGCATTGTTGTTGTTTGGTCCTTTCAGTAATGTCTGACACTTTGTGACCCCATTTGGGGTTTTCTTAGCAAAGATGCTGGAGTGGTTTGCCATTTCCTTCTCCAGCCTATTTTACAGATGAGGAAACTGAGCCAAAGAGGCTGAAGTGACTTGTCCATAGTCACCCAGCTAGTAAGTATCTGATGCCAGATTTGAACTCAGAAAGATGAGTCTTCTTAGGCTGGCACTCTGTCTACTGTGTCAAAACCTGAAGTCCCGTACTTACGAGAGATCTCAAGCCTTTTCCCCTCTAAGCCATTCTGAACCCTCCAAGTTATATTATGAAGCCCGTGATCACATTAATGAGTCTGTGAGAAGAGAACAGATTTATATGGTGGTCAGGTATGTTCATGATGGAAGCTTACACATGCAGTATGAACTGGAGATCAGAGGCCTTGTTGCACTGCTGTTTTGCATCTTCTGCAAAAATGAAAATGATAAAGGATGCTAATGAACCCCCATACTTATTGAAAGCATCTTGCCCAGAACAGCCATGAGCTGTGCGTTTCTCAGCCTGTGGGGGCTGGTCTTAGTTTCTAAGTGAATTAATCTTTTCTTTACCCTCTTGTCTGCCATAAGCTTGGTCCAGGTTCATACTCCTAATTCAACATTCATTCTATCATTGTTGAGGTTTAATCCAAAGGGGATTTTGAACACTTTTTTAGGATCCTTTATGCAGAAATCTTTTGAAATTAGGAAATGGGAGCCCCATTACAGCAGAAATTTAGAGAAGCAAGCAAAATTTGTTGGCTTTTGGCTCAAGAGACTTAGATTTTAATTCCAGCTCCTATACTTACTGAAAACAATGACCCTATTTACCTTACAGGGTTTCAGTGAGGAAAACACTTTAAAAAAACTGTAAAATGCTATATGAATGTGAGCAGTTGTTCTTGGTGCTAATTAAATTAGACCAGACCTAACAAGATACACAGTCTGCTTGTGTTGCCTCAGAGGAGTAAAACAGTAGTCCTTCAAACTGAGCACTGTTGGCAAGCTTTAAGACACTCCACTATATAGCAATGGCTTACCTTTACTTAGCTACCTGGTTATGGTCTGAATCGGAATCTTCTGGACGTATGCAGTTTGCCAGAGTAGAAAGGGGTTGGAGCAATCTGTTTTACTGATCCGTCATTCACTCTCCTTGGAAAATGACATTTAGGGAGTCTCCCTGAATTCAAACAGTAGTTACTTCCAGGCATGCCAAGGGAATGGCAGAACACATTATGGTATATGGATGTAATAGAATATCATTTTGCCATGAGAAATGCTGAAAAGGGACAATTTTAGAGAAATCTAGGAAGTTTTACATGACCTAAGGCAAAGAATAATTAGAGGAACCAGGAGACAATTTGTATTATAAAAACATAGTGAAAACAACTTGAAAGAGATAGAACTCCGTTCAACACAGTGACCAGCCATGATTCCAGAGAACCCCCAATAAAGCATGCCACTCCGCTCCTGACGAAAAGGTGATGGACTCAGGGTGCAGAGTGAAACATATATTGAATGTGGCCAATGAGGGAATTTGTTTTGTTCAACTGTACATGCTTATCACTAGGATTTTGTTTCTGTTTTTATTTTTTTTTTCAAAGGGAAAAAAGGAGAGGGAAGTGGGAAGGAGAGAAAATGGATTTTTGCTGAAAATTTTTTTAATAGTTTAAAATTTTTTTAATATACTAGTTTAAAAGAAAAAAGAGTTTTAAGAGATTAATCATTCCAAGAACCTAAAACATCTGCCTGTTGTTTGAGGGCTATGGGTGTGTCTGCTTTTGACCCAGCCAGGTGCAAGTTACGATTTCATCCATCCTTCTGCTCTGGACAGACCAAACTCTTTTTAACTTTTCTGATATAGGAAAATACGAGGTAATAAAGGGCTGAACTAGAGTTGTGGAACTATAAATGTCAAGAAGGGGGTGGATTGGAAAGATGGACTTTAAGGCTTATATTAGATCTTTCTCATAGTGTCCCTTTGAGGCAGTATGGTGGAAATATAATTACAGATGAGGAACTGAGGCTTCGGAAACTGTGACTTACCCATCATCCTATTGATAAGCCATAGAAGAACTAGGATTCAGATCCCAGTCACTTGTTGCCAAGCCCCATGTACTTTTTGTATTCTGCCATGCTGGGATCCAGCTTATAATACCCTCCCCAAGTGGCTATATTGTCTCTGTTTGAACACTCCCCTAAACATCCCACTTGAAAACACTCATGAGATGGCCCATTCTGTTTTCAGAGTACTCTAATATGAAGTTTTCCTTAGATTGAGCTAAAATCTGTTTTCCTATAACATCTGCCCACTGGTCCTGGTTCTTCCATAGGTGATAGGATTTTGAGAGGTTAAATACTTTCTTGACATGAGTAAACTGGGAATTCAAATGTACGTCCTCTAACTCTTAAGTGAGTTATATACTTCATACCTTTATATACTGTACCACTGTGAAGATGGTAATCACACACATATGCTCTCTCTTTCTCCCCCTCCTTCTCCCTCTCCCTCTCTCTCTGTCCCCCGCCCTGAACCTTTCTCTGTCATAATCTAAACATCCCCAGTTCTTTTAACCCTTCCTTATATGATTTTTGACCCCTTGACCATCCTGATCAGCCTTCTTTGTGTGACCGTCCTAGAATACAGGCCTCCTCAGCGTCTGTCACACTCCCTATGCATTCTGACCAGTGCAGAATTCTGGAGAGGGTTACTTCCCTTGATCTAGATAATGTATTTATCTTAATGAAGCTTGTGCTTGCATTAGTTATCTTAGCAGCCATTCTGTTAGTACCACCGAGAACTTTTGGGTAAAAGATTCAAGGCTAAAGAAACAAGTTACATCATGATGGGAATATCCCACTGACAGTATCCAGAAGAGGGTAGGTAGGATGATGAGGAGGGGCCTAAAACACGTCCCATGAGCAGTGCTTAAAGTTCATGAGGATAAGGAGACATGTCCTTGGTGAGGACATGATAGCTTTTTTCAAATATTTGAAGGACTGTAGTGTGGAAGTCCCTTATTTTAAAAAAAAAATGCAGTTAAGCAAGAAAAACAAATATATTATCCCTGTCTGACCTGACTCGGGCCTGTCCCTGTTTGTGTTTAATGTCAAGACAAAATGAAATACTTGCAGATCATTCAGCAGTTGAAAGGAGGCTAACTTAGCCATAGCAGTGGTAAAACAGTGCATGGCTAGAAGCAGCTCTCCTGTTCTTCATACTGAAATATGTTTGGTCAGCAGGGCAGAGTGTGGTAGCTTGCATGGCTGTGGTGATCCAGCAGGTCTAAAGGGCCACATCACTAATTTCTGGACCCTTAGATAACCAGGAAGGCACATCAATATGGCCAGAAGCCACCAAGAAACCAAGTCAACAGAGGTATGGCTTAAGTCTTCCCTTTATGCACTAAGATGTTTGTCCAGACTTCTTTCAAAATGCTGGTATTAACCACTGACTGTTTTACAGTTTAAACATTCTTGATCCCAGAGTGCAAAGCCATGCCTAGGTTTGTTTATACTCCGCTGGACCTGTGGTCTCATCAATGGGAGTATTCTCTCTGGCCCAGCAGGTCTTAACCTGTTCATGGCTGCCTACCTTGTGCCCTTCTTAGTCATGTCTTCCCCTAATTTCAGAGCAGGGAAACCATCCAACATTCTTAGAAATCCTGCCCATGGTCTCTCTTAACGTTATGTACAGAGCTGAGCATACAGACTATCCATTGGTTTCCCCTTACTCTCATTCAATGATCAAGCCATTTGTCTAAAACTTTATGAGATTTTAAAAGAAAAAAAACTAAAAAAGGGAGGCTTGGGATTCAAGAACTTATGAGAAATGATGTTGTCTGGGTAACACCAGCCCAAAAAGTCTCTGGGAGCAAATGTATTGGACTTTCTCCCACTCATTCACACTTGCTCCATTTTGAATTCTGATTCACTGAGATGGGCGATAGCCGTATGACATATTTTTAAAGAGAAAAAAAAAGATAATGGCAGCGTACAAGGAATTATTCTTTTTTTTTAAACATCCCACTTGGAAAGGTAACAGGTACTGAGGTGTACCAGCTGTGATGTTGGTAATTGGCTTGTTCCTGCCTGTGAGCCTGCCAGCATAAATGCCCGTTTTTCAAAAAGGGTAACATGGCATCAGTGGTCTAGAAGTTCTGCTGTCCTGTGAGACTTAATTTACTTCACCTGGGTTAGGATTTTATTCAGAGAGCAGTTTTCATGAAATTTTCAGGGCTATTAAAACTACCCAAGGTCTGTCTCTGTGGAGCTCAAAACATTTTCCAATCATTGAACCAGTAGTCACTCTCTATTTCCTACCATATTAAGTCCAAATTCCTCTGCCTGACTTTCCAGGATCTCCATCGCCTGACCTCCTCAGCCTGCTTATGTAACCTCATTTCCCACTACTCTCCGGCTCAGGACACAGCTTGGCAGAACCGTCTGCTACTGGAGTTAGGCAGAATCTTAGATATCATCTACCTCATTGTACGTGATAATAAATAATAATAACATTGGTGATAGCTAGCGTTTATATTACACATTAAGGTTTGCAAAGTGCTCTACAAATATCTCATCTAATCCTCACAACTACCCTAGGAAGTAGATGTTATTATTACCCTCATTTTATAGATGAGCAAACTGAGGCAGGCAGTAAATAAGAGCCCAGGACGAGATTTGAAATTGACTCTAGATTTAGCCCTCTTCTCACTGCACAGTCCATTTGAAGAAACTTGCCCGAAATCACCATAGCTAGCATTTGGCAAAACCAGGCATTTAATCCACTTCTGACTATTTCGTGTTCTTTTCCCTATTCCAAGTTGCTCTGCTCCAGTGAAGCCAGTCTCTTCCTGTTTCAGAATGGGCCAGGCTCATTGCTCCTCCTGATGTCCCCCTTACTTGGGCTGCCAACTGTTCTATCTACTCAAATCGTCCCCACCCTTCAGGACCCAGCCAAAGCTTCACATACTCCTGGAAGACTTAACTGGCCTCCCCAGCTCGTAATTGTCTCCCTTTTCTGAATCCGTAGCAATAAATCACTGATTTAGATATGCAAACTGATGGCCTCGTGTTGGTTACTTAATCATTACCTAAATGTAAGTCCTATTTCCCCAGGTAAACAGTTTCTTGAGGACAGGGGCTATATTGCTGGGAGAGTGCTGTGTGTCTGTCCCACATAGGGTGAGGCACATACTTGAGGGTTGAGTAGTGGAATAATTTTACTGATGCCAGCTGATTGTGTAGCCTGCAAATTCATTCAAACCCTAAGAAACCCTGAAAGTATTATAAAAAATAAAAATAAAAAAACTCTCTGTTCGAAGACTTTTATAGCAGCATTATATGTGGTCATAGAAATATTGGAAAAAATCTAAACTGCCAACAAAAGGGAGATGGTTAAATAAATGCGGGCATATTAATCTAAATCCATTAATAGAATATTATCATGCCATTAGGTAAGCAAGAAAAAGGAATATATTGAAACCTGGAAAGAAGTTAGTGAAATACTGCAAAGAGGTAAACGCAGAAGCAGAGGGCTAAAGGGCTCGCTACCCTCCACACCAACTAGGGTCACTGGAGAGGCAAAGTGAATTCAAATAAATGAATAAACCAAGACTCCTAATGATGACTTAGGAAATGACTGGAAAATGGTGAGCGAATGCATTGAAATTCATTAACTGTAAATCAGCACTAGGCAGTGTTAGTTGGTTTTGCTGATGTTCCAAGTTACATTTATAATAAAATAGAGATAGAAGATAGGAATTAGACCTGTAATTTCATTAGTATAGGGAACTCCCACATGAGGAAAGCACCCTCTCCCAGTGTGGGTCAGCACCTTCTCTACAACTGAGAGTTATTTGAGGTGTTTAGACTTAAAATCAAGTCTTCCTAACCCCAGGTCTGGTTTCCTAGCAACAGGAGGTATGGGAGGAAGAGAAGGAAGAGAACAGAACCAGAAACAGCCAGTGGCCTTGGGCGTATCTTTGTTCCTGGAGCTGTTAGGTACAGCTGTGGTCCTTGGCTAAGGTTACACACCTGGGTGACTAGAAGAATAGTGATGTCTCTCACAGAAATAGGAAAGGTTAGAAGAGTGGTAGGGTTTTGGGGGGGTGCAGGAGGTAGTGAATTCTATTTTTGACATACGAGTTTGAGATGTTTCTAGGACATCCAATTTGAAATGTCCAAGAGGCAACTGGTAATGTAGGACTGGTGCTCAGGAGAGTGACTGGGGCTGAATATGTTGGTCTGGGAGTTATCAACGTAGAAACGATCATTAAACCCATGGAAGCTAATGAGTGTAGAGAGAGAAGATTAAAGGACCTGATTTAGAGCCTTGATGAACACCCATACTTAAGGGAAGTGGTCTGGTTTATGAATCAGCAAAGGAAACTGAAAGGTGGTTAGACCGACAGCAAAAGAACCAGGAGAGAAGCCAAGATAAGACAAGGTGGTCAGCAGTATCAAGTGCAACAAATAGTTTAAGAAAGACAAGCAGAATTGGGAGAAAAGAGTATCAGATGTGACAAGAGATCATTGGTAATTTGGAGAGATCAATTTCAATTAAGTTATGATAACAGAAGCTAGAGGTGAGGAGTGAGTGAGAGGAGAAGTGGAAACATTGAGTATAACCAGCCTTATTCAGAAGTTTGGCTAAGAAAGGGAGTGGACATACACTAATGAATTGTGATTCTTAGAGTACTCCCAAAGGCACAAGTTAGCTCAATGCCCCCATCAAGAGCAAGAGTTTTTCCCAATTTCATTGTGTAGATTTCCCAATTTAAACTCTACGTGGACTGCTTTCACTTGTGCATAGTTCATGGAGACCCCTCAGCAAATCTGAATTCCAACTCACCTTTGGATTAATCACCCTTTTATTCCCACTTGATCAAATGAGGTAATATATGTAAAATGTAAAATGCTTTGCAAACTACGAAGTACCATATAAAGTTACCCGGTGATGGTGGTGGTAGAGTTCAGCATGTCATTGGGAACAATTACCATTTTGTTATTCACTTAATAGAATAAGGCAGTGAATTTTGGAAAAGCTTCCAAGAAGTTGGATGACGGGCTAGCTTCCTAACTTGACCCATTATTTAATTGGCCTTCACAGCATCTCTCTGAAGCAGTGATTATCCTGATTTTGTAGAAAGAAAGACTCTGATCAAGAAGCTCGTTTACTTATTGAGACCAGCAGAACTCTCTTGACTTTCACTCCAATTGTCCACCAGACAGCCCTTCTGAAACTGGGGGGTGTTGTCAGCTGTTGTGGGTCTTCTTTCCATGCATTCCTAAGTTCTAGGTCACTCTCAGAGCACCTCCTTTGGTTATATTTCTTACTTCCTGGCTAGCAAGATGGCAAAGAATGGTTTTGTTTCCTTGCCTCAGATGTGGGGAAAGTGGCGTCTGACCAGCGCCATCTGGGAATGATGATGGCAGTTCATGTGAATGTAACACTTTTCTAGTTGCAGAGTACTTTATATACATTCTCTCTCTTTATCCTCACAGCAACCCTATGAGATGAGTCATTAAAGCATTATTGTTCTCGTTAACTTTGAGTCCCAGATGAGTAATGAGGCTCAGAGAGATAGATCACTTTCCCAAGGTCACCAGTGGCAGAGCAGGCACTGGTGAGTCCATGTCCAACATCCCTTCCAACTAAACCATTGAAATTTAAACTTGCTTCTCATTCTGTCCAATATGTTTTGGAATTATTGCAAGCCAAAAAATTTATTCAAACCTTGAGTACCTCAACCAGGCCAGAACCCACCAGGGACCCACTTCAGTCCCACCATAGCTGCCCAGATCCCAGTAAGTGCCCAACAGGAAAGGCTGTGGGGAGCCCTTTATATCTCTCCCACTGTAGCTGCCATTACACAGTTCCTACTAGGCATTGGAAAGCCACTCCCTACAGGATAGTGACCTTCCCCCTCCCCCCCCATTTACCTCCTGATATAAACTATTAGAACCTTACATCATCCCAATCTTCAGGAACATTTTCCATTATACCACTTACAAAAGTAGAGCAGCACCAGCTCTAGTCCTTCCAGTTAAGAGAAGTGACTCATAGGGCCTTAACCATCTATCTGCGCCCCCCTCCCCCAGTCCTCCCAAAGGGCAGCCAAGTCCTATCATCTGCTCTGCTTTTATGCCCTCCAGTTCCTAGGGCCTTTCCTTCTGCATTACTGCCAAGTGTGAGGTCTCCCCTAATCAGAATATGGCTCCTTGAGAACACAGAGTGTCGATTCTCTCTGTTTCTATCCTCAGTGCTTAACACAATTCTCTGAACATAGTAAACACTTAATAAATACCCTTCTTCCATTCTCTCATGCTCAAGGTCAGATATACTCTAAATATCCATTTTCAAACCACCTTGAGGGGAAGCTAACTTTTGTGTAAACAGCCCCTGGGCTGGAAATTGGAACCATTTCATACTCCATCCACCTATGCACTCTCACAATTTCAGATTGATAGCAGGCATCCAATCCTTGGTTTTTGTCATTTTATTTTACCGAACCCCTAATGCTCTGGACTGAAACCTCTAGCTAATTCAATGTAGCCATTTATTTTTCTGCAGCAAAACAGCCTAGTTTCACATTTAAATACTTGGCATTTTCTAGTTTGCCCATTTCTTCTTTTTTTTTTTAAACACAAATCGGTGGATAAAATAATTCCATATAGCAAAGGAGATTGGCAGTGTAGTAAAAGAATGAAATCTCTAGGAAAATTGAGTACCTAGCCACCTGTGTCAGGGCAGTGGGTCACTAATTGAGTGCAAACCTCTTTTTTTTTTTTTTAAATGTTGTTTATTCCCCCACAGGGCATACAAAACCATTGAGGATGATGACCTGAAGTTTCCACTTATATATGGAGAAGGCAAGAAGGTAGGCATTGTGTTTTCACTGAATTGAAAGGATAAAGAAGTCTTCTCTCCACCATTATGTTTAGCCCATGGCAGTCCTATGTTTTCCACTCAGTATTTCTCTGTTTGATCATTTTGACAGCCTGAAAAAATGGCATATCAGCCATAAATCGGCCTCCTCTATTGAGATATGGTTGGTGAGGGGTGGAAAGGACAACGGATTGAAAATAAGTTTTACGACAAATTTTGTCACTTCACTGTTGAGTTTGTTTTTGTTTTCGACGTGCAGCCAGCACACAACATGAAATCTGAGGCTTCGCTGTAATTAAGCCCACAACGAGATTAACTTAAATTAATTACTGCTGATGTGCAAGCAGACACGGAAACCTCTGTTAGTAAAGCCTGTGGCCTCCTGAGACAGTTAGGTGGGGGAGGACCTAGTCCACCAGCATGGACCCCTGCTTCGGGCTCTGCATCTTCAAATGATCTGTAAACAAAGGACTGGAGGTTGAAATCCTGGAGGTTAAGGGGGAGAGCTGAGTTCATGCTTCAGTGAGAAACTCAGGGCCTCAACTATTGCCTCGCCTTGACCAGCATCCTTGTAACAGGCATCAGTATATTTAGCGTTTACGTGAGATGTTGGATGAAGCCAGAAGAGATGGGGAATGACCACAGGAAGCAGAGTTTCAATGAAATCCTGCCATTTTCAGCAGATGTTGATTCCGTATGTGTCTGTTACATTTTAAGCCCAAAGGTATCACTGAAGTTACAGAGACAAAAACAAAGTATCCCTGGCCTTTGGGAGCTTACATTCTACTGGGGGATATGACACGTCCCCCAATAATTAAATAGGAAACCGGTTTGAGACAGGAGCAGGCGCTAACAATTTGGGGAAGGGGCAGAGGATGTGATCAGGAATGGTGCTCAAGTAGGAAGTGCCACCTGAGCTGAGAACTCATGTCTAGGCAGAATCATATTTTTAAGCACTTAGCTTTGATAGGGAAAAGATGAATCACAGGGGAAAACGTGGATTTTGTTTTTAAGAATTAACAGAATGTTGTCTGAGGTTAAAATACATCTAGCCTCTGTTTTCCTACCCCTGTTCCAGCTGGAGTGATAGGTTAACTGAGGGTGATTCTTCAGAAACACTGTAAATGAGGGTGGGCCCTTCACCACCAAGACAAAGTGTACGTGCCCAGTTCCATGAGAGGTACCCTAGGACAGCAGAGGATGGGGTTACTCTCTGATCTCACTGGATTCAGATTCTGACCCCGGAACCTTCTGATTAGTATGATGAGGGACCCAGCTGTCCCACATACTCTTCAGTATGTATCTATATAGGAAAGGGGAGAAGGAAAGAAGCATTAATACAGTGCCTGCCATGTGCCAGGCACTGTGCAGAGTGCTTTTCTTTTTAATCAATATTATCCCGTTTGATCCTCACAACAACCTTGAAAGATAAGTGCTGTTATTATTCCCATTTTACAGATGAGGAAACTGAGACAGACAGAGGCTAAGGGCTTTGCCCAGGGTCACACAGTGGATAAGTTTGAGGCTAGAACTCAGGACTCACAGGCTAGAACTCAGGAATTCCCGACTCTAGACTGTCTGCTGCTCCAACAGCTACCCCCTACAGGGCAACAAGATCATCGATGATCAGAGTTTTTTTTCTAAATGAAAATCTCTGGAGGAGGAAAAAAAAAAGAGAATGTATATTAAAAAAAGGAAGGAGGCGGCCTTACTCAAGGAGTGAGTTACTTCACTTCTCTCTGCCTCAGTTTTCTCATCTGTAAAATAGGGTTAATAATAGCACCCATTTCCCAGGGTTGTTGTGAGGATCCAATGACATATTTGTACATAGTAAGTACTATGTAAACGTAGGATGGCACAGTGATAATTCGGTAGCCCCACGAGGCAACAAGAAATATTGGCATAAACTCAAAAGATTGAAAAAGGAAGAGGAAGTGTTAGTATCCATTATCAAAGATAACTATCCAGGAAAGGAGGTCAAGGAATGATCATTTCAGTACCATCAGACTCCCTGAAAATGAGGAAACCATATTTTTTTGGAGGCATTTGGGGTTTAGTGACTTACCAAAGGGTTACACAGCTAACATGCATCTCAGGCTGGATTTTCAGGTTGTCCATCCACTATGCCACCCAGAAGCCTTTGAAAATTATATTTCAAGAAATCATAACAGAAATCTATTTGTTAGATCTAATAGAATCAGAGGGCAAAATGAGAATAGAACAGATACACTAGTCACCCCAGAGAAACTCTATGCTTGAAAACACCCAAGGATGTCATAACTAAATTGTAAAGCTTATGTGTTAAAAATAAATAAATAAAAATAAAAATGCTACAAGCATCCAGAGGGAAAGAATTCAAGTACTGAGGAACCACAGTACAGATTGCATAAGGGTATATGGTACAGCTGCTATTTTAAAGGAGAAGAAATCTTGAAATATCAAATAGCTTTTTTCAGAAGGTTCTGTGATCCTTAAAGACAGAAATTTAAGTAACATAAAAACCCAAGAACTGGGTGTGATTTTGTTCTTTTTTGTTGATTTTAAAAGAGGGAAGGAAATGGAGGAAAAGAGAAATACATAAGGGAAGCAATGAGGAAGAAGGGAGAGGAATTTGCTTTTTCTCAGAATTAGAGTGCATGAGAAGAGTGTAAAAAGATGGGGGTCAATGGACATCTCATGAATCTTACTCTTCTCCAGACTAGAAGATGGAGGGTTATACACATAACGGTTTGGTGTCTAAATACTCTAAACAACATGGAAATAGGAAGAGAGAGGGCAGAACCTAGGAAGGAGTCACCAGCAAAATGAACCAGCTTCAGAGGATCGGGCGACCACAGTGCAGTGGAGCTTAGAGTTAGGAAGACTCCTCTTCCCAAGTTGAAATCTGGTCTCAGACACTTACTAGCTGTGTGACCCTGGACAAGTCACTTCACTCCGTTTGCCTCCGTTTCCTCATCTGTAAAAATGAACTAGAGAAGGAAATGGCCAACCCACGCTAGTACCTTTGCCAACAAAACCCCAAAGGGGGCTACAGAAAGTGGGACACAACTGGAAAAGCAAACTAAACAGGTCAGAGGTGGGTCACTAAGTGACTTTTAAAAAGAGATCAAAAGAGGAACACACAGCTTTTACAGTAGATTCCTGGTGTCGATCTCATTCTCTCCTTTACTTTCTCTTTTGTAAAGACAAAGTGGGGGTGGGGGGGTCAAAAGGCCAGATTCAGAGAAACCTAAGAAGATCACAATCTACTACAGACCAAAGTCAACAAAGCCAGGAGAACAATTTTTGTGCGGTGACTACAACACTGTGAGAGAAAACAGTTCTGAAAGAGCCAACCAGCCTGTGGAGCAGTTTGCTTGACTACGGTTAATTTATGACAAAAGAGGACTTTTGGAGAGAGAGGGGAGATTGTTGTAATAATGATGAGAAAAAGAAAGAAAGAAAAGAACATCCGTGAAACGTTTTTTCAGATATGCAGAACTGAGAACAGCTCAGAAGAGGACACGGACAATCATGACAGTGTTCATTCTATCATGTTAAATTTCATACATATTTTTTTAAAAGTATACATTAGGATTTGCAGTTTCATGGAAGATCTTTTTCTTTTCTGTGCACTTGAAAATGTTTTTGTTTGCTGTTTATTAAGTTCATAGTAAAAAAATTTTTTAAGGAAACATAAGCTTCTCTGTCATCAGAGGCTCAAATGTGTTTGATTTACTCTCTTTAACTGAGGCAATAAAGTGGTCATTTCTACATTTTGGCAAAATTTCCAACAACAGAAGTTGAAATAAAATGTTTCCTCACTTAACCAGAAAATTCAAAAGACTGTATTCATTCCTGAGCATTTTGTTGACTCAAGGCTTTGCCCTTAGTAATTTGCAGAGAGCACCGTATCATCAGATGTGCAGTGGTCAACAAACGTAGTCGTTATTGGCCTTGATCTCAGCCGGCGCAGTGAGACATGGCTTTAGCATCACGCTGAAGACACCAGGGTTTCATTTTACTGCTCTTGCTCTTCTTGCTGTAATTCCACAATGGTCTACACCCAGTGGTTGGGTTTTTTTGACTGGACTACAAAAATGTATAGTCTTAAAAATATTAAAGTTAAATAATCTTAAATTTTCCTCACATAACCTACGGGGTTTCATTCTTCTGTCCTCCCTTCTGCCCCTCCTACTTTCCAGAAGTTTCATGCAAAGGCAATTATTGTTTATTTTCTCTTATTTTAGGAATTTGCGCCTGTAGGATCTGTACTCTTTGTAGGACAAATTCATTAACGAGTAAGCAGACACAGCAGAGATTTCTCTGGATTCAAAATGTCTTCAGCCAAAGAGCATGACACTGAGAATCAGAATAGCAGAGTCAGATGAAGCCTTAGGAATCATTTAGCCTAATCTGTCTCCCTACGTAGGAATCCTTTCTACACCATCCATGACAGGTAGCCAGTCTGACCAGTATGCATCCATATTTTCTAAGGTAGGACAGAAGGGGATTCCCATTACCTCCTAACACAATTTAGTAAAAACACCTAAAACTCACTTCCATTGTAACATAGTCCTTCCCTGAATCCAAACCTGGGTGGTGGTGTTCAGTTATTCAGTCATGTCCAACTCTCCATGACCCTTTTTCAGGTTCTCTTGGCAAAGAGACTGGAGTACTTTACCATTTCCTTCTCCAGCTCATTTTACAGATGAGGAAACTGAGGCAAACAGGTTTAAGTGACTCGCTAGTAAGTATCTGAGGATTTGAACTCCAGGCCTAGTGCTCTATCCACTGAGCCACCCAGTCGCACCAGTCTGAGTGTGGGTGGGGATACAGCGTATTGTTGAATGAAGGAAGGATTGAGCATTTAAGTGCTCACTTTATGCTAAGCATTTGGGAGACAAACAGAAAAAATGGAGACAGTCGCTGCTCTCTAGTTGCTCACAGCCTAGAGGGAAAGACAACACATAGAGAAGGCTTCAGCTGTCACTCCAATAGAGAGAGCCCCCTAATCTTTAGGGGAGAACCACAGTGCAGGTGGTAATGCATCATATTTAAGATAAAATCCTGTATCTTTGTGATGCTAAACTGTCCGACCGATCCAGTGTCTGATAACCAGAGCCATCTTTTCTGGGTTTTCGGTGGCTGGGATGGCAGCAGTGGTTGTTGATCTGAGAATTAGAATCTTGAGCAAAATGGGTAAATAGCAGCCACAGAAATGAGGAATCAAAAGATGAACATCTGAAAATAGCAGAGGAAAAAAGGTGCAAGGTTATAGTTGATAGCCAAGGAGATGGAAAGATTGACAGGAAGAAGTGGGACATTCTGTTTCTGCTCTTGGCAGCTATGTTATTATAGCTACTTTTTGAATGGGCTTTTTGGTGGTTGCTTTGTGGGGTGTGTTTTTTTAGGGGAAGGGTATCTGTGTCTGAGTGCTCTGGATGACCTCCTTCTCCTCCTCCTAGGCACGGGTGATGGCCACTATTGGTGTAACCAGGGGACTTGGGGACCATGACCTGAAGGTGCATGACTCCAACATCTACATCAAACCATTCCTGTCTTCAGCTCCTGAGGTACAAGATGACTTGTGGAGAGGGCGGTGCTTGGGTGGTATGCCTTTAGAAAGAAAAATGCAACTCATTGTCCAGTAGAAATGTACACTTTCCTCATTTCTACTATTAGAATTTACCCATTTCAACAAACATTCATTAAGCCCCTGCTGCGTTCAAAGCTAAAACCAGAAGGACCTGGCAGGATAGAGCAGTGGACCCTTTCATCACACACACCCCTAACTAAAAAAATCTTATGTATCCCCAGTAGATTTATATTTTCTTATAAATTGTAGATGCAGTACACTTTGGTCATGTGCTTTAATGACCAGCAGAGTTGGAAGAGATGCTTGTACATCCAGTTTGAAAAAGAACATGATGAGCAGTTCTTTCTTACTTATAGGACACTTCTTTCGATCCTATCCACCCATTATAGAGAGAGTTTTGTTGAAATTCTTCTAGTAAATTTCCGTTTTCCCTGAGGGAATTAATGCTGAGATGTTACCCCAAAAGCCATTCCCCAGGGGAGAAGTGGTCCAAAGACATGAATGATTTCATGGAGATGAATTGTAAATCGGTACTGAGTATGTGAATGATTACTCCAGATCATAAGATAACAGTAAGAAATGTAAATCTAAACAACTTCCTGCCCAGCTAATTAGACAAGATGACAAAAGATGGGAAGAAGCCACGTTGGAGGCATTCTGGAAAGGCATGTACACTGATACCCTGTTGGTGGAGCTGTAGATTGGTCCAGCCATTCTAGGGGGGAATAAATTGCAAATCTGTCAAGACAGTGATTAAATTCTCCATTTCCTTTAGTCTCGAGATCCCACTGTCTGGCACATACTTTGAAGACAGGGAGGGGAGGTGCTGAGGTGTATCTAATGTATATCAGACTATCTATAGCAATGCTTTTCTTGGTCGCAAAAAGCTAGATGCAAAATAAACCCCACTAATGAGGGAGTGAGTGATTAAACAAATTGTGGTCCATAAATGTGTTACTGAACCTAAAAAACAATGAAGACGAAGACAGCGGGGATGCATGAGAAGACGTCTAGACTGATACCAAGTGAAGTAAGCAGGACCTGGAAAACTGTATGCACAGTGACTGTCTACACCAATGTCAGTGGAAAGAAAACCGTGAATGCTCGCTGCTCTATAATTATAATGGCTGTGCTTGAGCTGTGAGGATGAGTCTCCTTCCCAGCCCCACGCAGGTGGAGGGAGGTGATCCTGGAGGTGGAGCACTGAATATCCTTTTAGATTTGATCAATATTTTTATTAATATTGCTGCACTTTTTTTCTCTTCTATCTTTTTTCTTCTTTGTTGGTTAGCTCTCTAGGAGGGAGAAAGCAGAAGAATATGTTGGGAAAGGAAAGAGATATAAAAAGAGATTTCAGTAAAAAAATTTGTCAAACATGTTACCTTTACTCTGAAGGAAGGGAGGGAATAAGCATTTATATAGCGGCTGCTGTGTGCAGGCGCTGTGCTAAGTGCTTTTACAAATATTATCTCCTTTGATCCTCACAGCAATCTTAGGAGGTAGGTGACTTATCCAGGATCCCACAGCTAGTAAATATCTGGGATCACATTTTCACTCAGTGCTCTATCCCTTGTATCTCCAACTCTCTAATTAAGGAACAAATTAAGCATATTATCTTTTCTTAAATATCTTCTAGGTAACATGATTCACAGAAAGTGTCAGTAAATTTGGGAAATTTTCTTCTTGTAAAAGAAAAATACATAATATTTTTAAATTCCCCATCGCTTTTTAAGGTATTTTGCCAGGACTCAGCGAGTGAATCTGTGTGGGGAGAATGTTGGCATGGGTAATCTTTTGAAGTGAAAGATTTTTGGAGGTGTTTTGTTTGTTTTGGTAGCCCTTGCTAAAGAAGCACTCCATAGTCATACTCCGAGCTGAGGCAGCTATGTGGCACAACGGATGGAATGCTGGAATTGGAGTCAGTAAGACCTGAGTTCAAATCCACCCTCAGACACTTGCTAGCTGTGTGACCCCAGAGAGATCACTTAACCTCTGCCAGCTATAAAATGGGTGCAGTATTAGCACCTACCTTAGGGTTGTCTTGAAGATTAAATGGGATAATATTTGTAAAAGTATTTAGCATAGTGCCTGACACATAGTAGGTACTCAGGAAATGATTGTTTCCTTTTTTCCGTGATGAAATATAATTTCCCCCAAATTTCATTCTAAAAGACTTTTCATATTTTTTGCAGATGTAATGTGTGTCTCTACTTATAACTATATACAGAACAGATAAAATAAATACAAGGTAATCTGAGAGGAAAGGCATTAGGAGCTGGGGAGATTATTCAAGACTTTCTGGAGGAGGTAGTATTTGAGCTGAGTTGTGAAGGAGGAAATAAGGGATTTTAAGAGGCAGAAGTGAAGTGGGTTGGAGAGTATTCCAGGCATGCCGAACAGCCAGTGCAAAAGCATATAGGTGAGAGGTGGAATCTAGTGAGAAAGCCGGAAGGCCTATGGTGGGAAGAGAGGTTGATAAGATCATTAAGACAAATCGCTTTGGCAGCTGGGTGGGGGAATGGGCTGGAGTGGTGCAGAATGTTGCTGCCATCTGGCTAAGAGGTAATGAGGACTTGTACCAAGTGCTGGTGGGTGGGCAGATAAATAGAGAAAAGGAGGAGGGTGGGAGAGGTGCTGAACAGGTAGAGATGATGAAATTTGGCAGTGGACCACGTATGTGTGAGGGTGAGTAAGTATGTGGAATTGGGAGTGATGCCAAGGTCTGTGAACCTGGGCAACTAGAAGAATGAGAATGGTCTCAGCAGAACTAGAGAAAGAAGAAAGAGGAGTGTGCATGGAGAAATAATGATGGAAAAGATGGGAAACCCACCCATGCTTGTCCATCCTGCACAACTCACTCCATCCCACCAAAAACAACAGGAGGGCTGGAGAGGGCTCTCCCTGGCCCCTGGCCTGGATCCTACAGCCAAGAGACACACTGACTGCTATCATGAAGTGACGGGGACAGTTTGGATACGCTGAGGATGTGAAGGATTTTTCCCAAATAATACCTGTACAGCTACCTCAGATGCCTAGGCCATGGCTAAATAATATAAATAGAGTACTGAGCTTGAGTCCAAATCCAGTCTCAAACACTTACTAGCTATGGACCTTGGGCAAATCACTTAACTTCTACTTGCCTTAGTCTCCTTATCTGTAAAATGGGGATAATAATAGCACCTGTTGTGAGGATTAAATGAGATAATGTTTTTTAAGCACTTAGTACAGTTCTTGGAAGACAGTAGGAACTATGCTAGCTAGCTATAGTAGTAGTTGTAGTAGTAGTAGTAGTAGTAGTAGATGTAGTAGCAGCAATAGCGGTAGTAGTAGTGGTAGTGGTAGTTAGGTTATAGCCATCTCAGCCCTGATGCCTGGCATAGAAGGGGATATTGAGCAAAACAGAGCAGTGTTGGGCAAGAGTTACTGAAGGGTCTTATGGGTTTGTGTTAATCAGTGAGAAGCTCTTCTGTATCCCAGGGAGAGTAGAGCACACTCCATCTTCCCGTCCCTCTGATTCGTTAGTCATACACCTACACCCAAGGGCATGGACCATGGTACCCACTTTGGCAAAACAATGAGATGAGTCAAAAAGACCTGGGTTCAAGTTGTACTCCGTACATCTATTAGCTGTGTGGCCATGGGCAAATTATTTAACCTCTTAGTTACGGAAGAGTTGATAATCTGCTTTGTTGATGGAAATTTCCACCCTGTGGAACTCCCCACACCAATCAAAGCACGTGTCTAGATGCTTCCCCCCTCCCCCCCCAAAAAAGTGGGCAGAAAACACAGTGTTAGGCCCTAGGGTAGATACATAGATTAAATATATGGAGCTCAGAGAGGGAGATATGATAAATACAGACCTCATTCTAATGCAGACTAATAGATGGTAAGTCAGTAAAAGAGGCACAAAGGGTGCATAATAAGGTATGAGGATGAAGGTTAGGTCTTCATCTTCCATTGTAAGTCCTCCTTCTATATCTGTTTGTGCCTAAGGTTTTTAACTGAGTTTTCTTCCTCTTGAGATCTTGTTCATTTTAAGCCCTTTTCCCTCTTGCCTTTGCTCTGAGATCCACTCCCCAGTGCCGCTGCTGTGTGGTGTCTGCTGGCACACCTCCTGCCGCCAGCCTCCAGTCCTTGGCCCTGGCCCTTGCCCCAGTTTCCTCTGCTCCTCATTCCTCTGGCCCCATGAACACTGCTCCAGCCCAGGTGCTTCCATCTCAGTCATGGCAGGTTTCACTTTCTATACCTCCATCTCCTCCTCATAAGGTGGGGAAGGGATCTCAGAGCACAGGGTCCAGCTTTGCCACCCTGACAGATTGTGGGGGAGTATGCTGAGGGAGTGTGTCCCTTCTCTGATGCTAGTTCATTCATCCAGTTGTTACCTCCTTAGGGTTCTTTATCTCCGCATATGGAGATGGCTCTAATTGTTTTATCTATTATGTGAGTTTGACAGGTCAGGAGAAAATGTGTAGTCATTATCCATTTGGTCATGTGGCCTGGAGCTTGGACAAAGTCATTACCAAAGGATGGAAGAAAGCTTAGAGGAGGTGACATCTGAGTTCAGCTGAAAGTGATGGTTGGTAGTGTTTTTAAAAAAAATGGCACCATAGGAAATGGTGTGAGCAAAGGCATAAGGTTGTTGCTGAGTCATGCCTGACTCTTCATGACCCTGTGGACTATACTGGCCATGGGGTTTTCTTGGCAAAAATACTGGAGCAGTTTGCCATTTCCTTTTCTGGTGGATTAAGGCAGACAGAGGTTAAGTGACTTGCCCAGGGTCACATAGCTAGTGAATGTCTGAGGCTGGTGATTCCAGATCCAGCGCTCTATCCACTGAGCCACCTAGCTGCCCCTGTGGGATTGGTAAAGTAAGGCAATAATTCTATTTTGCGGGAAGATGATAATGTCAGAGAATTCTGGAGGAATGTCTGATAGCAGGGATTTTTTTGGACTTCAGGCTAAGGAGTTTAAGCATTACTAGGGAGGCAGTAAGGAGCTTTTGAAGGGTTTTTGAACAAAAAAGAGACATGATATAATCAAGGGGTGGGGAACCTGCAGCCTCGAGGCTACACGTGGCCTTCTAGGTCCTCCAGTGCAGCCCTTTGAGTGAATGCTTTTCTGAAGGTTCCCCATCCCTGTAATCCGTGCATAAAGACAGTTTGGTAGCAGCATAAAGGATGTATAGGCAGAGTCTAGAGGAAAGACAAGTTAGCTGGCTGTTCCTGTGCATATAGGAAAAGACCAGCTATTTCTTTGCAGCTATTCCAGGAAAATTTCAGTTGCCAGAAGGTGGTTTGCATTGAAAATGCCTAACATGTTTAAACTTCCCTATCTCCATGTTTTTCCTATAGTTAAATAGATGGAAATGACCACTGAAGGGAGCCTGTGTATGTTGAGAATACATAGATGCACAGGGTGTGTGCTTTGCCAATAGTCACCCGATAATCCAAACCTGATCTACCATGGGGAAAATAGTTAGTGTTCATTCAGGTAATTTGGAAACTCTCCCACAATCCCAGGGGGTTTCAGCACTTTCTATGTGTGCTAACGAAAGACATTTTGACTGTTTCGGAGACTGGGCCAAACAGGTGACATCAAGACCTATGAGTTACTGTGAAGCATAATCCCATCTGCCTCCGCAAGCCAAGCAAGGCAGTAAACCCTCACCACCCTGATGCCCTTACCACCCTGATGCCCTTACCACCCTGATGGTGAAGACTTGATGCCATGACTACAGACAGATGTAAATAAAGAGAGGCAGTCCCTTGGGGTTAAAAGCAGCTTCAACATGGATAATATGGAAATATGTTTTTCATGACTCATGTGTAAAATTGATATATTGCTTACCTTTTCAAGGGGTGGGGCAGAGGCAAGAGGAAGGGAAAGAATTTGGAACTCAATTTTTAAAAAACAGAATCAGTGTTAAAAACCTGTATCACATTGCATGCTGTCTTGGAAAGAGGGGAGTGAGGGAAGGGGGGCATAGAATTCAGAACTCAAAATCTTATAAAATTGAATGTTGAAAACCAAAAATAAATAAATTTTTTAAAAATTAGTGTTAAAAAATTTTACATGTAATTGAAAAATATGTAATGAAGTAAATAAAAATATTTTTTTAAAAATAAATTAAAGCAGCTTTGAGAGGTAGCACCTTTGGTAACTGAGAAGTAAACTGGCTATGATAGGTATAGCCTTGGCAATCAGAAAGCTTTAGAAAGGGTGCCACAGGGAAGGAAAGCACCTTCGTGGCACTCTGGGTAGAATGCTGCTTCTGGAACCCAGCATCAGACACTCTGTGTGATCCTGGGCAAGTCATTTATTATCTTTCTGCCTCACTTTCCTCAGCTGTAAAATGAGGATCATTATAAATCATCTACTTCACAGGGTTGTGACGATCAGATGAGATAATGCCTACAAAGCACTTGGCATACTGCCTGGCATGTAGTAGGCATTTAATAAATGCATATTCCCTTACCTTCCTTGTAAAAGCACAGCAGGGGCTAGCCTTGGCCACATATGTTCTTCCCATGGTCACTGCATGTATTTCTGGGAGAGTGTTTTCCACTTTAAAATTTTGCATTAGATGGTGAGCTCCTTGAGGGCAAGAACTGTCTTGCCTTATCGTGCCTGGTATATAGTAGGTGCTTAATAAATGCTTGTTCCCTGATCAAGAGAAAAATGCTTTATAGCTACAGTTTTTAGTATGCCATTTTTAGTAAATGTCTTTGCTACAAGTTAATTGTGTCTATTGGGTGACTGCTAATGGAAAGCACACTGGGAATGGGCATACATTGCTGTGATCTATAGTGGTAAGAGTCTAGACCCAGCAGCACTCTCAAATCCAAGTTAGCAGCCGCCCTCTAGGGCCCTAACCTTAGGGGAGTAACCTGAAGGAGAATTTTCAATGTGGGGGGCTTTATCAAGGATATATTTGGTTTCCCCTCCTTATTTCCAGGGATTCCCTAGAGAGATTCTCTATCTAGGACTCTTTCTTGAGTGGATTTGCTGGGATCCATTAGAGACAGATGAGCATTGTTCTTTCTTCTTTTGGTTTAGACTGTATTTAGAGAGAATATTTTCCCATATATTTCCTTTACAGTTAAGCCAGTTTCTTGGACATGATGTCTGCAGGACTGTTGTATTCTTTATCCATCAGTCTGATAGCTAATAGGAGCCACACAGATTTTTGCATCTTCAAATACAAGATAATTTTAAGGGGACACACTAGCTGCCGAAGCACTCCTAGAGAAGGGGCAGCATTCCACGCATAGGGGAGAGCCTGTGCAGAGGCCCAGCACGGAGAGATGGATGCTTCTCTTCAGTCAAAAAAGATTGATTTACACCTACTGTTTGTTAAGTGTGAGGGAGATGAAAACAGAAGTGAGATAATCCCTGATCTTAAGGAGTTTACATTCTATGATGAGGATATAAAATATTCACAGAGGCACGTAAAGTGAGTTCCTGAGAAATATCTATTTTTAAAACAAAAAATGCTTCCTTCAAAATCATGTATGGCCTAGGCCAGAGCAATTATATTTTAGATGTTACTGTTTCTTTGAAAAAGAATAATCCAAAGGGGTTTTTAAAAATGGCTCTACAAGGTGGGGAATAGGGAAGGGGGAGTGGGGGATGGGAAATTAGAAGGTCCGTGCCGCCTAGCTGGGTGTGAATGGCCAGAAGTGTGAGTCGGGATGTAAAGAAGCTAAAGCAGTCTTGGAAAAACTGTGGAGACAAGTTTGAGAAGAGGGCTGGGGCTCAGTGTTGCCAACCAAGCAACTGTGTGTCCAGGAACAGGCATGTGATTAAGGGAAATTGCAGAGGAGGAGTGTTAATTAATTAACCTTCTGGAGTAAACAGAACCTAGCTTTAGACTAAGGAGGAGGAAGAGGAGGAAATATGGACGAGTGATCAGAAATCAGAGCCAGAAGGGATTACAAAAGTCTGATCCATGTGGGAAGCTGCCAGGTTGGACTGAGTAACAAGAGACAATGTACCTGTGTAGTCTGCATGGACTGATTACCTGCAGCTGTAGTAGTGGAACGTCTGTTTTAGTTAGCTAGTTACTCAAGGATTCCTTACTCCTTTTCACTAATAGAAGCTTAGGTTTAGGACTAGAAGGTATCACAGAGATTATGGAGCCCAAAGCCCTGCATTTTACAAATGGGGAAACTGAGACCCAGAGAGGTTGTGACTCACCTCTGGTTCCACTGCATTAATTAGCAAAATCCTAGTGTCCTTAACACTGTTCATGAGTTCACTGTGTGCATGTGTGTGTGCGCATGTGTGTGTGCGTGTTTGTGTTGGTGAGGGGGGTAGAAATGGTGAGTATGAGGAAAGACCTCGTTTCCCTGGATAATGGCAACATAAAGTTCCCCAATAGTTTTGTTAGGGCCCACCCTGAGCTGGATTTTGTCACCTATGAATCTCAGAGTTGCAGTTTTATTCCTTTAAAAGGCCCTAATGAATACTAGCTGTCCCTTTACTCTCCTTCATGACTTTTCTAACTTGCCCTCTCTTCCCCCAAATGTGTATTTCCTGGAAATATTCTCCCCACCATGCTGTCTTCCCTTTGCCAAACCTAGATCTTTATTGCACATTTGAATTTTAAGTTTTAAATGCAGCACAGTCAGGGTTGTCTGAACGGCTGGGGAAAAAAATGTGCCAGGGTTCTTAGAAAAAGGCTCAAACAATCTTCTTGGAAAATCAGAGCTGTTCCCATTCATCATCTTAGCTCTTAATTCCTTCTGATGAGTTAAAAGTAAATGAACCAAAAGCATATGGATCAGATTTACCTTTAAAAAAATGTGCAGGGTTTTAAGAATTAGAAAGGGGTTTCTGGCCAAACACATTTTCAGTTTCACTGAACACGAAACGCTGGAAAAATAGCTCGTTTGCCAAACCCCAAGTACAGCCAGATTTGTCTATCCCTTTGCAACCCACAAAGTTCTGGGGCCATGGTTTCCTTCAGAGGCACCCAGCAGTGCCTTCGTCTCTTTAGTTTGCTGGAAGAGCAGTGTCAAACATTCTGAAACATTCTGTCCCTTTTTCATCCCTGTCTAGCTTAAAGCAACGTCTGTCTCTTCTTTCTGTTCGGTGGGGAAGTGGGCCATAGCCAACCGCCTAGACCCAAGCCAACTGAAGTCTCTTCTCATTCTGTTAATAGAAGGTTAACCTTTTGTTATCATTTTACCTAAGGGAGGGAGAGAGGGGGAAAGATTTCTTTCAAAAGACATTGTCTCAACTTGTGTGAAATGATGCAGAAACAGAACAATTTGTACGGTACCAACATTATAAAGAAAAACAGTCTTTCAAAAACAAGAAATCTGATCGATGCAGTGACCAACAAGGACTCCAGAGAACTAAAGGGGAACAGAGCTTTGTCTGGACGTGATCGAGGTGCGCATTAGTTTTCCTTGACTGCTTATTTTTTCAGTCACGTCCAACTCTTCATGACCCCATTTGGGGTTATCTTGACACAGATACCAGAGTGGTTTGCCATTTCCTTCCCAGCTCATTTTACAGATGAGGAAACAAAAGAAAACAGGATTAAGCGACTTGTCCAGGATCACACAACTAGTAAATGTGAGGCCAGATTTAAGCTCAGGGAGATGAATATTCCCAACTCCAGGCCCAGCGCTCCATTCACTAAGCCACCTAGCTGCCCACTTATTTGTTAGAAGGATTCTGGTTTTCATTTTGGGGTGAGGGGGAAGAGGGGAACCATTTATTTATGTATGGAGAGAGAGAGAGAGAAAGAGAGAGAGAGGAGAAGAGAGATGGGTGGGGAGAGTCATTGAAACTTTTTTTGTATGTAGAGAAGTGAAGGATGCACAGACAAACAGGTCTGCTCTGAAAGTAACATGTTGAATTTATTATATTTTTTCCTTAGGCAATCTGTGCACAATTGTTTCATGCCTTATCATCTTTTTCTCTTCTAGTTTACTTGTGGAAAAATTCACATTTATTTTAGTGTTTCTTAAATTTAGAACTTTTTAAAATTCAGAAAAAAAGGACAGAGTCCCTGGATTGGGACTTCTTCCCGACCCCATTTTCTCCAACCATGCTATCTTCTCCCACACCTGAGCGTGGTTCAGGTGCATATGGAACCTAACCACTACAGGAAGTCATTTGGAGTTGGAAACCATGTCGCTTCTCCTGCTAACTTGGCACAGGTTTCAATTCAACAGTGACTTATTCAGCACCTCCTGTACACTCTTGTTTATCGTTCATTCTCAAAAAGGACCAGTGACGTCACGAGTGAGGTCTTGGGCTGCTCAAAGGCCTCAGCCTCACTCTCCTGAGTCACTGCTCTTGGCACTGAAAAAAAATGCAGTTTTGATTACACAAGATCCAAGTCTTCACAAAGCTTACAGCCCTGTGGGGATAGGGAAGATCTAATTCATTTAAATTAAAGGAAAACCAAGTGCTGTTTGGCATGCAGGAAAGTGCAGGTCATTGCCATCATCACCATCATTTCCTCTCCTGTAAGAGGGTAAAAAGCTTTGACAAGGAGTAGGTCAAAGTAGGACTGGAAGTTAGGATGATGCCAAGTTATGGGGAGCCTTGAATGTCAGGCAAAAGTCTAAACTTTTCTCAAGCAATATGGAAGTCCTAGAGAGTATTTTAACAAAGGATTTGCTGATGTAACTACAAGAAGATTAGTCTGGAGAATTGTTTGTAGGACAAACAGTGTCAGTAGAAAAGGAGGCACAAGTTGATGTTGGGAAGTTATTTTAAGAGTCTAGGCCTATGTTTAGGGAGTTTAAGTGGGAACTAAGAAAGGTGGGAATGGAAATTTGTTTTGGTCTGGACATGGAGTGTAGGAAGCTCCCTTTATCATTACCAGTTGGCAACTACTCTTCAATTTATAATCTCTGCGTTTTGCCTGTGGCAGTGAAAAGTTAACTGACTTGCCCCCTGCACATCCATTATGTGTCAGAGGAAAGACTGGAATACAGATCTTCTGTGTCCCAAGGCTAACTCTCTTACCACTATACCACACTGCCTCTGTGAGAAAGATGGCAGTACAATTGGAAAAGGAGGGCAAAAGAACAGTGTGTCAGGAATAAGTAACACTGAGAACTTGACAAAATGAGGATGCTATAGATAGAGCTAATGGAGAGAACAGGAGAAGCTGATTTGTGGAGAAGATATTAAGTTCCTATTGTTGGCAATGTCCTGAGGGAGTTTAAGGCTAAAGATAGAAATCTAGGGGCATTGTTGAAGCCATAAGAGTAAATGAGAATGCCAAAAAGGAAAGTATCCTTCCTTTAAAAAAAATAAGCCAAAGACTCTGGAGGGCCTTCCTTGGATTTGGGAGTTCCATTTCTAAATACTAGTCTACCCTTCCCACCTCTCTGGGCAGAGACAGGAGGTTTCCCTTAGCATCCCTCCCCACCCCAATCCCCTTTCTGGCCTTTGGAGAAAGGTCTTTTCCTTCTCAGGCCCACCTGTTCTGACTTCTTGTTGGAACTGTAGATATCCAACTCACCAGTTCAGCCAGTATTCTGTCTCTGCCCTGCTGGCTTATTGGGTTGGGTGTTTTGCTATCAAACCCCTTCCCCCAGTCCCCTATGAGTTCACCCTCAGTTCTTTCTATCCAGATCTATTGTTGTCTAAAACAATTTTTGTGTTTAAATCTGTCACTGTGTCTCCCCAGGCATCATCAGGCTATCTGACCCAACTTGGGGGTCAAAGATTGAGCTCAAGGATTCCTAATATACATTTCATGTGTGTGCGTATATGTATATATGTATATGTGTATATGTATGTGTGTGTGTATATATGTATAAAGACATGTATGTATGTGTGTATTATTGGTCTTTTACGAATACTGATGTCATTTGCCTTGTAACCCAGAAGTACAGTTAACCAAAACAAATCAATACAGTGTGTCCCAAAAGTCATAGTGTGGCTGTACTGTGACCTTTGGAACAGCCACACTGTAGGCTATATCCAACCATGTTCCACAGCTGAAGTCTACCACCTGTACCAAGAAGAAAAATGCCTCATTGCCAGCTCCCTGCAGTCACAGTTGTTCACTGGATTATTCAGAGTTTATAGGGTCTTTACAGATGCTGAGGCCAAGTCCCAGAGGAGTTACAGTGGCTTGCCCAGGGACACATAGCTAGTACTTGTCTGAGATGGGCTTTGAATTCATTTTTGCGTTTGTTGTGTAAATGACTCTCCTGGTCCTTCCCTCTGCATGTCCATATAAGTTTTCTATAGTTATTTGTCCTTTCTTATGGTACAGCGATAGATCTTCCTTTACGTGTAAAGATACATGTCAGCATTGTCAGACAATCACTTTCTTGCTTTGAGATACCCCCATTGTTTTCCATTGAAATGTTTTAAATACTTCAGATTCCATGAACAGAGAGAGATATCCCTTGTCAGGGATATACCATAAGCAGGGGTTCTTTGGGCTAGATAACTTCAAAGCTCCATTGCACAGTGAGATTTTATGTTGGAACTGCACTTTAACACACAATATCTCCCCCCCTTCTTCATCTGTCTAATGTTACTTGTTCAGTTATCTTTAGAGAAGACAAACATTTTGCTGTACTTTGTTTTCTATATTATCTCGTAACTGCCTAAATCTTGCTAGCACTGTTAACAATGTCAGTAAGTAACTGACTACTGTATGCCTGGAGAATACAAAACTCATATGGCACATGCTCCCTGCCCTCAAGGAGCTAATAATCCAGCTAGAGTCAGGATCCTAGAACAATTAGAAAATAATTGGTAAGCTACAGTACCACGGGCAATGGGAGTTCTGAGAAAAGAGGTCAAGATGATCCCAATTTGCCTGGGGAAGCATGAGTAGACTTTAGGTGAGCAGAGAGAAGAGGAAATTCTAGTCAAGGCAGGCAATGTAAACAAGAAAGGTGAACTTGAATTAAAGAAGTGGGAAGTGGACCCATTTGATTAAAGTGTAAGTTTGCTGGAGATGAATAGGAAATAAAGTCTGGTTCAATGAGATAAGACCAACTTGTCTGGAAGATTTAGAATACAAAGTTTGGATTTTACCCACTAGGTAGCAGAGTCACGACAGACTCTTCCATGATACCATTAGTATTTTATAAAATGACTCATCTCTCAAAAAACGTTTTGCTTGGATTGGGGTGAGGAACTACTGAGGGCACCAGCTGAGAGGCCTTTGTAATAATCTTGGAGTGTGGTGATAAAGACACTGGCTGAGGACAGTGGCAAGTCAGCAAGCGTTTATTAAGCTCCTACTGTATGCCAGAGCCTGTGCTAAACCCCAGGGATACATAGAAAAGTAAAGAATTGTTCTGCTGGTTCTGTCACTTCACTCTCCTTCAGGTCATACAGATCTTCCCAGGTTTGTCGTTCGTTGTTTTTTTTTTTAACTGACCCCTTTATCATTTCTTATATGACATCCACATACCATAACTTGTTTAGCCATTCCTCAGTTAATGAGCAGTTTCTGATTCTTTTCTACCACAAAAAGAACTGTTATCTGTATTTTTGTACATTGTTTAATCATTTTTAGCCACATCCAGCTTTTGATGACCCCATTCAGGATGTTCTTGGCAAAGATACTGGAGTAGTTTGTCATTTCCTTCGGCAGTTCATTTTACAGATGAGAAAACTCAGGCAGACAGGGTGAAGTGACTTGCCCAGATTTGAACTCACTTCCTCCACAACTCCAGGTCCAGTGCTCTATCCGCAGCACTATATAGCTGCCCCACATCTGAGTCCTTTTCTTCTTTCTCTGGTCCATTTGGGGAATACACCTATGCAGTATTGCTGGTTCAAAAGTTATATACAGTTTAAAAGCTTTGGAAACAGTTCCAAATTGCTTGTTGATTTTGCCAGTCTGACAGATATAAGGTGTTACTTCAGATTTTTTTTTAAATTTTCTTTTCTCTGATTATTAGAAGTGTAGAACTTTTTTTTCATACTGCTATTGATGGTTTGAATTTCCTCCTCACAATACTGCATTGATCATTTAACAGTTGAGGATTACATCTAATTCTTAGAAATTGAGCTCCATTCCCTATATTTCTTCTAAATAAGAGCTTTATTAGAGAAATTTGCTGCAAAGATTATTTCCTATTTACCTTCTCTCTTCTAGTTTTAGCTGCATTGGTTTTGTTTGTGCAACAACTTTTTAATTTTATGCAATTAAAATTGTCCAATTAATTTTCTATTATTCTCTCTATCTGCTGTTGGGTAGTTAATTCTCCATCCCTCAATATGAGAGGTAGTTTCTTCCTTGCTCTTTTAATTTGTTTGTGATGTCAGTTGCCAGTTTGGAGCTTTTCTTAGTATAAGATAATGAGATGATGGTCTATTGCTACTTTTTGCCAGATTGCTTTCTACTTTTCCTAATAGTCTTGCTCTAGTAGAAGAGGTCCTTGGGAGATCCATGGGTTAGTCTACTGGGTTCTTTGCTTCTATTTATTGTGTCCCTAATCTGTTCCATTGATTTACCCCTCTTTTTCTTAACCAATACCAAGTTGTTTTCATAATTACTGGTTTGAGATCTGGTACTGCTAGGCTCTCTTCCTTCCCACATCTTTCCATTGTTTCTCTTTACATTCTTCACTTCTTGTTCTTCTAGAATCTTGTTGCTTTTTCTGGCTCTGTAAAGTAATCTTGTGGTAGTCTAGTATGTCACTAAGTAAGTAAATTAATTTAGGCTGTATTGTCACTTTCATTATATTGACTCAGCCTACTCATGAGCAATTCATGTTTCTCCAGTTATTTAGATCTTCTTTGTGTCGTTGTATTCATGTGGTTCTTATTTGTATCTTGGCAGATAGATTCCCAAGTATCTTATAGTTTCTGTGGTTATTTTGAATAGAATTTCTCCTTCTACATCTTCCTACTGAGTTTTGTTGGTAATTTACAGAAATGCAGATGGCTTAACATGCGTTTGTTGTATATCCTGCAACTTTACTGAAGTTACTAATTATTTCAATTAGTTTTTTAGTTGACTCTCTAAGTAAACCATTATCTGTCTCACAAAAATCTCACGCTACTTTTAACAAAGAACTGAGTTTTAGCAACTCACAGAGGTAATGGCTGTGTGAACATCTGTGCATGTGTTCAACATTTCTGGAGTCAGAGGCTAAAACTTTCTCTGTGATGAGAAAGAGTAATCATTGCTTAAATGTTTACAACTGCTCCCAATCAAACATTTAGCATTTCTTAACCTTGGCGAAAGAAGAAGAAAAAGAAAACAACCTCCCAACACAGACAGGCTGTTTATTTCAACCGGAGTCCTTCTGATCCTCTAAACCATCCCCTGCTCTGCTCTCATCCTAACAAAATTGCCTGTTGTGAGATGAGCAGGGGCCATGCGAGGGATCACCTGGGCTCAGCCCAGCAGCCTTAGTCATGGGGCCCATGTCAGACACTCTTGAACAGCCCTCAGGTGTGTGAGCCACCAGGGTTCACCTTGCCAGCTCAACAGAAAGGGTTGTGTCTTCTGTTCCAGAGTTCACTATGTGCACTCTCTGCTCTCTTGAGGCCCAAGAGCCTGCCAGCATGAAGAGGTCCAGAGGACACTGTGTTATGTTATGCTATGCTACGGTTTTGTGTTTGTTTGGGTTTGGATTTTTTTTCTCAGTCGTTCATTCTGACAACCAGAGGTAGGAGTGGAGAATGGTTGTCACAGAGGCTCCAGCCTACGTGCGGAACGTGAACTTTAGATCCCGTTGACATCTCTGCAGGCAAGCACATGCACGCACGAACACACACACACACACACACACACACACACACACACACACACACACACACACACACACATACACACACAGAGGCATAATTCCAGGTCCTTACTGAAGACGTTGCATGTAGTTGGAGGAGTTTGGGATGCCGCTGAAACATTTAACTGTTTTATTTCAGCTTTGCAAAATGACGTCACCAAAAACCTTGAAGAGTTTCTTTCCATATACCCACAACCATTCCCTACAAACATTTTAAACAAAATTTTACAGTTAAAACTGGGGAGGGACAAATTCAGAAGTAGCACAGGGACATTTCTTTAGGGGTGCTGCTGTTAGGTTGAGCCCAGGGCTATTATATAAAATAAAGGCAGTTAATTTTCCAGCTAGTGCTGCCTCCTACACCTTGAACAGAACAATTAACTGGGGTTAGCAGCTCATTAAGCAGTCTCCTTATTAGTTTTAACAACAATCATCCTTTTTTTTTTTTAATTTAAAATTTGCTTTTGTAGTGTGAACTAAGTCATCAGCAAACTCAAACATTCCAGTGTACAGAGACCAAGGAAAATTGTGTGTGAACTGTTACATACCATGTAAGCCTGATGTGGCTGTGGTTCCTCCTGTCCAGGATGCTCAGCCTGATGGATCCCTTGAGGTAGGGAGTTCTGAGCTGCGTTCAGGCTAACTCTAACACCAATATGGTGAATCCCTGGGTGTGAGAGAGAACCACCAGGCTACTTAAGGGGAGGCAGATTGACCCAGGTTGAAATGAAGCAGGTCAAAGATTTCATGCCCATCAGCTTCAAGAATGGGACCACAAGTGACTCACTTCCAGCCTCGGCAAGATAAGGAGTCCCAGTCCCAGAAAAAGAAAAAAAGGCTGCACCCAGACACACACACATACATGTATATATATGTGCATATAGTTTGTTAAACTGTATATCTACTTTATATACATGCTTTTTAAAGTATATGTTTATACATATACACATACACACACTTTTAAAAAAAGTATACTTTTAAAAGTGTGTGCATGTGTGTATATATATTATATGAATATATCTGTATGTGTACATATACTTTAACAAAACGATAATAAAATTTCTGGTGTTTCTTTTTGAATTTTTTCCTCTTGTACATTTTAAAAATGTTTTCTTAATACTTTTAGGGGGCATATCTCCTCCTACCCATTAACTTCCCACCCCACTTCTAAGTAGAGGCTTTTCTTTTAATGATATGTAACAGAGACTATCCAATGAAAGCCCAGTTTTTAGTAATACCCATGGTGTGCTTTTGCCTGATGCAGTCCCCTACGTCGACTTCCAAGCATGTGCATGTATTCTATGACCATTTCCTATCTGCTTACTGTGTGGCGAACAGAGACCTTTTGATTAGGCTAAACCTGGATGTGCATATAAAAGGCACTAATCGGCCAAATTCACCTATTTCATTCTCATCCAGGAGAGGCAGGGACTGCGATAAGCGGTGTGGGGAGACAGGCAGCTGGCAGCAACACCCAATCATATACGCATTGTCCACCAAAACAATTCAAGGGGTTGATGGTCTGAGAATTTTTGGATCTCAGTGGCCAGAGTGATCTTCACCCCGGCAACAGTAAACTCTACACAGTAAACTCCATGGGCTCCCAATTGCTTCCAGAATCAAACAGAAATCTTCCTACCTTTCCAGCCTAATTATACTTTTACTCTGCTCTATGTGTCCTGTGATATGGGGATCCTGATTTCTCTGTTCCTTTTGCACGACACCCCTTCTCCCAGCTGCATAGCACTTTCTCTGGCTGTCCCCCAAACCTGAAATGTTCTCTCTTCCCTCCTCCACCTCCTGGCTTCCTTCAAGACTCAGCTCAAATTCCAACTTTTACAAGAGTCCCTGGCCACTCCCTCATTGCTAATGTCCTTTTAAAAAAAAAAATCAACGTTCCCTCCCATTTACACTGTGCCTGTCTTACGTACACATAGCTGTTTGCCTGTCATCTCCCCTAGTATAATGTGAGCTCCTTGCAGGCAAGGACCATGTGTTAGCTTTTCTTTACATCCCTAGTACTTTAGCCCAGTGCCTGGAACATAGTAAGGACTTCATTATAATGAATGCGTCTGGGCTGACTGAATATTGTTTGGTTCTTTCATCAGAGCTCTGAGGTCCTTCACATCATGGCTGGCCTCATGTAAATTGTTCCCCAGGCTCTGCTCCCTTTACTCTTTGTCAGGTTGTACGAATCTTCTCACATTTCTCAGAATTGGTATGAATTCTTCATTTTTTATGGAGTTATAATATTCCACCATGGCATAGGGGATTGGTTGGTTGGTTGGTGTCCTTCATGCCTGAGGACCGTTACTATGTCAGGGTCAAGGTACAGTATGTCCAACTGTGGCCAATCAGACCAGTGTGAACTCAGAAGACTCTACCACAGGTCAAGCACAAATAGTCCATATGAACATTTGGAATGGAGATGTCTCTAAATTTGCCTCAGAGCTGGAGAGAGCTGGCCTACAGTGCTACATCTTAACCTCTGCAAAAACTTTTTTTTTTAAATTTCTCCTCCAATTAACTTTTTCCCTTTCCAGTTTTAACTGTATTGATTTTGTTTTGTGCAGGAACTTTTCAATTTATGTGATCAAAATTGTTCGATTTATCTTTTGTGATTCTATCCCACGTTTGGTCAAGAACTGTTCCTCCATCAATAGCTGTGAAAAATATCTCCTTCCTTGCTTTAATTTTAATATAACATTTTATATGTAGGTCATGTATCTGCCTTTATCTTATTGTGAAGTATGGTGTGAAATATTAATCTAAATGTAATTTCTGCCTGACTTCTTTCCAGTTTTCCCAACAGTTTTTTTTGAATAGTGAGTCCTTACTCTGAGTGCTAAGCCTGGAATCAAGAAGGCCAGAGTTCAAATCCAGCCTCTGACACTTACTGTCTTTGTGACCCTGGGCAATTCACTTAACTGCTGTCTTCCTTGGTTTCCCCAACTGCAAGATGCAGATAGTAATAAGAGTCAAGTATATAGCACAGTGCCTGGCACATAGAAGGATACTTAATATTTCCTTATTTTCTTGTTTATTGTATCGGCAGGGTTCATCCATAAGCAACTGATATCTCTGCATTTATTTGGGTTGGCCTTTATTTCTGCAAAGATTGTTTAGTTATTGTAGTTCAGTCGTTTTTCAGTCATGTCTGACTTTTCATGACCCCATTTGGGGTTTTCTTGGCAAAGATAATGAAGCAGTTTGCCGTTTCCTTCTCCAGATCATTTACAGATGAGGAAACTGAGGCAAACAGGGTTAAGGGACTTGATCAGGGTCACACAGCTAATAAGTATCTCAGGCCAGATTTGAACTTAAGAAAACAAGTCTTCATGACTTCAGGCCCAGCACTCTATGCATTGTGTCTACTACCTGCCCTAAAAAATCAGTTCTGTTCATAGAGTTCCTAGATGTGTCTTGGTGTAGGTACTCCTAAATATTTTATACATTATGGTTATCTTGAATGGAAATTTCATATCTTCTTTCTTCCTGCTGTGTAATAGGCAGAAAAAAAAATCAGTCATTTATGTGGATTATTTTTATCCTGCTCCTTTGCAATGATTATTCTCCCAATTTTTAGTTGAAGTTAGAATTCTCTTAGAGCGTTGTATCGTCCACAAAAGTGACAAAGTTTCCTCTTTGTGCTTATCTTATTGTTATAGTTAGCATTTAAATAATAGTGGTGATAATATATAACCTCGTTTCATCCTTGATTTTATTGGAAAGGCCACTAGGATTTCTCTACCACATATAATGCTGGCTCTTGATTTTTGAACAGATATTTACCCTATTAATGAAAGATCCACTCATTCTGATGCTTTTTAATGTTTTTAATAGAAATATATGTTGTGTTTTGTCAATAAGCTTAAAAATTAAAAAACTCAGAGGGGCTAATTGCCCAAGGTCTTCCTCTCCCCATCTCCCCACCCCACCCTCCACTTTGGTATGTGTAATTGGGAAATTTCCCTTAGCCTTACTATAGCTTGCTGCTAGGTGGGCCCCTTACAGAGTTCTAAAAGTGCTTTTACCCAAGTATTAAGTCCTTCATCCTCAGCTCTTGGTGCCGATACTACCACTGGTCACTATTGTCCCTAGGGTGCTGCTAGAATGCTGATGAGAAGTCCAGATCCTCTGACCCTCAGCCTCACAAGGTCATGGGGAAGGAGGGGAAAGTTCTACTCTATTGCTCTTCCTCTCTCCCCCAAGCTTTCTCCCCTCAGGGATTTGGTTAGAACTATTCTATAAGTAACCAGATACCCAAAGTGATAGGTTCCAAAATGGATGGAAGAACCACCAGGGATGCCCTGTGTTACTGGTTTTTTGCATTTGAATTGTTTCTGCCTGAGAAAATGTAACCCGGACTGGAATATTAATTACTCTGTAGGGGTGGTCGATTACCTACCCAGTAATAGCCCAGTGACTTCTGCTCCTCACAAGTGGAAAGATGCTGGTACTCCTCCACAGAAACAAGGAAGTTCAGAAGGACCTATGGATTTGGAGGGGGGGAAAGCATGAGTTCTCTCCTTGGCGTTTGTGAAATTTGAAACACCTGTGGAATATCCAGTGGGAAATGCCCACTAGGCAGTTGGGGCTGCAGGAGGAGGGGAAACAGCTAAAAAAAAAAAAAGTAGATCCTTTCCACTCATTTCTATCCTACTTTTGGGCATCGGAGACCAGAGTCATAAAACAGAGTAGGCCTGAATTAAGAGAGTCTCATTCTAACACAGTAAGTGCTTAGAAGATAAACTGTTAGGAGCATTTGTTGAGTATATGAAGAACTTAGGAATGGGTATCAGGCAGTGGAGAAGCGTCAGAGATGAAACAAATGGGAAAATTGATGGCTTGTCCTTAAAAGTTGCCACCAAGATGCAGATGTCAGCGAGAAGAAGACAAAGTACTTTAGCATATGACTCAAATATCCTAAGTAACAGATGAGCCTGGATGAGAGGAGTGCTGAACTAGCAGCCTGGAGCTGTTAGGTAAATGCTTGTCACATCCCATGTGCAGAGCATGCAGAAGTTTGAGTCAGGAAATCTACTTAGATGGGAAAGCCAAGACCAACCTGTGTCCCAGGGCTTGTTCCACAGGGAAGAGCCACTTTGTCTTGTTCTCTGCCACTCTTCAGTGGCTCTCTCTGAAACTGTGCAAAGAGAAGGAGTGATTCTGACTTTTACTTCAGCTCAGATATGAGTGGATAAAGAGTGAGCCTCCAAGACATGAAGACCCTGGTTCATATCCTGCCTCTGACACAGAGGGATAGTTATAACCCTCCCCAGCTATGCCTGCTGGCTTCGCTGGTCTCCCTCAAGACTTAGCTCAAATCCCACCTTCTGTAGGAGACCCTTCCTGGTTGCCCCCCACCCCCAACGCCCTCCTTCAGAGATTACCTCTCATTATATTCTGTGTGTGTGTGTGCAGTCTCCCCCACTAGAACGTACATTCCCTGAGACAGGGGCTATGTTTTCCCATTCTCCGCCTCCCCAGCATTTAGCAAAGTGCCTAGCACTGAGTAGGCACTTCATACATACTGGCTGGCTCCATTCTCTAGGCTGTTTTCCAAGACTAAGTTGCAAAGGGTATTCTAACCTTCATTAACACAGGAAGGCTCCTTCCTCAAGAATTCTAGAGATGAAATCGCAGGTCTAAGCCTCAGCCCTGTTCCTAAATGATCATTGTAATCGCTAATAACAGTAACAGTAGTTCTGTGCAGCACTTTAAGATGTGCAGGGTCTTACAGATGTCAGCTGATACTCATGACAGCCCCTTTTTTATTTATGTCATCATTATTATTATCCCTACTTTATGGATGAGGAAACTGAGACTAAGAGAAGTTAAGCGATTTGCCCAGGGTCACACAGCTAATATGTGTTTGAGGCAGGATTTGAACTCAGGGCTTCCTGACTCCAGGACCAGTGCTCTGCTGGCCCAAGTAGCACCTGTAGGAACATTTCCCAGGCTGCATCTCAATAGATTTTTGTCCTAGGACAAGAACTACAAGTATTATTCCAAAACAATGGGATTCAGAGTCCTGGGTTGTCACCATCAGGGCCCATGGGGCGATGGTAGTAGTTCAGCTTGCCTGGCACATGCTGCCTCCTGTCTTGCTCAGGTGTCTCTCCCCCCCTCCCCCACTTACACTGTGAGTGGTTGGCAGTTGGTTCAGGGGAGGAGTGACAAGTAGTGGAAATAAGGAAGTAAGACAGGTAATGGAGTAGGGGGTTGGGGAATGCTGCCACTGCCAGGGTTATTTGCTCATCTGAGAGAGAGGTGATACAGAATGAGATATTTCTAGACATGGACAGTATAGAATTTGTCTGACTTGACTCTACACATTTGTTACAAGGGTTTTGTTTTTCTTTCATTCTTTTAAATTGATAAGGCGGTGGGATGGAGGGAAACATAAATGCTTATTAATTGAAAAATTAAAGAGAAAGATGTGATACAGAAGGCTATCTTAAGAACATAATCTGTTTTCTCAACAAAAAAAAATCATTCAACAAAAAAGTTCTGCCTCATAGGTGATGTATAAGACCAAGTTGTGGAATTAGGGGAAAGTTGGCAAAGTTTTCTGGAAACTGGCTAAAGGATAGGAAACAAAGAGTAACCGTCAAAAGCTAAAAGGAGGTTAATTGGGACGTGCCTAGGGGAATAAGATTGGGACCAGCTTTTTATTATTTACATATAAATTATTTGGAGAATTGTACAGAGACAACCTTCCACTCTTTGGCCAATGAAGGGACATTCGATAGGACCCACATGGCAAAAAGAACAATGCAATTAGGAAAAGGATTTAATTTGTCAAAAGCTTTAGCCTGAGAAGTGGTCCTCTCTGGAGCCTGAGAATGTAGACTCCTGCTATTTCTTTAGTGACCAAACTTCAATTTTATTAGTGGCTGCCACATCCAGTGGCAGCTCAGGACATTTCTTTTCTCCAAAGACAGCTTGGAATTTAACTCTAGCCTCCTTGTTACTGGGGCACTTTGATAATGTTAAATTCAGATGCTCTTAGTAACCTAGGTGGAGATTGAGAGGTGTAAGAGGACCTCTCCTGTTGAACTGTACCAACAAAATTGGCCACTTCAACCCCTTGTCGATCAGAGGGCTTATTTAACAATTAAGTTTTGCATCCTACAGTGCTCAGAGCATCAAAGAAACTTCCTGCAGGTATGCCCACAGAGGAAGCAAAGAATGTTTGTTGGAGAAGCTCATGAATTCAACAACAGCAGCTATGCTTGCACCACTTGGCATTAGGGTTTGGATATTTGGTGATGCTGTCACTGGTGTTTTCTTGGTGATGGATTAGGTACAGACATATCAGAATCAGAGTTGGAGAGTTAGAAGATAATTCAGTGGCCATGAAGACCAGCCTGTACACGAAGGAAATCCCCACTGTGTAACATGTCCAACTGAATATCCAACATTAAGCTCCCAGTGGCTTTGGTTTAGAACCTTGATTTTCTGTATGCTTCAGATGAGCTGGGCCATCACTAGTCATCCTGACCTGTACCTTGCCACTGGACTCCAATTATTCTGGAGGAGAGAATAGAGCTGATGCTTTACACAAATCGACTTCACTTGCTAGTCAAGACCTCATCTTCACCTTGGTCCTCTTTGAGGATGAAAGTTGAACAGCAACTTCAACAAGGATCCTTCAGAGCCCATTATAAAAGCCAGGTGCAAGTGGGATACCTACTTTCTTCTAATGTAGAATGCAAATAGAGAAGTTTTTCTAGGAGAGTGAAGGATGGAGTTCCTGCATTTTTGTGAATATAAGTGATGAGGTTTAGGGGTGCTGGAGACCCCAAAATACTGACATGCTGAGTCCTGCTCGAATGAATTCAACACAAGCCTTCTTAAAGCCAATGAAAAACAAAGTTTATTAAGTTTATTATTACTGGGTTGACTCTTAAGGAGACTAAGCATTTGTAATGCTTGTATTCACAAGCAGACCAGATAGAATCTCAGCTAGACAGAGTCTGAGCTGGATTGAATTTGCATGCCTTCATGGAGGTGAGACGGAATTTATATACAGAAAAAGACTACAGGAGGGATCTGGGAGTGGTCTGGTAGCCTAGGGTGATGGGAGGAGGGGTTTAGGGAGGGTCTTGAGGAGAAGTCCAAGGAGGGGATGACTGGTCAAGGGTTGGAAACAGCTGGAGGCAATCAGGAGATATCAGATAGTTGAGGGTTTGGGTGGGAAGCAGGTGTTGCCAGGTAATCTGGAGTCCCAGGGGTGGTCTTGATAGATCAAGCCCTGGGAGAATCCTGATGGGAGTGGCTGGTAATAGGATCAAGGGTGGGGAGTTCAACAGAGACCTGGGCGCAGCAATAAGTAAAAGTCCATGAGCTTCCTGAGACTACTGGAACTAATGGGAAAATTAGATTTGAGTAAGAAAGGCCAGATTAAGTGGGAAGACTCAAGGGGAGCTCAAGGAGGTTCCCAGAGTCTGAACCCCATCATAAGGACTGTGACTTTATTACCAGTTACAGCCTCCTCCGCAAGGCCTTTCCTGTGCTCTACTCTCACTCCCTTCTTTTTCCTGCTTATCTGATGCCAGAAATAACCTTTTATTCACTTTTTTATGTATTTTGTATTTAATTATCTGTGCATGTCCCTTTTTTTCTCCTGTTCTCTCCCCCCAGCCCCCGTTTGAATATAAGCTCATTGAGGACAGTGACTCTTTTGGTTTTATATTAGTACCTTCTGTGCTGGGTTTTGACACCCAGTAGATGCTTAATAAATTCTTGTTGATTGATTGATTGAATCCCATTGCCTAGCATAGCACCTAACACTAACAGACATTTAATAAATGATTGACAGGGAACAAATGGAGCGTTTACTTTGTGCTAGACTCTGTGCTAAGCATTGGGAATTCAAATGTAAGAAAAAGACAATCCCTGCCTTCAGGGACCTTACATGTTAATGGGGGAAGAGAATACCCAAAAGGGTGAGGGCAGCTTGAGAAGTGTACCTGTGGGAGATGGGAGCCTGCATGATGGAAGGATACTTTGGGGTGAAGAACCTCCAGGTGCTAAGGGAGGATACAGAGTGAGACGTCAGCTGAGGCAGGATGGGAAAGTCCAGAAGGTCAGAAGCAAAGCCAGGACAGAGGAATTGAATTCTCTTTTTTTTTAGATCAATACTTTTGTTCATAAGACACAAATGGCTGTCCACAGTTTAAACCTTTTACATTTTCGTGGCAGTCTTGCTCTCAAGAGTATCTATTAAAAAAAAAAAAAGGCAGCCAGGTATGATCTTCCCTTAAGGATTTTTCTTGAGCCATTTGTAAGTAATATTTTTCTCTCTAGTAATGAGGCCACAATAGGCTGAAATGTAGAGGGGGCCATTTTTAAAAATAAATTTTTAATAAATAACTTCTGTTTTTACATCACCTACATTTTCCACTCTATCCCTTTCTCTTTACACAAAGGCAACCCTTATGCCAGTGTTAAAATGACAAATTATTTAAAAAAAAAAAACACAAAACAGTGCAGCAAATCCAGCCAACACATCAAAAAGGCTGGTGTTTACAGTGTTTCAAATGCACAGGCCCTAGGCTCTGCGAAAACAGGAGTGAAGAGTGGGGCATGGTGGTAGTGGGTGAGGTAGGGTCATGGTCTTCTCATGGAATCACCCTGCCTGTATTATTCATTGTTTTGGTCGTTATGTGTGTTCTTTTCCTGATTCTACATCAGGTCATCTAAGTCGTCCAGTGCTTCTCAGTAGACATTTCTTACAGCAGAGTGTAGTATTCTGTGGCATTCACGTACCTCCCCTTGTTTAGCCATTTGCCAAACAATGGACACCTACTTTTGTTTACAGTTCTTTGCTTCTCCAAAAAGTGCTGCTGTAAGTACTTTGGTATGTATGGGGGTTATCTCTGTTAAAAACATGCTTGACACCGAAAAAGTGTCAAGGAAAATTTATGAGAGTTCAGAGGAGTTGAACACTGGCCAAAGCTGATTCCACCCCTCTTCAGGAGGAGGGAGTGCCTTCTACGTTCATTCCCCCTGAATGAATGGGTAGCTCCCCAGTAAGGCTACAGAAGGACTACAGTTTGTTCGGATGAAGGCAAGCCATTTATACTGTTTCAACTTTTGGACTTTCCGTCACACCGTCCATTGGCCATGTGACTTCATGTTCTCCTTTCTGATAGGCTTTCCCTCAAGCAGTTCATCAAGCCTGCGCACAAGTTTCTGAGCTGTAATCTGACTGTACTAGGTCACAACTCTGATCACTTAAAGCTGGGAATTTTAACCTACGGAAACAGAATTTCTTCCTTGTTTCCCACACATACCCCATCCTCATCCTTATGGTATTGTTATCCCCGATCTAAGGATATAGATATGTATTTTAGTCACTTTCTAATTCCAGATCACTTTCTAGAATAGTTGGACCAGTTCACAGCTCCACTAGAAATGCATGAGTGTGCCTATCAAAGTTTGCCAAGTGCTTTGGATGTCTTATCTCCTTTGAACTACCCAGTAGGGCAGATCACAGGGGCATGGTTAGCTCCTTTTTTTAGATGACGCCCAGGAAGGTTTGGTGACTTCCTGGTGGTAGTGTGTCTGGCATAGTCTGGCCAGTGTCAGTATTTGCCTCTAGCCATTAATTTACACGACTTCCATCTTTCGTTTTCTCTGGCATGGTTACAGAAGAGGGGTCCTAAGTAAGTATTCTGGTTCACCTTACCCCTTCCCATCCCTAGCACAGAATAAAAGCTCCTTGTTATGTTTGTGCCCCAGGCACCCAGCACCCTACAAATAGTAAGCAGTGAACGCATGTTAAGAGGGGGGAGGGTGGCAGAAGGAGGGCAGATTGGAGGGAGAGTAATACATGCTGTCCTGGGGTGAGAGGGTAAGAGGGGATGGGGAGAAAATTTGAAATTCAAAATTCCGTGGAAATGAATGCTGAAAACTGAAAATAGATAAATAAATGTTTGTTGAAGCGATGTACTTACTTGTAACAGAAGATGCATACACAAAATCGATTTACCGTTACTTATACTAACTAGTGCAGTAGAAAATTAGATTTATGCTTCTCAGTGCTAGCAAACTATATTAATCAAGTATGTGCAAACAGTTTATATTATCTCCATTGGACAGTACAATCATTAATCTTACTAGGATCAAACCGCAAACCCAATTTCCTCAGGCTTCCCAGTATATGTGTCTCATCTTGGTGCTTAATGGCAAGACTCCCTTTCATCCCAGGCATAGGCCATGTGTATCCCTTCAAGGTGGCTGCTTGACAAGTCAGCAAATCGCAGTCAGCTAATGAGCCCTGCCCTCAAGCGAACATGGAGAACACTTGCGTCTTAAGTGTAGGAAACACAGATACTAGTGTTGGTCTTAATCCAAGGTCAGCCTGAAGGCTACAGGGTCTCTGGTGGGTCTCTTATATTTCTAGTGTGGGTGTTAGCTAGTTACTCCCAAATTCTGGTTGGTAGCCAGTGATCTAATTTGTTTACTAATTAATTTATGTATGGTGATAGAAACTAATCATATAGACTAAAATTGTTTGCCAAATTTTTCCAGTGGTGGTCTGTCCTATCTGGGGGTCTCGTATGTTTACTAGTTGTTTTTGAGCACACATATGTTGTTTGTCAAACTGTACCACACATATGCTTATCTTAATGTTGAGAAACAAATCATGGGGAAAAAATATCAAAATATTTGATCTCAGATGGTGGCCTAATACAAAATGGAGTAGGGTATGTCAGAGTAACAGTTTTCTCACCACATTACTGAGCACACACTGTGTGTCCAACACTGCTTCAGGCTCTTGAAAGAACTCCTTAAATTTGCAAAGTATACCATTTTCCTTGTAAAGTCTCAGGCATCACATTGTAAAATTGCTTTCTTTGTTAGCCAGTAATGGTTTGCAGGAGTTGCAAAGGAAGGACAGGCATGGATGAGTTGTGGTCTGAAGGGAGTACCCACAGGGACAGGATCACAAAGCCATGTGAGTTGAGTTATCGAAAAATATTTATCAAGCACACACTCTCTCTCAGTCCTGGTAAAAAGTAAAATAAAAGCAAATGTTGGGCACAGTACTGAATCAGGTCATTTACACTGATTTATTTGCACAGGCTCAGCCCTCTAAAGTTTGCACTTAATCCAGTAGTCTCTTAAAACTATTCTGCTAACCAGGAGAAGGATACAAGTGTGAAGGAAGTCTTTGGGAAAGCCAAACTGTATAAGCAAGCAGATTTTCAGAGGTTCCTGCGTGTCCTCCATCACATTCTATCTCTGCTTGTGGTTGCAGGTGAGAGTCTACGATCTCATGCAGTATGAACATGGGGCGGACGACGTGCTGATTTTAGCCACAGATGGACTCTGGGATGTTTTAGTGAACAAAGAAGTGGCTGAAGCAGTCACACAATTTCTTCCTAACTGTGATCCTGATGACCCACACAGGTTTGTGTTTTTATGTGATGGTTTTAGGGGCTGGTTGTCTGGTGACCTTAAGGGGAGCTCCTCAAAGATGCGTTTGTTTTTTTAAAGCTAAAATAACCTCCTAGGTATTCAATATTCCTGTTTGCTCCAGAACATCCTACCGTTGCAGAAAAGCTGTATGTGTCCAGTTATAGACTGAGTTTGTCATCTGAGGACTATCTTAAGTAAATATAAAAAGGTTTATTACCAAAGGGCTGGCCACCAGCTAAATGGTTTCTTTTTCAGCCATATAACCTTAGCAAAGACAGTCTTCTAAAGTTCTGAGGAGGTTGTTATATGCGTTAATGGTGGGAGCACCCTCACCAACCAAATCTCAGGTCCTTGAAATATTAAAGTAATAAAGCCTGACATGGATGGTTAGACATCATAACTCAAGAAGGAGATATCTCCTCAGGGTCATTCCTCAGGCAGCTTATAAACCGAAGATGTAGAAGTAAAGTCTTCATACCTTTTCGGGTCTGTCAGGGGCAGCTTTTGTTCTGAGATAGTTTTGTGTTCTCATTACTAGTCAGAGCAATAATAGTTCATCTTTTTGCCTTTCTTAATAGTGATGGCTGGTACCGCCCCTACATTCTCCTTAACCCAGCCTGGTCATATTTCTTTGGAACTTTTTTTTAGAACCACAGTAAAAATTACAAAAACTTTGAGTTATAAAAAAAACCAGTGGAGGTCCCAGAGAAGAGACAGATGAAACATACCTCCTTCCTCATAACAGAGAGGTAGCCAGAGTATTTTGTAAAGGGCACCCCCTCTCTCAGAGGGCAGCTATCCCAGATCCAAGGTGCTCTGTGGATCAGCCTTCCTAAAACCTCATGAGCCCTCACAGATGGTTTTGCTTTCAGTAGGAGGCTAGTCATCATAGTTAGCTCAAAACAAAGGTATTTACTGAAATGACATAGCATGAAAAATAATTACAAAACATTCCTTCCATACACCTAGGGCTCATTTTCCTACAAATACTCAGAGCCCCCAGCAGACTAGGGGAGAAGCACACGCTTAGGGAACACATGTATGCAGTGCAAATCCCACCTTCAGTGTTGTAGGGATCCCAGCGTAATAGTAGACTCACACTACTTTCTTCTGACCATATGTATATTTTTACTGGACAAGTCACTCAGCTGGCCTCCCTGGTGTTCTGCCTGAATCTCAGTGCCCTTCTGCCAGGACTATTTCATCTCACTGGCCTCCTTTCCACTAGGTGTTACCATGGGCAGATGGAGAAAAGAAAGAAATCCCCTCCCCTACCTTGTGCAACTTTGAAGTGTTCCTCAGACCTCGCCATCTCCACTGATGGTTTAAAGAGTGTTCGCACTGTTACTCCAGGAAGGAGAGCAAGTCTCATCAGATTGCCAGTAAGGAGTTTGTAATGTAAAAAAAGGTTAAGAAGCCCCTGTTCTAAAGGAATAGTAAAGTGTAAACACATCTTTACGCTTTCTTTAAGAGCTTTAAACTCTTTCCCTCCACTTACATTTTAAAATTTTGTTAAGTGAGCAAAGGAAAATTCAGGGATCCCTTTATCAGCCCCCTATGCCCTAGACACTAGTGGACAAGGTCTCCACATCAGAGGTTTCTGCTTTAATTGTTGGAGGTTTATGGGAGAAAGGGGGAGGTGAAAAGTCGTCAACAAAACTTTTTTAAAACTATATTAAAATGCTAAAAATAGCATATAAAATCCAGCGTTGGCAAGGCCGTAGAAAAATAAGTAGTTATTGCTTTGCTGGTGGGGGTAGAGATGGTGCAGCCTTTTGAGGAACAGTGTGGTAAAACTTAGCATACATTTTGACCTGGTGATTTCATCAGTAAGACTATTTTTAAAAAGGAAAAAATAGCCTATTTGTATGAAAATACTCCTCTCTGTTCTATTTGTAATAACGAAGGTGCTGGGCTTATAGTCAGGAAAACCTAATACAGTAGTTATGTGACCCTAGGCAAGACACTTAACCTGTTTGTGCCTCAGTTTCCTCCTCTGAAAAATGAGGGAGTTGGAGCCAGTGAATTCAGAGACTCCTTCCAGGTCTAAACCTATGTTCCCAAAGTGGAAAACACAAAAAGAGTATGGTGTATTAATGTAACAGAATGTCCCATGAAAATTATGTGTGAACCATTAAAGAAAACACAGAAGGACCTAAACAAAGCATCGAACAGAAATATGTGCACATGGACTACCACTCTGTGTGCGAGAAAAGCTCTCCAGAGACTGCCAAGGACAATTATTAAAGCACCAGCATTTCCTCTGGGAGATAGGTTCAGAGACTGGCAGAGTTGATTGTGCTCATCAGAATTCCCTCTCTGGCCACGAGCTTCCAACTGAAATTTCACAGTAATCACGAAGCAAAGGAACAGGATTCAGTCATAGCAAAGGAAAAGTTTTGATTGACCAAACAGAGCAATAGTACTGAAGAGATCAGAGGTGCACCCTAGAAGAAAAGAAATCTTGTTAAACAAAGCATCCCTTCTTTCCATCAGGTGTACGGTCACACTGGGCCTGGAGTCACGAAGACCTCACACAATTAGTGTGAACCCTGGGCAAGGCTTACTTAACGACTATCTGCCTCTGTTTCCTCATCTGTAAAATAGGGTTAATTAATAGCACCTTTCTAGCTTGGTTGTTATAAGGATCAAACAAGATAATAATTGTAAAGTGCTTAGAGTGGTGCCTGACACATGGTTGGCACTGTCCAAATGTTAGCTACAATTATTACTACACAAGGAGAGATGGGGGGAAGCAGTATGGCGGACCACCATCTTCCAGCAGTTGCTGTTTTCCTGAAGTCCGTGGGGTGGACAGGATGACCTCACACTTCCTCCTTGCCCACAGGTTCTTTGATTAGCATGTGAGTCTTTTGCCCGTTGAGTATTTTTCTGCCCATTCCCATGGTGCCGCTATATTCATGTTGATATGAGCTCATTCTATCTGCACTGATGAATACAAAAGGTCAGAGCCAAGAAACTGAGAATTAGAAGAGCTAAATGATACCAGCCCTCTTTCACAAGTAATATTTGTTGGCAGTTTGGCTGCGTACCTGCCCTAGTTCATCAGTGCTCTTCTCCATAGCAACAAATCGGTTGGTAAAAGACCCAGCCAGCCCAGGAAGCCACTGTGGGTATCTCAGCGGGGGTATTGTGGGATATGAGGGTCTCCTGGGCTTTGGACAGGACTGTTGTCATAAAGAAAGGCACGGAGATTGATTTGAGGACACCTAGGTAGGACCCCAAAGGGAGTTGTGATACAAGGGGGGCAGGTTTAAAAAAAAAATGAATGAATGAAGACTTGAGGTCTGTATTTTAGAAAACAAAGGGAACCATAACCAAAGAGGGTGAAGACTGTCCAGGAGCCAGGCTCAATTCAGGCTGAGACAGTGATTCAGGACCAGGATTGGAATGAAATGAAACACTGGTACATCATCCCTACACTTAAAAAGAAGTTTAGGTAACGCTAGAAATATTTAACGAAATAAATAAAGCTATAAATTTTTTTTAAATGACATGGAAAGGATTCTCAATGAGGATATAGCACTGCTTCAAATAGAATCACATCTCCATAAAGAATTAATTCTGGACAGAATGGTATGATGGCTCAAAATGTCAGTAATGTGTCCCTTGGGTCTGTGAGGCCCTAACTCTTGGTAGGCTGGACCAGTCAATCCTTCCTTGATTTTTAAGAAAAAAAAAAACTAGTCTAGTCCATGTGGAAGGGATGCTAGCAGAAATGACTTATACCACCAGGGTAAAAGGAAGAGGTGGAGGAGGAGGAAAAGTAATACATTATTTCATGAGGACAGTCAGGTAAGAGATGGCGCTTCAGACTGGAGATCAGAAGATCAGGCTTGATTTTAACTTTGAGACCTTAGACAAGCAGAATCGTACTAGGAGTATTTTCATCTGGACCAAAAAAGCAATTGGGGAGGGGGAGGCAGAGAGGGAAAAGGTCCAGCTCTCCCTGTGGGAGGGAAATGAACCCCTTGGGTCATCACCCTGGCCCCTGTTCATTATGGCTCTGAAGACAGGTCACAACCTTCCTGGTTCCCAGTTCCTCCTTTCCCCCAATTCTTCTTCCTTGGCATGATAAACCCTGTCTAATTGCAAGAATTCTTTCATCATGTACTCCTTAAAAACAAGGAGACCTTGGTGTTGAGAGCATTTATGGGATAGAATTCATTAATCCAGGAATAAGAGAAAATCTACTGATAAATAGATCATAGGTTCATAGATTTGAAACTGAAAGGATAACTAGGCCCGTGTCCTCAGTTTTTATAGAGGATGGAATAGATTAGATTTAGAGAGCTGAAGTAACTTGCTCAAAGTAAGCGCCAGGGCTGGGATTTGAGTTTAGCAACTCCAAAGTCAGAAGGCCTTCGTGGGGATGTGTTGCTTAATGCATATGGATTCTCTGCCCTGTTTATTTGAAACCCTTAATGACTGAATAGAAAATTATAAACATGCCTAATGTATACTTCCATATTTTATATGTGTAACATATGAGGTGTGCATGTACAGACGTTTTTGAGGGATGGGTATTAACAATGATACCAGGCTATTCACCCTCAATGCCGCAGTATCCTTCTGTTGGAAACACCATTGTGACTACAGAGAACCCAGCAGCAGCCACTGGGAAGGTATAGACTAAGAAGCAGCAAGATGGGCTTTTGCCTGTTTGTCTCCTACAATGACCTTTGTGAAGCTGCCACGCTGAATGAATGACTGGGAAAGCAGGGGAGGCTGAGCCATTATTTTCTGACTGTGCCTCTCAGTACAGGCTGCAGAGCAGAATGTGAGAGCAACCCAGACCGGCCTGGTGTCCCCCCAAGGAAAGACACTTCAGGTTTCCATTGGTAATGAGTAGCTTCTCCTCCCCCCTCCCACCACCCCCATGGTGCCTCTCCAGGCTGCTTTTCTTTCTACTTGGTTAGTCATTCCAGGGACTCAAACAACCCTTCATCAGCCCCCAGTGCAGCAGAGAACAATGCGCTTGCTTCTGGGGCCCCTTTGGGGAGGGGCAGAAAATTCCTGTGGATACTCAAGAGGCCAAAGAGCTGCCCAGGGCTTCCCAAAGCTTCCCCTTAACAGGAGAGGGCCGGAGAGTCTCCAGGACTGGCGTACTCTAGGGAAAAAGAGTCAGAATCCTCTTACTTTGAATGTTTTAATTGAACACATTCTCTTTCCCTCCCTCTCCCTCTCCCCCCTATCTCTCCCCCCTTTCTCTGTCTTCTCTCCCCTGTCTCTCTCTTTTTTCTCCCTCCTCTCTTTCCCTCTCTGTCTCCCCTCTGTCTTTCACCCTCTCTCCCTTCCTCTCTCCCTCTCCCTTCTCTTTCTCTCCCTTCTCTCTCTCTCTCTCTCTCTCTCTCTCTCTCTCTCTCTCTCTCTCTCCCCCCCCCCCCTTCTCTCTCTCCCCTATTCCTTCAGCTTAGTTGCTCCCCAGTTTTTCCCTTGCAGAAATGAGGTAGCCCACCACCAAATACTGTGACAGCTGAAGATCTGCTAGGGGGTGGGAGTAGGAACAAGGAATGATAACAAAGGTTGGAGAGCAAATTACAAGCCTTGTTTTCTTTAGATGACATTCTTACCAAGGAGAATGCAAAGCAGCATCTCCCCTCATGGGGTTAGCATAAAGAAGCATTTGTGCCACTTTGACCCTCCTAGTGCCCTCTCAGGTGGAAAGGCGATCAGAATGGGGTGCTGAGAGCTCTCTGGCTTCAGCAGATCCCAGTAGTCCTCTGCTTTTTGGAGCCACTTGAACGAAAATCAGAAGGTGGCCTTGTGAGCAGTAAGCTGGGCCATCAGTGGGCAGGCAGTCTCTTTATCCCCTTGCATTCTAGAGTTTACCCTAAAGTGAAATTCACTTGGCTGTCAGAGCACAGCTCCCTATATCAAAGTGAGCTGCTCACCTACAAAACGTTGTGAGGATTGTGATGGGGGAGGGCCTGAAGATGCTGTGGGATTGAAAACCTCCCCAGAGGGAGTTAGGGGATGATGGGAGTGGGGTGAAGAATGAGATTTGGGATTGGCTGTTAACCCTGCATGCTGGAAGGGTCCCATTCCTAAAGAAAAAAGAGATGCAAGCCTGGAGGCAGGAGGAAGGGAGAGATTTATGGGACCTTGAATTCATAAGAAGGCACTTAGTGTGATAGCAAAGGAGATGGGACTAGTGTTGAGTCATGGGTCTTGGGGCCAGAAAATAGTTAGGAATAGATGGTGGTACAGATGTAAATGCCATACTCCCTCCTCAGTACATCCACACACACTCTTTCCTCTCTAATCCATTATCCTCAGAAATATCCTTGCCTTGCATCCCAGGATCCTTGGTACTGCAAGGACTGCTGGGATAGGCTAGTAGTTGCACCTTTGAGCTCTACTATATTGCAGATGCAGTGCTGGAAAGGTCAGAGCTAAGAGAGCATTCTAGAAGCCTTCATTTATACTGCCTCTTTATTCCCATCCAAGTCCCCAGAAGCACAACATGCACCTTACTAAGGAAGGACTCAATTAGTATTTTTGACAATGAGAACACCTACGATGCCAGGTAGTGAGTATTATCATTAAATCTGGGCTTTCAAAACCTCCATAGCATTCCATTTATTTTGGCAAAGGAAATGAAATCTTCTTTTATTAAACCCTTGGGCTGAACTGTTTACTGGCAGGGCCATATGGTTTTCCAGAGACCGAGCTCTAAAAGCAAAAAAAAGGTTTATTTGTGGTTTTTCTTGCTGGCTATTACAAGTTTTAGAACAAACTCATTAGTGTTGGATCTTGTGTTTGATGAATAGATAGGAAGCAGTTTGACTTGTTTCTTTCAAGTAACTTAGCACCAGCTGACTGGGCATAGGAGATGGAACTGGTCAGGTTTTGCCTGGGACCTCCTTTCAACAAGGAACATCCCCCTCTTTCCTTGGGATATTTATGCAGACAGGGTAGCAATGGAGCTGCTATTTTGTTGTGACAACGGAACGTTTGGAAGGGTTTGGCTGGCCAGGGCTGGGATGCCAAGCCTGGTAGGAGAATGGCTTGCTTGACTTTCTTAATTAATTTTTTTTTCAATTAGCAAGCACTTATTTTCTCTCCCTCCTACTTTCTTTCCCCCTTGGGGGTGGAGGGAGTCCAAGCCTTATAACATGCTGCTTGACTTTCTCATACTAAAATAATGCTTTGGGGAATTTCAGACTAACCAAACGCCATCTCAGAAAGCTGTAAGACTAACCAAGAATGCTAATGGGACCCTTCCCCCTTCCTATCACACCCCCCAATACAATCCCTGCAACCCATGAACTGGGCAGGAGCAATCATTCTTCAAGCTCCTGTTTCTTGGGTTAGGATATGAAATGCTACAGGGAAAAGCTGCTGTTGCATGAGGGAGCTCCCTAAAGAAGGCATTGCCTAGTCTCCAACACATTTGTAAAAGCTGGTTATAATGCCGGCTCAGCAGAGCTGGGCATAGCCCAGGCATTCCTTGGAATCACCCCATATCCTTTTCAGAAACGAGAGGGAGATTCCCCCCACTTGAAATCTAAAAAGCCTATTTGTAAAAACCAAAAAGATTCTTTCTATGCTCCTCCATCTGTATTTCCTACAGGGTGTCCTGCTTTTTATGTACAGATAAATTTAACTCATTAATTCTCTGCTAATTGTTCCTTATACTGTCTCTTGAAAAAGCCTAACCTTTATGATCCAAAAGACATTCTGAAATCCATACCTACCTGAGCAACTGAGTCTAATGTAGAGTTTATGTGGGAGGGGAATGTGCCCTAAAGCTGAGGATTTGATAATCATGGGGTGGGGGTGGGGGTGGGGGTGGGGGTGGGGGTGGTACAGCAGTAGCAATAGTAATAGAGCTAAGAAGAATATTAGTAGCTAACTGGTTTTCAATTAATAAGCATTTATGTTCTCTCCTCCTTATTCTGTCCCCCCCTCCCCCCAAAAAAAAAGAAAGTAAAGAAAAAAATCCTTGTAAAAGATATGCGGAGTTAAAAACAAACTCTCATGTTGACCACATCCAAAAATGTATGTCTCTTTCCACACATTTAGTTCAACTTCTGCTGTAAGGAGGTGGTTAACAAACACAAAGGCCCCTGAATCGCACTTGGTCGTTGCATAGATCCTGAGTCTTTCCAATTTGTGATTTTTACAGTGTTACAGTAGAAGTTGTTCTCCTGGTTTTTCTCACTTGACTCTGCAAGCTCTTCCTGGGTTTCTATAAAATCATTTCCCTCTTCATTTCTTACGACATAGCATTAATCTGTTCCATTCATATACTTTAAGCTGACCTCTTTATAGCACTTTTAAAGTTGGCAGTGTTTTACATGTATTATCCATTTGATTCTCGTAGCACTCCTGTGAAGTAGGTATCATCATCATCGTTTATTATTCTTATCCCTTCATTATAGATAAGGAAACTGAGGCTTAAAGTAGGTTAAGTGACCTGCCCAGGGACTCACAGCTGTGCCTGAGGGACTTCAAGTCCAGTTCCTTCTGCCCTAGGAGTTGGGATCAGTTCATTCTTTGTAAGGGTACTGCTAGGGCTTAACCCAGTGCCAAGCACAAAGGAAACATCTGACAAATGTTGGTGGATTGGTACTAAACCAGTTGAAATTTACAGTGGGAAATATCCCATCTTCACAGGTATTAACCAACTTTATCCTTAAGTCTGGGAAAGAGGGCTGTTTCTTGCCCATTTAGAAGGATTCCCAGGTCAGTGCTGCCGGTTCTCCCCAGTTTGGGGGGCAGAGCTGGTGAGAAGAGGTATTGGCTTTCCCTGGCAGCCAATCTCAGCAGCATGGCTCTTCAACCTGACTCACAGTCACACATCTGGCTTCCTCTGCTGTTTTCCCTTTTTCCTCCTCCACCCACCCCCACCTCCCAAAGCCCAGGGAAGGCTCTCAGCCAGGCCACGTGAGGTTTGCCAAGCCCATTCCCGCTTCAGCAGCTCTTCCATCCTGCAGTGCTTTGCTGATCAATATTGAAAGCTTCAGCCCGAGAAGAAGAATGTTCTCAAAATACGAAAGTTGCATTCCGGTCAGACTCCTCATTAGGAGAAAGTAGATGCTTTGCAACTACTTCAGCAGTTCTCTGATGCTGTCCTGACAGCTGAGTCTGAAATCCGCTGCATTAGTGAGTAAACGCGGTCAATAATGGACCCACAACGGCTATTCATCTACAACTTCCAGAAACCGCCACCCTCGCTCACCCCCACCGTGCTAGGTGCCAGCCTCAGCAGCTGAGTCTGTGGCCCTCTCCCACTGTATCGTTGAATTGTTTTCCCCTTCCTTTTCTTGATCCCCTCAGATGTCTCTTGCTATTATACTTTTTTATGGGTGTGATCATATATTATTGACTTCTCTAAGAAAAAAACAGACTTTACCACTGGGTGAGTTGTATATTGGCTAGGGTTTGGGGTTTGGGTTTTTTTTCCCTAGATCTCAGTGCCCCTCCCTCCTTTTGTTAAAAAGCCCTTTTGTTCTATTAATTGTAGAAATGTCTATTTCCTTCTTTTCTATTAAGATAGGCCTTGTAAAAAGTAGAGAATTCTTGTTCCAGCCAAGTACCCATCTATTCAGTTTTAAGCACTTTCAAAGCCTCTTTATTGATCAGTTTGTAATTCATAAAGTTCCATAAAGCTTTGGGATTGGGACAAAGAACTTCTCAATCTATGGCTATGTAGGGGTAGAAAGGAAAAAGGGAGAGATGAGGAGATGATTGAAGTGCAGAAAGTCAGAGTCCTTTCCCCCTTCCCGCTAGCTGTTGATTTTTCTTAGTTTTCAGCATCCGTAGTGTCTGGGTACCACTTATCTGTTTGTATGTTGTGTTTGCACAGCAGAACATAAACTTTTTTGTAGGCAGGGACTCTCATTAGGTTCTCTATGTTTCTTTTGTATCTCCAGTGCCTAGCACAATGTCCTGCACACAGTAGGTATGTAATAAGTGCTTGTCAAATTGAATCAAATGTCAGTACAACTTACAACATCCTTCAGTATAACCACTATCACCATAGGCAAGTAAACTTCAGCAGTTGTATTAATGAACCACAAAGGGTGATAGTAGTGGAGAGGAAAGAAGAGCCTACCTACAGACTTCAGTATTCAACATAGTGTCAGGGTAAGGAGGATGGACCAACAAAACAAAGGAATGTCCCATTCCTGCCTGTGGAGCTATTGGGCTGTGTCTGTCTCTAAGGTTGGCTTAGGGGTCTTACCAAGTGTCCTTGTTGGATGTTGCTTCTTTCTTGAGATCTCTTCACTAGATGCCATGTGGATGGCCTGAAGTTTATGCTAGAGAACCAGTTTGGGCCATCTGTCCCACCCCATTGTACCGTTCCTAAAAGCAACCCACTCCCTTCACCTTTTTTCTTAGATTCCCCTGTTAAGGAGGGGGTTTGACCTAAGAGACTGTTTGGGGGCAGCCTTGTCCCTTAGAGACCAGTGTTAGGAAAAGACACATTGCTGGTTTTCCCAGTGTGTTTCACCAGACTCCTCTCAATAGGAGATGCCTCCCATTCCCACCCCACATTATTATTGCCCTGCATGGATATATGGGCTAGCATTTTCAAAGAGAAATTGAAAATTTCTTCACATGGGATTCTCTCTTACCTTCTTGAATTCAAGGTCTAAAGAACACACCTCCAAAGGGGAAGGGAGAGGTAAAGAGAGGAAATAGCACATTGATTCAGAAATTATCTAAAGTGATTGTCATACTTTTTAATGTATCTAGAAAGTTAATTTTTATTTATAAAAGGAGCTGAGTTTAATTGATTTGGAAAATATTTGCCTTTTGTTGTCGACACAAAAATGCCTTTGTTTTTTAAACAAAATGCTTTGGATCCATCGTTACGCATTTGTTACAGAAAAATATTTTATAGAAAATAGGGAATTAATGGGCTTGGAAAACTATAGATCAATGAGCTTAACTTCAAATCCTGGCAAAATTCTAGGACATACTTATTAATCAGGGGCCTAGAGATGCCTACAGACCCCTACTCGGAATAATGTTTTAAAATGAATAAAAGGAAATGCATAGGATTATGAAGAAAACCAATTATATTGAAAGTCAAGAAAATATTTTGAAAACCAGTTCCAGGACCCAAGTTAAGAATCCTTAGATAATTTAAACAAGTGGTGAAAAGGAATGTGTAGTAAAAGCCACCATGGTCTTATCAGTAACAAATCAGGCCAACCTACCTTCATTCACAAAATGTGAGAGTTACAAAAGTGGTCAATCTGGAGAATGTTTTAGATACAGTTGACCTCAGTTTTAGGAAGCATGTAATGGACATGCTCTTCTCGTGAACAAGAAAGATGTGCGTCGGACAGTCGGAGTTAGTTGGATTCTGCATTGATTAAATGTCCACGTCCCAAAAGTAGCCATTAATAGTTCCATGTCATCTTACTAGGCAACCTGTAGTGGAGTGATGCAAGGACCTGTCCTTTTTCTTGTTGTTGTTCAGTCATTTTCAGTCACGTCTGACTCTCCCATGACCCCATTTGGGGTTTTCTTGGTGGATATAGGAGTAGTTTGCCATTTCCTTCTTCAGTTCATTTGACAGATGAAAAAACTGAGGCAAACAGAGTTAAGTGGCTTGCCCAGGGTCACACAGCTAGGAAGTGTCTGAGGCTGGATTTGAACTCAGAAATATGAGTCTTCCTGGTTCTCAGTCCAGTGCTCTATCTACTGCATCACTTAAGGGACCTAGTCTTCCTTTACCACGTATTCTTTAATGGTTTTGTCAGTGACTTGGTATGCTTATGGATTTTCAGATGACATAAAACTGACAAAAGTACCTAAAGCAGTGGGTGATCGGGTTCTGATAAGTTCCTGAAAGGCTAAAATATCAGGCCAAATATGATATGGTGAAATGTAATAAGCATGAACTCATATATTGCCGAAGGTTGGTTTGGTTGTTTTTCCCTAAACCCAAATCGAAATTGGGGGAACTGTGGCAAAACACTGGTCTGAAAAGGTCTGGAGAATCAGCACTGTGGGGAGGCATCTAGGAAAGCTGTGTGATCTTCAGACTGTGATCAGCGCTGGTCTGACCGCCTTCAGCAGTCCTTTATGAAGTGCCTTCTATGTGTCTGACACCGTGCTAGCTGTGAGGGATACAGGAACAAGCGCAGCAGTCCCTGTTCTCAGAGACGTTGCATTTTATGCATCTGAAATATGGTTCTGTTCTAGGCACCATATTTATAGAAGTGCCTTCCAGGGTTGGATATCCAGGACTTCAAGTACAGAGCTGAAGATTAGGCTGCATCTAGATTAGTGAAAGAAACAAGCGGTGCTTAGCCTTGAGAAGAGATAGGCGGTAGGGGAGAAATTGCCCTCAAGCATCAGGAAAGAAGTTACAGTGGTTCTGCTTGGCCCCAGGGGGCCAAATAAAAAGCTTTTGGTAGATGTTACAAAGATATTGTTGATAAGAGTTTGCAGAATATCTAAGATTAAAAAGGAATATATATAATATATTCAAAAGTATATATTATGTATTTATGGTAAATATATTCAGAACTATATAAAATAAACAAAATTATGTTTATATACAATATCTATTCAAAATTGTATTTATATAGACATTCAAAATTATATATTATATCTTTATGTAAAGTACATATATGCAATGCAAATATACATGTATGTGTATATATACATACATACACACACATATATGTAATCAATTACCATTCACCAATGGATCAGTGATCAAAAATATCAACAGTTCTCAAAAGAATCATCAACTATTAACAGCTATATGAAAGATTATTCCAATAAGAAAAATTCAAAACAAAAAATTTCCAATAAGAAAAAATGCAAAAAAATAAAAACATTTCTGAAGTTTTACCTCACACCCAGCAAACTAACAGAGATGAAAATAATCAGTGTTCAGAGTCTTTTGAGAAAGGCCGATGAGCTAATACTGTTGGTACGGCTGTGAACTGGTCTGACTCTAACCATTCTGGAAAGCCATTTGAAATTGATTTTTTAAATGTGAATGTCTTTTTTAATGTTTAATTAAATTTAATCTTTTTTTCAATGAGCAAACATCAGTTTTCTCTCCTTCCCACTCCCTGCCCCATCACTGAATAAAGAAAAAAGACCTAACAAACAGCTAGCATTAATATAGCCCTTACTGTATGCCTGCCATTACACTAAGCCCTTTGCTGATAATATTGGATTATTTCATTTCACAACAACCCTGGGAGGTAAGTGTTGTTGTTTTGGTCCCCATTTTATAGTTGAGGAAACTGAGACAAACAGAGCTAATAAATCTGAGGCTGCATTTGAACTCAGGTCTTCCTGACTCCAGCCTCAGCCTTCTGTCCACGGCAGCACCTGAATGCCTGGATATGCATGTATCAATAAATGCGCACAGTCAAGCAAATCAGATTCCCACATTAGCCATATCCCCCCACCAAAAAAAAACCAAATTATCTCATTTCGTGCCCAGAGTCCATCATCCCTCTTGTCTGGAGACATAGCATATTCTGGAATTATGGTCATTGTGTTGATCAGAGTTCTCAGGGCATTCAAAATTGTTTGGTTTTACAGTCTTAGTTGTTATAAATTGACAAAAATATTCCAGATAGGTGTTAGGTAGTGTTACTGTGCTTTTAAATTTTGTACTTATTTTTAGCATAGTTAGGCTCAGTTTTAACTTTATTTTTTTAAAAAGTTCTAAAAGCAGACTAGAGGGAGGGGTGGATGGAGGGGTACATGCTGTCCTAGGGTGGAGGTGGGGAGAGATGGGGAGAAAATTTGTTATTCAAAATCTTATGGAAGTGAATGTTGAGAACTGGAAAGTAAATAAATTACATATTTAAAAAAAAGAAGTCCTAAAAGAGGAGGTAAGGAATCCCACCGCTAAATTTAGAGGCTAGTACCACCCAGCATCACCCTAAAAGCAGCGACACTAGATGTGTTTACAGGGAAGGTTGATGGTAGGGGTGTGGATCACAAATGAAAATTATCTAAACCATACCTGGGTAAATTTTTGTAAATTAAGTACATTAAGTGGTTTTTAAACCTGCTTCAAAACCTATCAGATGATTTAGTTTGGGTTGTTTCGTTATCGTAGTCTGTGAACTAAAAAAAAACCAAACCATTTGTTTCCTTTTCTGTTTTTGGGAAGACAAGAAGCAATAAAATGGGGATGTAGCCATCCCCAAAAAGAGGGTCACACTTGGTGGGGAATTTTGAACATTCCCAATTATAAGGATTCCAATTAGTTACCCAGCTCTCCCACTCATTACCAAGGCAGCGTTTCTTCACCCCGGACTTGGAAAAATGTTTTTGTGACTATATTTCAGTGCAACTGGTTTTCTTTGTTAAGTCTACGTATTTTCCCTGATACGTTCAAAGACGTTCTGAGCAGGGGGCCATCGGCTTCACTCGACTGCTAAAGGCAACCATGATGCATAGAGAGGTTAAACTCCCCTGCACTAAGGGGATGCCAAGACAGTTGTCATTTTTGAAAGGCTAACTAACAGCAGATGTATTAATTGAGCCATGAAACTAAGCACTGGCCCATGGGCCCAGACCCAGAAAAGAAATTGTCCAACCTCAAACCAGTCAGGCAAAAGGCCTAAAAGACCATCTCCTGTGCCTCTGTTTTGTATTTTCTTGTTTGGTTTCCATGGGAATTCAATGATGAGGGAATTGAGTGACTTTCTAAGCAAGACCCAGTGTAAGCACAAGTGCGGGGGAGGGGTGATAAATGTGGATTGGGACCAGTGTCAGCGTTGCAGAATACCCAGAATTTCCATGGTCCGGCCTGATGGTGTTTGTACAACTACACAGCTGTCTTTCCCTGCCCCGCCCCTTTTGAGCCCCAAGTCCTGACTGAGGCCGGTCTCCTGCCTTCCTCTCTTACATTCTGTGTATCTTGTTTGGACAATTTTTTTTCTTGCATGCTGATTCCCTCATGAGAATGTGAGCGCCCTGAAAGCAAGGAGGACTGTGTTTTTTGCCTTTCTCAGTATTCCCATCTTCCTTGCTTAGCCCAGTGCCTGGCATACAGTAACTGCCTAATAAATGCTTGTGTATTGACTTTTGCTTCTGCTTCCTCCTGCGCAGGTATACACTGGCAGCTCAAGACCTGGTCATGCGAGCTCGAGGTGTGCTGAAGGACAGAGGCTGGCGGATATCCAACGACCGCCTGGGCTCGGGAGACGACATTTCTGTCTATGTCATTCCTTTAATACACGGAAACAAACTCTCATGAGACTTACAATGGCCCAGGGGACTGGGAGGGTTGTTGGAAGAGTCTCTTTGAGGAAGGGAAACGCAGAAGTCAGTTCCAGTTGGTATCCTCCATTCTCAATCCATGCCAGGTGGGCAAGGAGTTTGCTGAGACCCAAATGCCTCTATCTTACAGTGCTTCAGGTATCTCTTGGATTCCACCTTCTCCTCTGTTCATGGGAATTGGGCACTAAGCAAGAGCAAAATGCAAAGACTTCTCTCGTGCATCAGGTTTCTCTTGCTTCCTTTTATAGATTACCTAAGTTGAGGCCTACGCATTTGGGGCCATACGAGTATTTATTTTGTTCCAGAGTAGTTGGAGCAAGCATTTTCAGGTATAAACCAGTTCAAAGGTGTTCAGCCAATCAAATTGCCAGCTTCCCTGAGAACTGAGAAAGATACACACTGGAAAGTCACTGTTAAGTGAACGCTGGATTGGACACTGGAAGTCCTCCAGTCAGCCTGGTGCTTGTTACAGGGAAAGCTTATAAGACATGGGTGGTTTTTTATGGGTGTAGATTTTTGTGGGGAGGGTGGGGGGAGGTGGTTTGTGTTTTTGCATTCCTTGAATCCCCATCTTCCTGGTCCAGAGTGCAGGGCTGGGATATCACAACTCCTTGCTGAGAAATGCATTTTCCAAAGCCAGCCCAAGACAGTCCCTGTATTATCTTACCTACAAGGGCCCAAGCAGCCATGTGGAACAGGGCCCTGGATGACAGAACACTATTGCTGTATAATAGTGATTGTTGTCCCAGGCCATGTTCTCTTTCCAGATTAGTTTGTTTTCACCAAAATCTGTTAGTCACTTGGACCTTTCTAGCATCCACCATTATCCTCATTGGTCTTTCCTGTTGGGGGTCCAAAGTGTCTCTCTGGGAGTAGGGTTTTACATTCATTGAATGGCTGCCTCCCTGTCTCCTCCTATCACCCATCCTGTTTAAAGGATCACTGTGTATATGGAGACCTGTTTGAAGCAATGTTTAGGAGACCAGGGTGGCTGGGAAGTTTCTTACATTGACCTTTTAGCCATACCTCCTTTGAGGAGTACCACAGCATCCAAGGTCATGTTCTTTCCCCAATCCATACCTAAAACCAAACTGGGATCCCTGTACAGACCAGGGGCAGGTGTCTCAGGCTGCCCTGGTACTCATCAATGTTTTTCCAATCTGGTCTCTCTTACACCCTAGAGACTGCTTCACCTTTCCTCCCTGCCATCTCTTATCTTGAGATTTGATTTCACAGTTCTTGCTCATACACCAAAGGACCCTACTTTCATAACCCTAATCCAAACCTTGCCAACTTTATGTTTTTAAAAGAGGGATTCAAAATGAAGTAAATATTCTTTCTGACTACTGTGCAAACTACAGTGCTTTGCTTTGTGAGACCTGAGATGAAGCAGGGAGTGGGGTCCACCAGCTACGTCTCCTCCGTGAGCCTCAGATACTTGAAGTGTCTTCACCAAGCTAACCACCTTCCTTAATGAAAACTATTTCTGTAGGCCGGTAAAAGAGAAGGGAGTTGGTGTAATTCTAAAAAATGCCAGCTAGCCAGTTCCACGTTTCACACATATTTGAATTCCTTCCCCAGAGGAGAAGAGGGCCAGCATTTCCAACAGGCTGCCACGTCTTTGGCATTCCTGGAGGCATTAAGATTTTCTTAGGATTGGCTTAGAGCCTTCCCTACTCAGGAACTATTCCATGATGTATAAAGTAGTCAGCTGCCAAGTGGCATTTCAGTACTAAGATGCTCACCAGGTATTTATCCCCAACCGCTGGCTGTGAGGAGTTTCTGTTACCACTTTGTCCATCTAGGTCTGCCCACATGAGGTGGGCCCCCCTTCCACTTCCTTCCTCTGCAAATCAAATCCACCCTTGGGTTTGATGCTACGCTGTAGAGATGGCTGACTGGAAAGGGGATGAGAGAGGGATGCTTTAACTTCTATGGTTCCCATGTTGACTGCATGTGATGTCGCAAACAAGGAAAGACATATATTGAACAAGGTGGGGGGAGGCCAAGAAATTGTTCCCTTTTTCTGTCTTGTGTTCATTCACACAAATGGAATGAATGGTAATGCACGCGCGCACACACACACACACACACACACACACACACACTCTTCTTGACTTAGCACCCAGTGAACCTCCTGGTCACAGCTGAGCAGCAGCAGCCCCGTGCACAGCATGGCCACTAGGTCTCAGGCTATCCCCAGGACACCCACTTCCACCAGCCCTGAAACCCCACCGTTTGAGTGTTTGTCATTTCAGGATAGCGTCAAAAAATTCCACTCACAAGCCATAAGGAAAATAAGTCCCATTTAGTAAAGAGGTGAATTTCTCAAACAGCCCAAACCCTATTCTGCACTGTCTTCTGACGTGTGACAGGCTTGGAAAGCAGGGCTATTGAGTGAAGCAAGGAGAAAAGACTGGGTCCTGATACTGCAAAAGGAACATTGAGTAAGATGGCACTAAGTGACCAAAATGGTTTGTTTGAGCCCCACATGGAGGCCACTTTGTGACATGAGCTTGCTATGTATTTGCCTTCCTCCCCTAGATGGGCCTGACAGGTCCTTTCACCCTGTGGCAGTGACTGAGTCTAGGTAATGTGTCAGAGGACTTCCTGGTAAGCCCAAAAGGCAGCACACTCCCAATTCTACTTATTGACATGCCACCAAGTCTTGTGTGTCTGACTTTGAGCCAGATCCACTTGTAGTTATCCCAGAGGAAGTCTTCATTTCCCAATTTTGTTATTCTAGTTATCCTGGGTGTTAGAGTTTTTAAAAGTCCTGTGGTATTTTATTTGTTTAACCGAATCCCTCCCTCCCCCCAAGTCACCCACTTGTCTTATTTAAGATGGCTCTTTCCATTTCCCAACTGGGCTTCTCCAGCTTCTACAAGCCCTATATTTTGTCAACACTGTTTTCATTAAAGGCAGCGGAATGGCTCCAAGGAAAACTGCTCCCAAACCCATACTTCCCCTCCCGATTTAGCCTCTAGAATCTCGGATGTATACACAAACCTCTTTCTGCACAGTCGGCCCTGGGATATTAGATCAGCCAAGCTTTGCACCCTTATCACAGCCAAGCTGAATCCTGACCAAAGGCTGCTCAGCAGTGACAGAGGAGGAGCGCATGTCAGTCGGCCTTTGGGGACCCAACTGTGACTATCCTCGGAGCTCCCTTCTGTGGGCACCTAAGCTTTCTCCACTGAGTTCTGCTCTGATTTTCATCATTCTGGGGAAAGGAAGGGGGCAGGGGGCCGGGGCAGGAAGGAGGGTTGCACTATTTTCATCTGAAGTTTTAATAGTCAACTATCCCCCCCCCCCCCCCAAAGCCCCTCTTCCCTCCCTTTGCTTCCATGCCACCCTTCATCTCCTGCAGGGCTTTAGCCAAGGCAGTAGACATCCGGGAAATCAAGAGATTTGGTTTCCAATTCTGGGACCCTTTGAGAAGGGCTCTGTTTTGATGATGATCTGCTATTCCAGTCTCTCATGGTGTCTCCCAGGTGTGCGCTCCAACCTCTCCCCTTCATGAAGTCGTGCTGTTATTTATTCATCAAGGGGAGGGGTTTTTATGTCACCAGGTATATAGCCTTCCCTTTAAGGGCCCAAGCCATTCTGTACTCTTTCCCCCAGTGAATAATAAAGCCTTAATGGGGTTTCTTTTTTTTTTACTTGGATAAGTAGCCCTTTACAGGACAGTCAGGGAGAAAGAAAGAGCAGTGAGATTTTCACAAAGAGGTGTCAGGCTAAACCTCCCCCCCACCCCCAACTTTTAAAAATAGAAAAGGCCTCAGGCCACTGGACTGAATTCTACACTGGAAACTCGCAGTACAAAAGACCAGTGGGTGTTGCTGAAGCCAAGCGGCTCCCTCTGGCCTTCCAAGAGGGCTTGCGGCTCTGGCTCCAAAGAGTTTGGCCAACCTTGGAATTAGAGCAGGCCTTGGCAGCGGTGAGCTGGTGATGTGGCACACCGATGGATAACACACCATGTAGGCAGCCCGACCAAAACCAAGGTTAGGTCCGGATTGCAGTGCCAGCTTGAACAGGCCTGATGGTCTCACCCCACCACGTCCTCTTGTGTAAATAGCTTTCCTTTTTTTTCCCCCTTTGTCTTAGATGAAGATGTGTTCATGTACCTACCACGTAGACAGTGACCAAATGAGACTGTACGTGCCGGCCAGTTTCTACCTGTGATTTACTTGAAGGATGAGGAGCCCGAAGGGGCCCCACTCTTTCTGTCCTTCCCCGAATACGTTGTGTTTGTTGATGTCTGTTCAGGGTGTCCGGGGGTTTTTTTTTGTTGTTTCTATTTGGGAGATGTTTGGAGGGCTAGTCTTTACTGTTGCTGTTTTTTGTTTCCATTTTCTTCATTCTCGCTGGGGTTCACCATACTTTCCACACCCTGCCATTTTTGGGGCATTTTCCCACAAAGACCTTTACATGATGAAGAGGGAGGAGAAGAATCTGTCAGAAAATGGCTTTCAGAACAATACATTTTTCTGCTTTCTCCCCCCCTTCCCCACTATGTTGACTTTTGTAAGGTGCCCCCACCCAAATGAAAACTGTTTAGTACAAAGGACTTACTGTATGTGATTTGAAAAACTTAAGTGCAATGTCCTGAGGGAGAACTAAGGAGAAATGTATATGCTCATTGACATTTTAAAATAAAAAGATATATATATATACTATATATATATATATATGTACATAGGACACCTTCATCAAGGCTGAGTTTTTTGTCTCTTGTCCTGCTTGCAGTGAAACCTTGGGCAAATCACCTCCCTGGGCCTCGGTTTCCTCGTCTCTAAAGGGATTAGAAAGGTTTAGGAGGGGGGGGGCCGGGGGGGGGGGGGGGGGGGGGGGGGGGTGGGGGGAACACGGGGGGGTAGGGGGGGAGGCCTTTGGCAATTCCAAAGCCTGATCACCCAGCAGAAGAAGTTCTTCATTCTGAGAATGGCACGTAAGGTTTCGTTTTGAACAACTCTCTCCCGAATGTAAGGCAAATGCAAAAACGATTAAAGGGGAAAATGAAGCGAGTATTTTAAGCCTTTACAGAAATAACACAAGTACCAGAGATGATGGTGCCTGTAAAAATGCACACCTAAAAGCTAGGTGTGGAGACGGCAATAATGCACAGATAAACATCTCTGGCTAAGAAAGTTCTCAGCTAAGAGAAGTAGTGAGTTGTCCATTTAAGTGGGTTGGTGACTTCCTGACCTGCTTACATGCATAGGAGATGTTCTTGTAGAAGGAAGACTGTTACCAGGTAGGGGGTGAGGGGGAAAGTACTACTACTTCAGTCTCTGAAATAAGACATAAGCATGCAATGCTGCTTCCATTTAGCTTTAGGAAACTAAGAGAATTGATAAAATACTAACAATTGGACGAATAGTTCTGAAGAGGAGGTTCACAGTGATTGCCAAAAATACACTGAATCTGTACTAAGCATTTACTTAGGAAAAGCAAATTTTGAAGGATATTACAGATCAATAAATTACCATCTTAAAAAGGGGTGTTGGAGGGAGGGGGGAAGAAAAGGAATTAATCCTTGGAGAAAATAGGTTTGTAGGCTTGTATATAGTAATCAGTTTTGTTTCCCCAAAACCGAAGCTCTAACCCTTTTCAGTATTCTGGTGACGCGTGCTATTGGACAATTTCCTTGCAAAGTTATCTTGCATAGTTGGCATAAAATGATTAAAAATTAGTAGTGGAGGAAAGTGTACCTGTAAAGTAGTTAGAAATTTTTCTGTAACTTGTAGGGACTAAGAGAAATGTAGCCTAATGGAGCATGTTCAGAAGAGGGAATAGAGAGTATGGTGTACAACGGAAAAGACTATAGATTTGAAGTCAGAAAACTTGGGTTCAAATCCTAGCTATGGAACCATGAAAACATCATGTCTCTGGGTCTCAGTTTCCTAGTCTCTAAGGGGGTGAGAGTAGGCAGTGGATAGAATGCCAGATCTGGAGCCAGAAGGACCTGAGTTTGAATCTGATGTCAGACACTTTCTAGCTATGTCACCCAAGCCAAGTCACTTAACCCTGTTTGCCTCAGTTTCCTCATCTGTAAAATAAGCCAGAGAAGGTGATGGCAAACCACTCCTTTGCCAAGAAAACCCTCAGCGAGGTCTCAGAGAGTCAGGCATGACTGAAATGATCCAGCAGCAACGACAAAGTGAACTAGTTGGTCATTAAGGCCCTTTCCAGTTCTAAGTCCTGTGTTCACCAATTTAGGATCATAACTCTAGAGCTTAACTATCCTAGCCCAATCCACCCATTTTACATATGAGGAAAGTGAGGCCCAGAGCTTAACTGTCCTAGCCCAATCCACCCATTTTACATATGAGGAAACAGAGGAAGGATTTAAATGTCGTATCCTGTGATGCCAAAGCCCAAGTGCTCTGTCCGTTGTACTATGCAGCTTGTGTTACCTTGTCAGCAGGGATTCTCATCCACACAGAGAAGCAACACTTCTTAGTGGACAGACTGCCAGACTTGAAGTCAAGGAAACCTAATTTTTGGATCCATTTCCATTATTATTAGGTGATCTTGGGCACATTAACTTAATCTGAAGGCCTCATTTTCCTTATCCAAAAAATGGAAGTAATAGCATATGTTATTTTTTGTGTTACATGTTACTATGTGTCGCATAGATGGCAGTGTTTTTAGGATCAAACATGACCTCAACCTCTTTGGCCTCAGTTGTCTCATCTGTAAAAAAGAGGGTTGGACTAGATGAACTCTAAAATTCTTTCCAGCTCTAAACTATGAAACATATTCTAGTGCTCCATAAGGAAGGTCAGGCATTTTTTCCCCCTTAATTTTTATTGTTCAGTTTTCAGTTGTATCTGACTCTTTGTGACCCCAATTGGGGTTTTCTTGGCAGAGATACTGGAGTGATTTGCCATTTTCTCCTCCAGCTTCTTTTACAGATGAGGAAACTGAGGCAAACAAGGATAAGTGACTTACCCAGGATCATGTAGCTAGTATCTGAGGTTGACTTTGACCTCACCAAGAGGAGTCTTCCTGACTCCAGACCTAGTGCTCTTATCTGTCTAGCTGCCCTAACACCGCTTCTCAAATGATTCTGGGAGAACATATGTAAACACACAAACACCATCAGATTACTCTGTGAGACGTTGCTCCTGTGGGCGATGAAAACAGGAACTTGGGTTGAAGCACAAGGGTTGATTTTTCTGCTAGCATTTTTACAACTCTGATCCAATAGTCACTTCTCTGAGTCACCATGTCCCTACCTACAGAATGAAGGCGTTGGACCAGATGACCTCCGAGGTATTCTATAACTGTGACTCTATGAACCAGTGAACTTATTATTCCCTTGTTTACCATAAAGTTGTCTTGACCTTGGGGATTCCCCAAGTGATCTGAGGGGACATTTACTTGCAGAGGTAGTGAGAGCTTGAGGGCTTTGGAAACATGTTTGAAGCAAGTAAAACCATCAACTGGCTTCTAGTTAACAAACCCAAACACCGAGGGCTGAGAGTTCTTTCAGTCCAATGATGCAAAAGGATCATGAAATAGGGGAACCAGTTTGGCAGTGGCATGCCGTTGTCTGGGCCATACCAGACATGTGGTGCCCATGTGCTCCTAGTGACATCCTCTCCTCCCATCTTTAAAACTTCATGCTTACCAATACTTCATACTTACTGCCATCTCGGTCTCTTCCATTAACTAAATGACAGCCCAAAGAGTGAATTAGGTATCCTAGCAATTAGTCTGCCTTTTTTAATTGCTTTTCCGTAATTAGAATCCTAGAGAAAAAAAAAATCCTGCTGTTCACTCAATACATCTCACTGCTGTCAGCTCAGACTGTGTCTTCCATCAGCCAAGCTTCTTCATTCATTCGATTCAGTCCACCTCTTTTGAGCAAGACTAAGGGATGGACAGGGGATGGCCGGGGCTGACTAGAAGGTATTGGGTGTGAGTCAGTTGGTCCGGAGATATATCTGTGAATACTGCCTGGTCCTCATGCAGCCCAGCAAAGCCAGCTCTAACAAAGGGAAATGCAATTATAATTCTTTTTTAATACGTAAGAGTAATGTAGCAGCATCACCAAAAACTCACTCTTGTGGTGTTGCTAAAGGATAACTTCTGGGAGAAAAGATCGGAGATCACTAGGGGCTCCCATGGAGGGAAGGAACCCATATCATGGTTGCCAAAAATCCCCAAACCAAATCACTTCATGCCAGCTGTTGATCAGGAAAAATTTGATGTGGTTCTAGGAGTTGGTCATGTCACACTGTGCCACATTTTCCCCTCTGACTCTGATTTTTACAAATTCTATATCTTATTTGTAACTCAAATTTAAAGTTTGCAAAATACTTTTCCTCTCAATGACCCTGTAAGGTTACTGTGACCTTATATAACTATAAGGTTGACTGGTCAGCAGCTTCCCCCTCCTTCGCATACAAAAAAGCCAATGATAACATTTAAAGTATGTATAGATACTTTATCCTATTTGTTTCTCATAATTCTTGAGGTAGGATAGAAATCCCATTTTACAAATGAGGAAATTGGAGCTCATAAAGGTAAAGTGACACAATTTGTATCAGAAGTGCAAGTATTCATCCCTATTTCACAGATGAAAAAGGATGAGAGGTGAAATGACTGAAATTCAGATATATAATAAGCATTGGAATCAAGTCTCAGAGATAGATGTTCTAAAATGAGATAATTAGGATCTAAAAGAAATCTCCACAGACTGGAATGATGGGTTTAATCTGAAAACAAAAATCTCCATAAGAGCAGGGACTTTTTCTTTTTGTCTCCTCTAGAGATTAGAGGAAACTAAATAGTGAAATGGATAGAATGCTGGATCTGGAGTCAGGAAGACCTGAGTTCAAATCCAGCCTCAGAAACTTAATAGCTGTGTGACTCTGGGCAAGTCATTTAACTGCTGAGTGCCTCAGTTTTCTCATCTGTAAATTGGGGATAATAGCACCTACTTTCTAGAGTTATTGTTAATATAGTGTTATATAGTGCATATGTATACATATATAATATATAACAATATTGTTAGTATCAGGGTAGTATATCAAATGAGATATTCAGTAAAGCATTTAGTACCCCGTAGACACTTAATAAAGTCCCTTCCTAGTTTCTTGCACAGAATCTATGCTTAATACATGCTTGTAGGATTAGACTACTGAAAGATGAAATATAGTAGGGATAAATGTAGACGATGGAAATTCAGGATGGATAAGGCATGGCTAGAGTGAGTTCATTCAGGCAGCTCGATGGCTCAGTGGAGTCAGGAAGATCTAAGTTCAAATATGGCCTTAGACATGTACAAGTTGCTTGGTCCTGTTCAAGTCACTTAATCTCTGCCTCAGTTTCCTTGTCTATAAAATGATGATAATAATAACATAGCTCCCAGGTAGGATCAAATCGAGATAATAATTGTAAAGTATTTAGCACAGCTATGTAAATGTTAGCTATTAGGTGAAAAAGGGCTCAAAGATTTATAAATTAAACAAGTCACCAGCCACATACACACACAGCTAATAATGACATTTAAAGTAAGTAAGTACTTACAGATGAGGAACTAAAGTTGATCAAGGTGAAGTGATTTGTCCATACATCATGTAATTAGTAAGTGACAGAAACGGAATTTGAACCCATTTCACTCCTGATTCCCAAGTCCTTTGCTCTTGCTATGCTGGCATGATGCAGCTATCAGCTGCCCGCCTACAACCCTAAAGGGGTCATAATCCCACTCCATACTGTGACGATCAGATCACACGTAGAGTATGGCATTTCAATACGAAGTGAGCACCGAGCAAAGGGAACAGGATGGTGAAGGGTTTCAAATCCATGGCATATCAGGATCAATTGATAAAGTTAGCTTAGAAAAGCAAAGATGAGGAGAAAGGAGGCACATGAAGTGAAAGGTTGTCATCATCAATCATTTGAAAGGTTATTGCATAGAAGAGAAGTGAAATTTATTTGGTCCTAGAGAGAAAAACTAGATAAAGGTGGAGATTTTCATTCAATTTGAAGAAAACTATGTAACAAGGAGTGCTATCTCAAAAGGTAATGGGGCTGCCTTAGGAAGTAACATCTAGTTCGTCAAATAGAGGCTGGATGACTTTTTCCTGAATGTTCTAGGTCAGATTCGGGGGCTTTGCTTTGGTTTTTTTGAGGCAATTGTCACACAGCTACTAAGTGTCTGAGGCCACATTTGAACTCAGACCCTCCAAACTCCAGGGCTGGTACTCTATCCACTGCACCACTTAGCTGCCCCCAGATCAGGGCTCTTATCCTTTTGTGTGTCACAGACCCATTTGGGGATCTGGTGATGCCTGTGGACTCCTGCTCAGAATTGTGTTTTTAAATGCATGAAATAATATACATTAGCATACAAAGAAAACCAATCAGGTCAAAATACACTTATCAATTAAAAAAAAAAGTTCACAGGCCTCAGGAATTCCTGATAAAGTACAGGTTGGACAGGCTGACCTTTGAAATCCCTGTGTCACACTGTCTACGCTCATACTTCTTCTAAGAGACCCAAAACAAAATGATAAGAGAACAGTGGTGATAAACATGAAAACTACCTCTCTATTTGTGTTGGAATGCGAAAGTGACTGGCTTGCCAAAGGCTGTGCCAGTGGAGTCTAAGTTCTGCTAGGCCCTACCAAGCTAAAAAGGCTTTGAGTACAAACCTGTACTCCTCCAGGAACCAGCCTAAATATGTTTTCGAGAGGCTAATCCCCAAGCTGGCCACAGGGCAGTTAAGTTATAGGCAAAACAATTAAGGAAGACCACCTACTAAAGCACATTGGAATTCTTATCTCTGCAGCAAGATGATTGGCCTTGTTCTCAGGAAAAACTGAGTTCAAATCCTGCTTTAGACACTGACTTTGTGATCCTGGGCAAATGATTTAACCTCAGCCTCATTTTTCTCATCTGTAAAATGGGTATACTAATATATACCTCACAAAGTTGTTGTGAGGATGAAATGATTAATAAATAGTTGTTTCCTTCTGCTTCTCCTTCCCTTCCCTGCATTCCTGATGAATTAACTTGGAGGAAATCATGAAACTACACTAACTGGGTCCACTACAAATTTGTGCTGCATAAACTCAGCTGGACCCTTCCCAACAGCAAGGCAATTGTTTTACACCTACTTAATTGACTCATTGTCCCACTAGTGTTTGGGTTTCTGGATCTCTTCATGCCCCACTTGAATCTCCCATAGCTCCCTCTTGTCCCTACACTCTTAGCAGAGAACCTTGCCTTTATTTCCCTGGAGGTGGGGGGAATGAGGCCATGACTGAGAGTTCCCCTTCTCCACTTACCGTATCCCGTCACACAGATGCCTTCCATCACTGTCTCCTCCACCCATCTCACATGAGGAGCTAGCCCTTCTATGTGCACAAATGATCCCATGCCATGGCAGCTTTTCCAGCAGTTTGCCCCTTCTATCATCCCCACTCTCTCACTAATCTTCAATCTCTCCCTATTTATTGCTTCTTTGCTACTTACTACAAATAAGCCCATGTCTCCCCGAACCCCAAAAACCCATTTGATCCATCCATCTCCATCGATCCCATAGCTCTCCTACTGTTTGTGGATAAACACCTTGAGAAGGTCATCCACTATCCAGTGTCTCCCTTTCCTTTCCTCTCATTTTCTACAGTCTGCATTCCAAGATCATCCAACTGAAACTGCCATCTCCAGAGTTCCCAGTGATCTTTTAGTTGCTGATTCTAATGGCCTTTTCTCAGTACTCACCACTCCTGAATTCTCTTCAGGCTGACACTCAATCACCCTCTTCTCCTTGATGCTCCCTTCTAAGTTTCTGACACTCCTCTGCACTTGTCCTCATTCCTTCTCATCACTCCTGAGTCTCCTTTGCTGGATCTTCACCTGTCATGCTTGCTAATGGTGGTGTCCATATGAACTCTGACTGGGGCTTTCTTCTTACTCTATACTATTTCACTTGGTGATCTCATCTGCTCCCATGGACTGTGGTTCATGTGTGTGCTGATAATTCTCAGTTCTACTTAGCTATCTGGAACCTGTCTTCTAATCCATGGACTTGTATTTCTTACTGCCTAGTGGATATCTCCAACTGGTTATTCCATTGACATCTTAAACTCAATGTCTACAAAGCTGAACGCATTATCCCCACCGCCCTCAACTCCCTTTCTTCCAAATTTCCCATCAAGGTTACCACCATCCTCCCAGTCACCCAAGCTTGCAACCTGAGAGTGTCATCATTAACTCTTCACTCTCTCTCACCCCATGTCCAATCTGTGGCCATATCCTGTTAATTTTTCCTTCATAATATCTCTTGCACACACACCCTTCTCTCCTGTAACACTGCCACCACCCTTCCCTGGTCTTCATCCTCTCTTGTAGCCTGCTAGTTGGTCTCCCTGCCTCAAGTCTCTCTTTACTCCAGTCCATTTTCCATTCAGCTGTCAAATCAATCTTCCTAAAGAACAGGTCTCACCATGTCACACACCTCACTATTCAAACTCCAGTGGTTCTCTGCCACCTCTAGCATTAAATGGAAAATCCTCTGACATTCAAAGCCCTTCATAATCTGGACCCCCTCATACCTTTACAGTCTTCTTACATGCTACTCCTGATGAGGTCAAGAGTTGATAGAGCTGGTTCAGGTGTGAAAGAATTCACTTAGACCTTCTCTATAGCCCTTGGGAGCTTTATTTACTCAAAAGCAGTACTGGTCTCCTGGTAAGAAAGCTAAGTGAGACTCTGCTATTTGGAGGAGTTAGGTTTATATGGAGATTTCAGAACGATGATGTTGTTTTAACAGTTTTTATGTAGGTTAGAGATTAAGACAGGACAAGATGACATAGGATGAGGGAGACCAAGGGAATTCTTTATGGTTTAAGGATTTAAGAATAGGACAGGAGGACACAGGTTAAAAATTAAAGGGCATGGGGAACACAGGATAAGGGAGACAAGCAATTCGTTTGGTACAGGTTCAAGATAAGGGGGAAAGGACTTTAGGAGGCCTTCAGGTTAGAAAAAAACTAGGGGCTTCACAAAGTCCTGGATAAGCAAGTCTTAACCCTTAGGGCACCTTTTGTATCCCCATCATTTCCTTAGTCAAGCACTAGGCAGGAGAAATCTTTCGGGAAAGGGGTGAAGGTCACTGTCTTCTTTGAGCACTTTTCTGCCTGCTCACATCCTAGACTTATGTACTGTCTCGTGTCCTGCTTGCTCTATCTGCCTCCAGCACTCTTTTCTACCTCTTCACTCCCACCTATTCTGTGATCCTGTGACACTGGCTTCCCTGCTGTTATTCAGCCAAGACACTCCATCTCCCAAGACCATGGCTCTCCTACATGCCTGGATTCTCGTTCGTTCTTCTCTACCTAGTTTGTTTGGATAAAGCTCTGGAGCTGGAATCATGAAGAATGGAGTGCAAATCTCATACAGAAGCTTTGTGACCCTGGGCAAGTCACTTAACCCCTCCCTGTTTGCCTGAGTTTCCTCATCTATAAAATCGGGATAATAATACCATCACATCTTAGTATTGTTATGAGAACAAAAAGAAAGAAAAGGAATAATTATAGAGCATGTAACACAGTACCTGGCAAATCATGAGCACCATATAAATATTAGGTATTGTTGTTGTGATCTGGCTTCCTTCAAGTCATAACTAAAATCCCACCTTCTACAAGAAGCCTTTTCAGATGCCCCCTTAATGTTAGTGCATTCCCTCTGTTGAGCTTCTCCAAATTACCCCATTTATACAGTTGTGTTCATGTTGTCTGCCCCATTAAACTGTGAATTCCTTGAGAGCAGGGATTGTCTTTTGCCTTTTTTTGTATCCCCAGCAGTTAGTACAGTGTCCAATACGTAGCAGGCATTTAATTGGAGGCATGTTGACTGACATACCCGGTTGCTGGGAGAAGTATTCTCAAAGCTCTGTTTCCTCCAATAGAAAAGTAGCCAAGTGAGAAGGAAGCTGTTTTTGTGCGCTCTGTCTCTCTGTCTCTCTGTCTCTCTGTCTCTCTCTCTCTCTCTCTGTCTCTCTGTCTCTCTCTCTCTCTCTCTCTCTCTCTCTCTCTCTCTCTCTCTCTCTCTCTCTCTCTCTCTCTCTCTCTCCCCCTCTCTCTCTTTTCTTTTCTCTCTCTCTTTCCTTCTCTCTCTTTCTCTTGCTCCTTCCCCCCTCTCTTTCTTTCCTTCTCTTTTTCTTGCTCTCTCCACTCTTTCTTTCTGTCTCTCTCCTCTCCTTTTCTCTCTCTCTTTCCTTCTCTCTCTTTCTCTTTCTCTCTCTCTCCTCTCACACACACACATACACACACACACACACACACGTTTTATGCAAATCACAAGTGCTGGACTAGTTGAAGGTGACTGAAAACATGGATGACCTTTGTTCCACTTCCCCAATTGCAAATTATAGCTTATCTTCCTTTCCGTTTTTCTACAAAAAAAAAAAATCACTTTTTTAACTAATAGATTTTATTTCAACACAACACTTCCTAAAAAATAGTCAAACAGTTCCCCCAGAGAGAGGACATTTCCCCCCAAAAAACAGTTTATTGATTGTTAACAGAAAGGACAAATGTGTCCTTTAACTTTGATAGCAAAGAACATTGTATTTGACCAGGACTTTGTTGCCTCTTCTGCGTTGACTTTAGAGTAGAAATCGTTTTCATGGTGAATTTACACAGTGAAGAAAAGCAGGAGGACTCTGCAGATCTGAGTAACTTCTATTCTCCCTCACCATCCTAGCTGGTAATGAGTTTTTCCATCCCTAGAGGCCATAAAAGCTAGGCAGGGGACATCTGACAAACATTCATAGTATATAATAGAACTAGCAGTAAATTTAGTCATCTGCTCACAAGATTAGCAAACTCAGGTGATATTAATTACATATATATTATAACTAATTCATCGGATAATAGATGTAGAGTTGGAAGGCACCTTTGAGGACATCCAGTCCTGCCCATTCATTTTATAGATGAGGAAATTTCTGTCCAGAGAGTTGTTCAGTGGCTTGCCACTATCACCTGGGTAGCAAATAGAAAGAGCTGAGAGTTGAACCCAAGTATTCTGATTCTGAAATCCACAACAACAGAGAGGATTATCCTCCTTTCTTAATTAAACTCCTCTGTTGCTTCATCTGATCTAAGTGATCTCAGGTTCTGAAAGCCATGTTCCAGAGGAATTTGGCCTATAGTCTTGTAAACATTGTCAAACTATTAAGGATTTGAGTATGGATCTCATGATGCACTGTGCCCATTGCCTGGAAACTAGCCTAGCTAATTTCAGAAAGACTAATCACCTAAAAGTCGGTCACTCAGATGGGCTGTTAAAGGATATATGAAATCAGAGGTCCTTAAGGATCTCTTTTTCTTTATACATAAGACCTCTAGGTGGAGCAGTGGATAGAATGGTTGGATTTAGAGTCAGGAAGATAGGTGTGAATTCTGCCTCACTGACTGTATGACCCAAGGCAAGTCACTTAACTTTTCTGAGCCTCAGGTTCCCCACCTGTAAAATAGGGAGTCTGATCATAAGAGCATCTACCTCCCCAGGCTGCTGTGAGGATCAAATGAAATAACACATAAAAGACTTTGCAAATCTTAAAATGCTAACGATGATGATGATGGCAGTGTTGATAACAAGATGGTGGTGATGATGAGGATGAGGATGTCATCACCCCAAGGGCAGTTTTAGGCATGTTTTATGTCCCTGTTAATGGTTGTTTCTACATGAAAGTACTGACACAAGTTAACTTCCTAGTGTGAAATGGAGTAAAAAAAAGAACTCAAGCATAGTCTATTAGCATATAGTCAGAATTCTGTAATATGGAATATCATATGAAGGAGGGGCTCATGAGGTGCATTACAATTGGCCACTTCTGAGCAAACAGCTCAGTACTAAAGGATTTGGGTACTTTAGGACAGCAAAGCAATAATATCCTTATTGACCCCTGAACCAGAACATATGCTGACGGGGGGATCTTCTATAGGGAGACCTTCTGCCCTCTGCCACTTGTATCTTCCCATCTTCTGTGCCTGACAGGAGTCTTTGAGTCTCTTCCTGGAAGAGTGGGGATGTTGCAGCTAAATCAGGTATGTGCACTTAAGTGAGCCTGAGTTTCATTTATTTCCTGAGTATGGGTAACTAAACAGGGATCCCAAGATGGATATATTCATTGCACACAAGTGGTGAGTTCAAAAAATTTGGATCACGTATTCTCTTAGGAGAACTAACTGATAGGGGAGGGCAGTTTCTGCATGAGAGAAACCAAGCCTGCCAGAAGACAGAGACCTGGAGAGAATCTGTTTGAACAGCGCAGAGCTGAGGTGAAATATCATAGTCCTGCAAATTGCAGTTAGGTGGTATACTGGACCTGTGGTCAGGAAAACCTGTGTTTAAATCTAGTCTCAGACATTTATTAGTTGTGTTACACTGGGCAAGTCACTTAACTTCTCTCTGCCTCAGTTTCCTCATCTATAAAATAGGGATAAAAATAATAGCCCCCCTACCTCCCAGGGTTTTGTGATGATCAAATGAGAATATTTGTGAAAAGCACTTTGCAGACATTAAAGAGCAATTTAAATGCCAGTTGCTGTTATGATTATGATTGGGATTATTATTTTTGTCATGATATTTGGCATATCAACCTCCCAAGAGAGTATCATAGTAGTTATATTAGGCAAAACAATATTGCAGCTTGTTTTAAGTCTGTTTTTGCACACTTGTGAGAGTTTTTTGTACTTAGTATTTCTTTTGTTGGAGAAAATAAAGAAGGGTCCCAAATCTTATTTACATGGTATAGCCAGCACCTTTCTACACCTTGCTTATGGGAAGGTCAGTCCTAGACATGAGCCAAAACCAAGCTTTATGTCATTTTTCCCCTGGGGCTCCAGGATGGGGGCAAAGAGCCAAGGAGTATAAGGAAAAGAGCCTTCCTCCTCCTCCTCCTCCTCCTCCTCCTCCTCCTCCTCCTCCTTCCAGGTGGTCAGCCTTCTCCAGGACTGAGGTGAATGGGTCCAGAGCTGAAAGTGACTATGGAAAGGGACATAGGCTAAATGTCCCAGTCCCCTTGGCTCAGCAGTAGCAACGGTAATCACTGTTACACATTATTAGCCAGGAAAATCTTTAAAATTGAGTCATAATAGAGTCAGTATATAGGATACGCTGGGAAGGAGGGGGAAGTATAACTAATGGCTAGGTGTTATACAAATCAGATTTGGGACAAATATGGACCCATTGTTTGGATCAGTACAATATCTGTGAAATTCACAAAATCTGAGTTGGAAGGGACCTCAGAAGTCATCTAGTCCAACCTGTAGCTGAACAAAATTCCCTAGGATCTCAAGAATTCTCAGAAAGCTGCTTCCTCTACCACATCTCAAATAAAGTAATTTAGCTTCTGCTGAAATTAGTGGGAAATTTACCTGGGTAGCACAGGGGATAGAACAACTGGAGCTAGAGTCAGGAAGACCTAAATTCAAATCCAGCTTCAAATTTTACTAGTTGTGTGACCCTGGGCAAGTCACTTCACCTCTGTTTGCCTTAGTTTTCTCATCTGTAAAATGGGAATAACACCTACCTTCCTGGGTTGTTGTGAGGATAAATGATATAACATTTGTAAATTGCTTACACAGTACCTGATGTAGAGTAGGTGCTTAATAAATATTTGTTTCCTTTCTTCTTTCTTTCCTTCCCTCCCTCCCTCCTTCCTTACCATCTCCTGAATGGGCACAGTATACTTCTAGATACCTTTCATTGTTAGGAAAAAAAAAGTCTTTCTTACTGAGTTGAAATCTGCCTCTTTGTGATTTCTATCCATTGGTCCAGGATCTATATACTGAGGCTAAGTAGCACATCTAATGAGAGCCCTTCAGCTATCATGCTTCCATCTCTTTGGCATCCCTTCTACCTTATTTCCCTTTCTCTGATCTAAATGTCCCCAGTTCCTAGAGTCCCTGGAAAACTCTTCTCTAGATGTGAGGGTTTATCCATAGCCTTCTTTAAATTGTCTTGTTGGCGTAACCAGGCTTCCAATCAAACATGTAAAGTTTTGAATGCTGCTGTGTACAAGGAAGGAGATATGACTCCTATTTGTCAGAAAGAAGGCTGCTGCTTACTGGCAGTGAGGGACTTACTGAGCTGGTTTAAGACTTCTTGAGACTAAGGTATATGGCTCTGGAGACTCCTTGGAAGGGACGCATGAAGAGAGACTTGAAGGGGGAAGCTGGCTTACTAACATGTGTCTGATTGCCCCCAGAGACTGCTTAGAAGGGGCTTTGTTGGGTCCTCTCTCTTGGTTTGACCTGAGAGGCTACCTCCCTCCCAGCAAAAGAGTTCATTCTCTCTTGTGTCATTTTGTGTAATTTGTAATCTATAGAATTCCAATGTCTTCTTACTGTTTTGCTCAGATAAATGGGTTTACTCACCATTCATGATGCTCTCGTGATGTCAGCTTTCGGTGGAAAGGAGCTAAATTGGTAAGTATAAGTTAAGGGCTACCCAGCCCCATAAAACCAACCAGGAAAGCATCTTTGTTTATCTACCTCCAAGCCCTAGACCAGAGATATTTGGGAGAGGCAGATAAATATAATTCTAGCCCAATATGTCCTTCCAAGACTAGAACTAGTCTGCTGATAGTATAGATGTGGAGTCAGAAAGATCTGAGTTCAAATTCAACCTCAGACACTTACTAGCTGTGTGACCCTGGGCAAGCACTTAACCTCTGTTTACCTCAATTTCCTCATCTGTAAAATGGGGATAATAATAACATCTACCTCACAGGTTGTGAAGATCCCAACAATCACAAATATTACAAATTAACAAATTTTTGTAAAGCCTTAGTACATTACTTAGCACAAAATAGGTACTTAGTAAATACCTATGTCCTTCCTTCCTTTATTTACAAAATAATAACAAAGCTAGGCTGAATTACAGTTATCTCTTCCACATAGCAATTTTCCCCATCTCAGTTTTGATATATCACAGGTCAGCATAAGAAATTAAATGGGAATTTGGGGGGAGTTATGTGAAAAACACAGGAGACGCATGAAGGCCAGCAGCCAACAAAGAGCCTATAACCAAATACTTAACCCAAATTTTACAGTAAGGTACTGAAAACACCCCATAAAAAAAATTCAGACTTCTTCTCTGGTAAGAAGGGAGGACCAAAAAATTTTACAAGAATTTTCCAGGTGGCAGGGAACGGGCACCACTCCCTTTCCCAAAGTAGATCAGCAACAACGTTTAGATCTAAAAAGCTGCAATGGCTTGTTTACCTTCACTTTTGTGGCTAGAAACAAGATTTGAACCCAGGTGTTTTGGAACTCCATAGCTACTTCTCTGAAATTTCTAATTTCACATACAACTTTCCCTGGAAATTATCATTATTAACACTTTAGGTTGATGTCATTCAGCTCCCTCCAGCTCCAGCATTCTATGGTTCAAAAAGTTCAACCTGTCAATTTTATAGATGAGGAAACTGAACCCAAGTATTGACTTGCCCAAGGTCACACAACTAGTTGGTTGCAGAGATGGAGTTTGCTCATAGGTAACTGATTCATCTGCTTGGTCTCTTTCTTTAAAGCCCTGTCTAGGCAAGTCATAGAAGGAGGCTAGGGAGAGGGACTATTCTGATCCTACACTGATACCCCAAAGATACTAGCAACACTGCTACTTGGTCTATACCCCAAAGAAATCAAATGAGCAAGATGACTCATATGTACAATATTTATAGCAATTCTTTTCATGCTGGCAAAGAACTGGAACTTGAGGAAATTGCCCATCGATTGGGGAATGGCTGAATAAATTATGGTCTATGAATGTAATGGAATAAGTAATTAATATAACGGAATGTTTTAAGAAATGATGAAGGGGATATTTTCAAAGGAAGCTGGGAAGGTTTATATAAACTGATACAAAGTTAAGTGAGCCCGACCCAGGAGAACAATTTGTACAGTGAAAGCAATATTGGAAAGATGATGAACTTTTAAAAACTTAGGAACTCTGATCAGAGCAATAACCCAACTTTTTGACCAGAAAAGTACCAGAAGATATGAAACCCTGCCCCCCCTCCCACCCTCACCTCCCCTTCCTCCCACTCCCGCTTTTCTGGAGAGTGGTTTGTAAATTTCAATAAATCATTCATATTTCATGAGGAAAAAAAAGCCCTTAGTGCAATACTCCTTTTTATATACCCATCAACATATCTCACAGGGTCACCAAAACTCAAAGTCATCTCCCATAGCACAACCAAAAACCATGGGCAACTATTCAGAAGACCTGAGACAAGATGAAATTGCATGGGTACATTCTTCCCTGGATACAGCTGCTTTCTGCCCTCCCTTACCAGCAACCCTAAGAAATAGGGTTAATTTTTTTTAATTGCAAAGCAACATGTGGGTGTCAGGCAAATGCCTCTGGCAAAGAACTGTGTCTGCTGCTACCCCCACATTTAAGTGCATAGCCAAACCAGGTGTTTGCAGTTACCACTGCCAACAAGCTTCCGGGCCAAGCAAAGCTCAGAATTGGTCCTGACCAGGGTTAGACGTATTAGCCAGGAAACTGAAGTGAACCCGTGAATTACATCCATACTGAAAGCTCCCTTCTGCTGCTGGTCTTTGCCCTGCCTTCCTGTCCTGCCCAGTCCCTTGTTCCCTCAGGGTTTGTCACCTCTCATTTCAACTTGTTTAATTGCCATACTTGGCTCATCAAGCATTTTTTCATTTTTTCTCCCCTCCCACTAAGAGAAAAAAAAAAACCATTGGAACAAATATAGTAGAGCAAAACAGATTTCCATGTTGGCACCAGTGACCTCGTAATTGCTAAGTCCATAGTCTTTTCCCCAGTCCTCATTTCTCACATGCCACTGTTGACCACACTCACTTACAACCCCCATTATAGGGCAATGTGGTACAGTAGAGAGCGAGCTGGTTTTGGAGTCAGGACCTGGGTTCAAATCCCCCTTTGCTACTTAGTACTCATGTGACCTTGACCAAGTCTCTTGACCTCACTTCCAAAGCTGTAAAATGAAGAGGTCCCTTCCAGCTCTAGACCCTATGATCCTGTGATATTTCTGGCTTCTATATTTGGTCTGTTTTCTATACTTTCTCACTGACTTTTTGCATTCCCTTATATTCAATTATCACTTCAATGCAGATTTTTTCTACATCTATCTATCTTTCCTCTGAGCTCCAACTCCCAACTTTCCAATTCCCTGCTGGACATCACCTGAATTTTCCTCTTTGTACCTCAAACTCAACCTGTCCAAGATTGAACTCATCCTCAACCCTTAATTTCCTGATTTCTGTTGAGAATAGTTTCCCAATCACCCAGGCTTAAAATCCTGAAGTCACCTTTGACCCCTCTCTCTTCCTTATGCACTCAACCATATCTAATCAGTCAGCACTGTTGTGATTCTACTTCTACAATACCTCTCACAGTGACCCCTCCTCTCCACTCACACTACCACCATCTTGGTTGAGTTCCTTGTTCTCTCTTATCCAGACCTTTGTGATTGTTCTCCCTGCCCTCTATATCTCTCCTCTCCAAACCATCTTTCACTCTGTCAAAATAAGCTTCCCGACATACAAGTCTGGATAGGGCACCTCTTCTCTCAGAACTTTCTTTGGCTTCTTATTGTCTGTAGAAACAAATATAAACTCCTTAGCCAAGCATTTAAGGTGCTCCATCATCTAGTTCCAAACTAACTTTCAATTTAATTCAACAAGCATTTATGAAGTCCTTACTATGTGCAAGGATTTTGTGCCTCCCTAGCCTTATTCCATATCACTCCATTTCCTATGCTCTGGGTTTTGGCTCAGATGGCTCCCTAAATTCAAGGTGTTGTGTCCTGCCTCCTGCCCTGGTGTGCAGTCCTCCTTGCCTGTAACACAATCCTACCTGGTCTCTGCTCCTTAAAATCCTTGTGTAAATCCTTGTTTGAATCGTTGAATGACTATTCATGGCTCAGTTCTGGTAACTCTTCATCTACAAAAGCCTCAGGTCCTCCCAGATGCAAGCATTCTCTCTTTCCTTATATTTTCCTGGAGCACCTTGTCTTGAGATCTTTGCTTTGTCTTGGTTATTTGTGTACATATAAGCTCCTCGAGAGGAAAAACTGGTTTCTCTTTTCAGTTTTTGTATCCCCAGATGCTAGCATACCTTGCACATAGCAGGTGCTTTAAACAAATGAATTGAATTATCTACCTATTTGTTCATGCCCTGCTTGTCCTCTCTTCTATCCCACTGCCTGCCTCCTGCTGCCCATACAAATGTGAGTTATTATTATAAAAGTCCAATGTTCTCCTTTGCCTTATATAAACCAGTGTCAGTCAACAAGCATTTATTAAGCACCTACAATGTGTTGGACACCAGGGATACAAAGAAAAGCAAAAAACATTCCCTGCTTGGGAAAAGCTCATGATCTAATAAGGGAGGTGACAGGTAAACAATTATACAAACAAGACATGGGCAGGAAAACTGGAGATATGTTCAGAAGGGGGGAGATCAGGGAAAGCTTCTTGCAGAAGGTGGGATTTTAGCAGAGACTTGAAGGAAGCCAGAGAAGCCAGGAGATAGAGATGAGGAGGAAGAGAGTTCTAGGCACAGGAGACAGTCAGGGAAAACATTGAAATTGAGGAGACAGAGTGGCCTGGTAAGGAACATCAAAGAAGCCAGTGTCATTGGATCACAGAGCACATAAGGGATGTCAGGTTTAAGGGAACACCTTGGAAAAGTAAGAAGGGGCCAGGCTCTGGAGAGCTTTCATAGCCAAAGGAGGATTTCATATTTGATCCCAGAGGCAATAGGAAACCACTGGAATGACTGAATGAAAGAGAAGGTGAAGTGAAAGAGGAGAGGGTATCTTGCTAGGTGGAAGCTAAGGAAATGCTTAGAGAGGCCTTCCAGTGATATAAGAGGGGAATAGATTTCTAGCAGAAATCAGTATTATGGAAAGCAGTGTGATAGGAAGGGAGTTGGGGCCCACTGCTGCTCATGACCTAATATGACCTGTAGAGTGCCATGGAAAAGTAATGTCCCCTTTGGTCAGAATCATGGCAAGACTCCAATAGGGAAAATACTTCTTTACAAGTGGGAATTTTGCCAAGAACTTGTCTTTTTCCATACTCTAATGAGCTGTGCCCTGAGACTATAAAAGGTCACTGTTGGCTTATGCATAACAAAGATTAAAACTACATATGTTACCTCCTTTGGTCCTCACAACTGCATTGTGACAGCAGTGCTACTATTCTCATTTTCCAAGTCAGCTGGAGCAGAGACAGTTCAAATGACTTTCCAAGGTCACACAGCTGGTTGTGTCTGTAAAAGAATTTGAACTCAGAGCTTCCTCTCATCCCTGTGCAATCCAGTTGTATTAGAGCAGCAACCCTACTGCCACCTTGCCTTCGTTTGTATGGCATTTAATTTTTCTCAGTTATGTGACTGGGAAGTTCCTACTGCACTTGCCAGCTTTGAAGTCTTCCAAAAGACTCCAGAAATATAGTCTGCCAACCTACTCATATTGATTTCCATAAGACTTAGAGCTGGTTTCTACCAGAATTCTCTGATTCAATCTTACTTAATCAGAAAGCAAGGTTTTCTAATGTTAACTTAGTTTGTAGACTTTTTACAAAGGGGCTTTGAGCAGTAGACTAAAACAATAATGTCCCACATTTACAAAGTATTTTAAGGTTGGCAAAGCTCACCTCGTAACCCTACAAGGTAGGTGATGTATTCATTACCTAAATGTAGGTAAGGTATTCATTATCCCCATTTTACAAGTGAAGAAACTGAGATTCTGAGATGTTAAGAGACTGACTGGCTTGTGATTCCACAGCTAAAGTTTAGGTTTGGGATTCTGCTAAGTCTAGCCATTTGGCCACTACTCCTCACAGTGAACTAGCCCTATTGAACAACTATCAACTATCAGAAACTCTAAACAATGAACCATCAACTATTAATCAATCAACAAATATTAATTATTGTGTGTCAGGCACTGTGTTAGTTCCTAGGGAAATTAAGTACAAAGGATGAAATAGTGACTGTTCTTTAGGAACCACTATTCTTACGGGGAAAACAAGTCCATATGAAAATGTATATATAACATAAATATGAAGTTAATAAATACATAGATGCATAATGTAATTACATACAAGGTCCTGTGGGAGGGAGGGAACTAGCAGTTGGCATGCAATCAAGAAAGACTGCATTTAGAAGATGGTGTATAAGCTGTATTTTAAAGTAAGAAAACTATAAGGTGGAGGGAGTTTAATGAGGAAGTTTATTTCAGGCACAGGACCTTGGGGATGGAAAGTGCAGAGTCATGGAGTTGGGAGAGGTGATGAAGTCTACATGCTTTTATACCACAAAATCTGAATTCATTGAGGGTCCTTGGCAACAAGAACTTCTGACTCTCTGGACATGGCAGTTAATAATTGAAGGAAGAGAGCTCTTCCGCATCTGGAAGAAATGACCAAAATTGGATCCAAATTCCACTTGAGCTGGAAGTACTCTTCAAACTGATGCTACATTCTTGAGCGCTGACCTGAATATAAGAATAACTGGCCCTTGAACTGGGTGTATGTAAAGCCAAACTTCCTGACCGAGGCCACATGCACTGGCTCCAAGTTCTCCCTGGCTGCTTCCTGTTGGCTCCCTATGACTCAGCATTCTTTCACCTTTAAGATGATGAAGGATCTCTTATTGGTCACTGAGCAGGCACAGCCAATGGCTCAGTAGACCTTTCAAAAGGTAATGACTCTAACCTGGTGTTCTCTTCCCTTGACTCTGGTGAAGCAGGTTCCCTCTTTCATTAGACTTCCCATGAAAGGGATGGGGAGATGGGCCATGCTCTTTTTCTCACTGCTTTCCAAAAGTAACCAACCTAGGACAAGAACTCACTATTTGACAAAAACTGCTGGGAAAACTAGAAAGCAGTTTGGCAGAAATTAAGTATACACCAGCATCTCACACCCTATACCAAGATAAAATCAAAGTGGGTACATGCCTTAGACATAAAGGGGTGATACCATAAATAAATTAGGGGAGTATGGAATAGTTTGCCTCTCAGATCTATGGAGAAGGGAAGAATTTATGACCAAACAAGAGATAGAGAACATTATGAAATGTGAAATGGATAATTTTCATTACATTAAATTAAAAGGGTATTGCACAAACAAAACCAATGCAGCCAAGATTGAAAGGAAAGCAGAAAACTGAGAGGGAAATTTATGGCGTTTCTCTGACAAAGGCCTCATTTCTCAAACATATAGAGAGCTGAATCAGATTTATTTCTTAAAAAGCCATTTCGCAAAATGACAAATGGTCAAAGGATATAAACAAGTAGTTGTCAGATGAAGAAGTCAAAACTTTCTACAGTCATATGAAAAAAGACTCTAAATCACTATTGATTAGAAAAATGCAAAATTAAACAACTCTGAGCAACCACCTCACACCTGTCAGATTGGCTAATATGATAGAAAAGAAAAAGGACAAATGTAGGAGGGGGCATGGGAAAATTGGGAAACTAATCCGTTGTTGGTGGAGTTGTGAATTAATCCAACCATTCTGGAGCTATTTGGAACTATGCCCAAAGGGCAATAAAACTGTGTATGTGCTTTGATCGAGCAATACCACTACCAGGTCCATATCCCAAATAGATTAATAAAAAGGAAGGATCTATATGTACAAAAATATTTATAGTGCTTCTTTTTATGGTGGCTAAGAATTGGAAATCAAAGGGATGTCCATCAACTGGGGAATGACTGAACAAGTTGTGGTATCAGATTGTGGTGGAATATTACTCTGCTATAAGAAATGATGAGCAGGATGCTTTCAGAAAAACATGGAAAGACTCACACGAACTGACACAAAGTGAAGTGAGCAGAACCAGAAGAGCATTGTACACAGTAATAGCAATATTGTATGATGATCAACTGTGAATGAGCTAGCTATTCTCTGCAATACAAAGATCTAAGACAATTCTGAAGGATTTATGATGAAAAGTGGTATCCATCTCCAAATAAAAAACTCAATACAGATCAAAGTATGCTATTTTTACTTTCTTTATTGTGTGTGTTTTTGCCTGTGTTTTCTTTTGCAACATGACCAATATGGAAATAGACTTTTCATGACTGCACATGTATAATCTATATCAAATTACCTACCTTCTCAACGAGGGAAGGGCGAAGGAGGGAGAGAATTTGGAACTCAAAATTAAAAAAAAATGATAAAAATTGTTTTTACATGTAAATGGAAAAAAGAAAATATTTAATTTAGGGGGGGAAAGATAATCAACCACTCCTACATGGTAGTTAGAGCAGGGAGATTCAACCTAGTGGGTCTGAGCCTGAGCCCTAGCTTTCTTTCCTGCTTTGTGTTTCCTTCCCTGAATAGGTGACTGAACATAAATCTCAAAATGGGTATATCCAGACTTAGAGAGACCTTTTGATTTGGAGAGGTCCTGTGTCCGTTAGATTGAGGTGATAGATAGTATGGGAAGTTTATCAAAGAAAATGACCCCCTACAGAAGGATGAGGCAAATTCCTAACCTGTATTGGCAGAATAAGTGGACTGGGAATTGTTTGGATGGTACAGAATTAAGGTGAAATATGGAATGATTATTCAACAGTTCCACAAATTGTTTCATGCTCCAATATTATAACCTAACCTCCTAGCAGATTTTAAGAGTAGTTATGTTTATTGTTTGTCTCATCATTTTGTACTTTTAGCATTTCTTTTATGTGTAGGAGATAAATATCTGTCCCATACCTGATTTATATTGCCCCTTTCTATGCCCCCCTCTTTGGGAAGACATGACATGAGACCAAAAAGCAAAACTTTAAGTAAGTCATCCCAGGGCACTTGAGTTGAAGTCATAGGAGCTGAAAAATGTGAGAAAAGGGAGTCTAACCCCTTTCATTAGAGACCAAGCTCCCACAGTACTGAATCCAGTCTAAACTATGGGCATGGGTCCAGAGCAGCCTCTTTGAGAAGGGAATAGTAACAGTATCCTAGATCCCTGGGCCAACTGTAGTTCATATTGTTAGACTAGACCAGGGCTAAGACTACAGACTAGACTTTATTAGCACTAAGACTTGCCCAGGGCAGACCCTGAACCCAGTTCTTCCTGACTTCAAGGCTGGCTCTCTAGCCACTCAGTGCTGCCTCTCATACTGTTAGACTAAACAAAGCTAAAAGGTAAATCTTTTCTTAGGATGCCTGGTACTCTTTATTACACAATCTGAAGTGTAGGAGTTTTCTGCAGTACTGTCAAATCCTACCTTTTAAAGGCAATTCTGGTGATGTAAAAGAATCATATTCAACTGACCAACATTAATTAGCATCTTTTCTGATCATCTAACAGATGTATGACTCTAAGCTCTAAGAAGCAACCTTAGGAAAAAGATGAATTCTATGGTTGAGGAAATGTCCCAAAGCAGCAGCAGCAGCAGTAGAACCAATGAATCCTCTTGCATAATAATAACTAACGTTTATAGAGAATTTACTCTGTGCCAGGAACTAGAAGTCCTTTTTTTTTCAACAAATATTATCTCATTTGTTCCTTACAACAACCCTGAGAAGAAGGTGCTATTATTATTCCCATTTTACATATGGGGAAATTGAAGCAGAGGATGAAGTGACTTGCCCAGGGTCACAAAGCTAATAAATGTCTGAGGCTGGGTTTGAACCCAAGGTCTTCCTGACTCCAGGTCTGGTGCTTTAGTCGCTATAGCAACAGGTAAGGAAACTGTTTCTTAAAAAGACAGAGCTAAAGGGCATCACAGATACGTTAAGGCCCTTTTCACCCACTGTTCCTTTCTGGGTATCAGGGACAACCCCATAGAGCTTCCAACTGAAAGAAAAACTACGATATTCATGAAGTGTGGCTCCAAGACAGTCAGAAAAGACAATACGTCCCTGAATGGAGGATTCCTGCCCCAGTACATGACTTTAGGACATACTATTAGGCAGCGAGGTGATATAGAGGCTAGAGCACTTGATGTAGATCAGGAAGATCTGAGTTTGAATCCTTCCTGTATGACCCTGGACGAGTCATCTATCCTCTATTTGTCTCAGATTCCTCATCTGTAAAATGGGACTGATAATCACACCTATCTCCCAGAGTTATTGTGCACATCGGATGTAAACTGCTTCGCAAACCCTTAAGTGCTATGTGAATGCTCTTTGTTCATACTTCAAAGATCAGTGACTGTCATCAGTGTGAATGTCCCCTCCATGGGTACAGATCAAAACCCTCAGACCTCAGACCTCACACCTCAGACCATCTTGGATTGCTGCTGAGGCTGAAAAAAGATGGATCATCCATTGGCTAGACTTTCAGTGAGGAGTGTCTCTGAACATAAGTAGGTCCTTAGATGACAGACATGCCTATAGACAGATCACCAGTTCTTTCCATCTTGCAAAAACCTGGCAGAGATTGTATTCTTCTGGCGCAGTCTTTGAAAATTCAGGACCACATCCATACCACATAAAGTAGGGCTCTTAATCTGTGGTCCATCACCTTGGTTTTTAAAAATATATGTATTTTGACAACTGTATTTCAAAATAACTGGTTTTCTTTGTAATAGTGTATATTTTACTTTTTATGCATTTGAAACCTTTACTCTGGCTTCCCCAGATGTTCCTCTCCAGGCTCCGTTCCTGATTCCTTGGACTGTTTCCACCATGGCACAGCAGCCTTCTCACTCTGGAAATAGACTCTGCCCTTGTGGCCCCTTGGTCAGTTTCTCCCAGAATTCTATTTTGGAGAAAAGTGCCCAGACCAGTTACGCCTTTATTCCTCTCCAGGTTCCACTTGCGACTTTCCCAACTTTCTCCACCATACCCCCTTCATGCTGTAGCATATAGTAAGTGCTTAAGAAATGCTTGTTGACATCATAATAATAACAGCAACTAGCATTTATATAGTGCTTACTGTATGCCTGGTACTGTGCTAAATGCATTACAAAGATCATCTCATTTGACTTGACTTGACCAGATGTCAAAACAGTCCATAACACCAAAAAGATAAAGAGCCCCCTGCTTCAGAGGGACATTTAACAAATATTTTTAATAGGAATTACTTGAAAATTAGATCACCTGAACCCTTTATACAAGGGGAAGGGGAGAGAGAACCAAAGGAAGAGGAAATCACAGGTTTTCCAGGAGATGGGTGGGTCACAGGAACTCCAAGTATAAACTTCCTTTGCTCCTGCCAGAGGTTTTTTTGGTTGGGTTTTTTTTTTTTTTTGCCAGATATTTGCCATCATCCAAGGAACCAAGATGAGAAAGTTACTGATTTGCTTGCTAATCTAATGAGACCCGGCTCCCTTGAGAGGCCAGACCTTGATTCAACTCTAGTGACTCCCGGCAAATTCCCAGCTAACCCAACGATGTCTTTCAGTCAGTAAGTCAACAAACCCTTATTAAAGGATTCCTCCATGTCAGGCACTGCACTAAGAGCTGGGGACACAGCGAAAGGCAAAAATACAATCCTTGCTCTCAAGGAGATCACATTCTAATGGGGGAGACAATGTGATGATTAAAAAAAAAAAGTATATACAAAGTACAACCAGAGTAGCTTAAAGGGAATATCAGGTGGAAGGCACCAACGATGGTGGGCACCGGGAACAGCTCATTGCAGAAGGGGGTTTGAGCTGAGGCTTGAAGGAAGCCAGGAATGGAGGTGAAGGGGGAGAGTCTTCCAGATATAGAGGCACAGTCAATACAGAGGGATAGAAGTGAGGTAAGCCATGTGATGTAGAAGAAACAGAAAGACTAGTCTCAAAGGATTGGAGAGTGAGTGGAGGAACATGAGATGAAAGAGGGAATGGAAAGGTAGGAAGTGATCAGGCAGGGCAGGGCTTTAAAAGCCAAACAGAGGATTTTCTCTTTCCGAACCTATTCCCAGACAGGACAGCCTGGGGGAGCAACAGAAAGGACCTTGTTTTGAAGGAAGAGAATCTCTAGATCTCTAGAAAAGACCAGTCAGAGCAGAAAGGGATTCCAGAGGTAAATAAGCATCATGCTTGGCCCCCCCATATTATAGATCAGAGGCTCAGGGGGATGTCACGTGTCCAAGGTCACACAGATAATTAGTAGATAAGCCTTGTTTGAATTCATATCTCCTGACTTCAAATCTGAGAGTGATTTTATAGTGGATCAGTTTCAAAGACACTCCTCCAGGAAAGAGAGGAACAGTGAACCTTAGATGTTTCCAGAAGAGGGGATAAACATGAAAGGAGTGGGGGAAACACACAAATGAGTGAGGAGACAGACAGAGACAGAGAGAGATGGAGGTATGGCTTTTCTCTCTCCCAAAAGTTAAGGAGAGCCTGAGGAAGAGTCAGAAGCAAATCTTAATTTCCCAAAGCAGCAGGGAATCTTAAATGTTGCCTTCGTTCTTACAGCAAAACCACTCCCCAGTTTCTTTACTTCTTTTAGGAAGAAAATGGCATTCAATCATTTTTAGAATTGATCCTTTGGGGGAGGGGAGGAGTGTTAAGGGGACAGCAGGGGCAGGACAGGCTTCATTTGGTTGAACTTGGACTTGGCTCTCCCTCCAGAACATTGTTCATTGTCTGGAAACAGCTGATCTGGCTTTTATTACTTTTCAGCAGTTGTATATGGTTACTAGAAACAGATGTGCTGAGGTTTCTGGATAATTTTTAAGTCTGTGTGCTCATACACACATGCACACCCACACCCACAAGCCAACAGGTCGTGCTCAGCCTCCATCGGTGCCAGGAGAAGCTGGGGAGGCCTATGGAGCAGTTAATAGACAGGGTAAATGGGTAGCTAATGAAGTGGTGGGTATATTAGGAAAGAGAAAGAGATCGGCAAAGAGGAGATTTACCAATAAATGTCACAGTATCTGGGGAGAAGACTCAAATAATGATCCATGATTCTTTTCCAATATGGGGCATAGGATAGGATTTATGCCTTGGAATATTATTTGTGCTGAGGTTAAAATAGAATCTACTCAGTTGCTGTTTTCCATCTTGGTCATTGTTCATTGTTTGTTGAATGAATAAATGAATGAATGAATTAATAAAAGAATGAGTGAGTGAATAAATGAATGTTCACAAAAAGGAAGCAGTGAATTACAAGGGCAAGGAGAAAGAGCCAAACTGGAACGAATCATAAAAGAAGAAATTCATCCATAATGCAATTAAACTTCTCCAAATGGCTAGAAAATTATAGGTTCATTTGTGGGGGGGAGGAGGGGTTCCTTCCCTAGCAGAACTCCTCTGACAAGGTCTCTCTCATCCCTTTGTCCCCTTCTCTCTTTAAATAATCATTCTTCTTCATGCAAATATAGGTGGAAAGGGGAGAACAGTGAAAGGTTAAAATGGAAGCAGGCTATCTTTCAACGACATGGTAATTTTGCTGCTTGGCATAGGGCCAAATGCTCACTGCAGCCACTAGCTGCCATCCCAACATGACTGAAAGGATCTTTAATAAGAGTGTAAATAAAAGCCAGGCTGAGAAATGAGTTTTCCATCCCAGCAATCACTGGCCTAACCTCTGCTGTAAATAGTCTCTCAGAGCAGCGCAGATGGAGTACGGGCACCTGAGGATCAAGGCAATCTTGGAGCCGTGCAATTTAAACAGCTGGGACCAATTGAAACATGAATTATCTGGGATAGGCTGAGGAATTCCATCTCGCGTATTATGTAAAGACAAATAACTTGGTTCTTATTCCCCACCCCCATCCTCACCCTCTACCCCATCCCTCCTCCACCCTGCCAAAAAGGGGAGGAGGGGAAGGTAAAACCGTTCTCCTCTTCTCTTCTTTTTGGACTTGAGTTGCTACAAGGTATTCCATCTCGAGTTGTTGTCATGATCCAAACCTGAATTTCCTTAAGAGGGGCCATAAGGACAGGCCTCCTAATTTATGGTCATTGATTTCATAGCTGGAGAGTGATTTATCTGACCGTGGCAGAGATAGCAGAGGCCGCCAGAAGAATGGTTGGTCATTGGAGACTTTGTGCATTTCTGATTGGCCTTATTAATTTAGAACAGTGGTTCTGGCTCCCACTCCAAAACTATCTCCAGGAGGGTTTCTCGACTGAGACAGTGAGATCAACTTGGCAACCACTCTCTGTTGAACAGGGAGTTTGGGGCTGGGAGAGGTTTAGATTTTGCTGAAATTCTCAAGCAGGGGTTCTTAACCTAGGACCCATAAACTTGCTTTGTTTTTTAACATTTTGATAACTATGTTTCAATAGAACTGGTTCCTTTTGTAATCCCATATGCTACAGTTCATACATTTAAAAATATTATCCTGAGGAATCTACAGGCTCCCCCCACAGACTGTCAGAGAGATCCATGATACAAAAATGGTTAAGAACCCTTTCTCAAAAAAAATGACTAATTACTTAAGCTATTGAGTAGAGAAAAGGGGAAAACATCCTCGTTAAAGCCAGTTTGGTTTAAAATCAGGTGAACATCATCCAAATGGACAGACTTCTGGGCTTGTCTTTCTATTTTTGTAGCCCAAAGATATTGGTGTCTTGGGATGGCAAAGCCGGCAGGAAGGTTTTCTGCAAACAGTGATAACATTAATGTTACCTAGAAGGGAAAGAAGGTTTGGGGATACAGAGTGTCCCTATAAGTTACAGTGATTTGTATGGAAAAAGATCCTCTGCACATCTCCAGTTCTCCCCATTGCAGCCTTCCCAGTCACAATAGATGGTATAAATCATTTGGCAAATATACCAATACACCGCATTTCAAGAGGTCATTGCTTTTGGTTTCTATAGTACCTGTCATTTTAATATCACTGCTGAATGATGAGACTCAGTTACATAAAAAAAGGGAAAGAGTAATGAGGGGTGGGGAGGAGATAATTTATAGCATTCAATGGAAAACATGTTTCCAAATTATGTATGTATATAGTACTGGTGTTCACCTATAAATAGTCTCTCTCTCTCCCTCTCTCTCTCTCTCTGCTTTTGCATATGTTTCTGTGTGTGTATATAGCTTTCCCAAATATAGGTGTTTGGCTGCTGGACAACATCAAAATAGAAACCCCATCTACCTGTTTCTTAGGAAGAACAAAAGCAGGACATAGTGTGTGTGTGTGTCTGTGTCTGTGTGTGTCTGTGTGTGTGTGTGTGTAAGACAGGGAAAAAGACAGAGACAGATACATACATCTATATATGGACATTTATGTGTATATACATATACATGTATATATCCCTCTCATGCACAAACACACTCTCAGCCTCTCTCTCTGTTTTTCCCTGTCATACACATACACACACACACACACACACACACGCACAGAAGAAAGCAAGAGAAGAGAAGGCAGAGAGAAAAGGAGAGAAAAAGGATTAAAGGGAAGGGAGAAAAAGAAAGAGAGGGAAGAGAGAGAAAAAAGAGAGGGAGAGAAAGCGAAGAAAGAGGAGAAAGAGGAGAGATTGGGGGCAGGGGAAATGGAGAGCGACGGGGCAGGTTGGTGTCACACACACAGAAGCACTATCATTTCTTTTATTTATAGCTCTAACCAGAAAAATAGACTGGGAGCAGCTGAGTACCAATTTATTTTGCTGCCTGAACTGATGAGTGCTTGGCTTAAATGTCATTGAGTTGGAAGGTTGCGCATTTCATTCACTGCCAGGTTAGACCCAGCTTTGAAGCAGGTCTAGAAGCTGATCAGTAATTGTTCTGCCGCCTTACCAAGGTGGAGAAGAGCAATCGTACTGTGGGGAATTGGCTCAGTAGGGGGTGAGTGCCGCCTGTCATCATAAACTATTCCCATCAAACTCAACCTGACCACAAACTATAAGGTGGCCCATTTATTCCCACTCCAAGGGCAAAGTGGTGCAAGAGGTAAATTTTGCCTCTTAGAACAGTAAAGTGACAGGAAAACCAGAAGTTGTAGCCAAGTTTAAGCTCGGGTAGAAACACTTGCTGGCCCTTTGGATTCTACTCCAAGAGTGGTTCGGTAACATGTGAAGGGATCCCTGGGTGCGTGTGGTCAAGTCTGTGGTCTATATCTTCCATGAAACTAAATGTTGACAAGGTGCCAGGGAGTTTGTTTCCTTAAAAAGTCGGTTAAAAGAATGTATCTCTGTGAATATTTTTAAAATATGAAAATAATGAAAAACTCAAGGAACACCTGGCAGATATTTCTTTTAAATATTTTTGTTTCTTTTTCTTTAAAAAAGTAATTGCTGAAAATTGAAAACAAATAAATAAATAAAATCTGTAGCGGTCAAAGCAGACTGGAAAAATCCAGGTTAGAAGACAAAAAACAAAAGTTTGTAGGATTTAAGCTGGACAGAGCCCTACGAGATCATCTAATTTAACCTCCTTATTTGATAGATTAAGAAACAGAGGTCCAGCAAAGTTAAACAACTTTCCCAAGGTCACAAGTATATAGTAGAGTGAGGTTTCAGACCAAGGTCTTTTGATGAAATCCTGTTGTATGAATAAAACAAAAGATGACAATAATTTTTTTTAAATCCTGTCACAAATTTTATCTTTGAATAATCACAACTCACTGGTCTTATTCATGACTGGTCCCAATATGAAATCTGCACTACTACAATATACCATTTTATAAACTGAACAAAATTTTCCAACTTGGCATTTTGTGTGTTTTCCCCAAGGAAGTCCTGGTACCTAACAGGTAACACTGCCTGAGCTGGTACATGATTTTCCTACTAACCAGCATTTTCATAGCACTTTAAGACTTGTCAATTTACAATTATTATCTCATTAGATCCTTACAACGACCCAAGAAGGTACATGCTATCATTTTCCTCATTTTGCAGATGGGGAAACTGAGGAAGCAGAGGTTATGACTTACCCAGGGTTACATAGCTAGAAATGTCTGAGGCCAGATTTGAGTCTTCCTGACTCCAGGTCCAGGGCTTTGTACACAGTGCCACCTAATTTTCCCTTCTCTTCTTTCAAGTGGAGACTGGACTGTATAATATGTGAATTGGATAATTCACCTAAGGGCAGCTAGGTGGCACAGTGGGTAGAGTGCTTGCCTAGGAGTCAGGAGAAGCTGAGCTCAAATCCAGTCTCAGACATTTACTTAGCTGTGTGACTCTGAGCAAATCCCTTAATCTTGTTTGCCTCAGTTTCCTAATCTGCAAAATGAGCTAGAGAAGAAAATGGCATACCATTCCAGTGTCTTTGCCAAGAAAACTCCAAATGTGGTCACAGAGAATAAGACATGACTGAAACAACTCAGCAATCATTGGAGCTATGTTTCATCATCTATTTGTTTATAATCATATTAAACATATTTCTACCTTAGTCATATTGTGAAAGAAGAATCAGAACAAAAGGGAAAACTGTGAGAAAGAAAAAAAAGAGAGAAAATAGTGTGCTTCGATCTGGATTCAGGCTCCATAATTCTTTTTCTGGATGTGGATAGCATTTTCCATCGAGTTTTTTGGAATTGTCTTAGATTGTTGTATTGTTGAGATGAGCTAAGTCTGTTATGGTTGATCATCGCACAATGTTGCTGTTACTGTGTACAATGTTCTCCCGGTTCTGCTCACTTCACTTTGCAGCAGTTCATGTAAATCTTCCCAGATTTTTCTGAAATCTGCCAGCTCATTATTTCTTATAGATAAGCTTCATCATCTATAAAATGAAAGGGTAAGGCTAGATAGTCTCAAGGGTTCCTTCCAGCTCTAAATTTAGGACACACTTGTGAAGAATATTGAAGAGATTATTCCTTTGTGGGTAGAGATTAGATTAGATGGATGGCTTCAGAGGTTCCTTTTACCTCGGAAAGTCTGTGATATGATATGGCCTAGGATCTGGAATAGCTTTTCAGTGCGCTAAAGGTGTTAAGTGGCTCACTGGATAGAGTGCTAGGCCTGGAATTAGGAAGGTTTGAATTCAAATTCAGCCTCAGACCTTTGCTAGTTGTGTGACCAAGTCTCTGTCTGCCTCCGTTTCCTCAACTATAAAACCATAAAACAGCACCTACCTCCCAGAATTCTTGCGAGGATCAAATGGGATAATAATTAAAGGGTTTAACACAGTGTCTGGCACATAGTGTTATATACATCCACAGACATGTATGTTAGCTATTATCACTTGAAACAATCAGAGAACAATTGAAAAAAATACTTCACTAACATTCTTCTTCAGGTTCTACTCCTGCATCTGGACTTTCTCTACCAGGATGCCATACCATTACCTTCTTCCTTTTTCCTCCTCTCCTCCACTCTTGTTTTTCAGCTTCCTTTTTATGTTCTCCTAATATAATGTAAGCTTTCTAAGGGCAGGAACTGACTTTCTCTTGGCTTTTATTGTTTTTATTTGTTTTATGTATTCCCAGAACGTAACGCAGTGGCTTGCACATAGTAAGTGCTTAGTCATGCTTTCTTGCTACCTTGGGTCTCACTTAGGTGTCTCATCATAGCATGGAGGCGATCCTGGGCTCTTCAAGGCTATGCTAATGGAACACAAGCTGTGGTAGGTTCTACCATGTTGAAAAAGTCTCTTGTCATCCAAGGATTGGGCCAGCTAAGTTCAGAGAAGTTTATCACTAAAAGGTCAGTCACCAGGTAATGCATTTTTTTAAAGCAACGACTCTCGAAGGCTACCTACTAAGAATACAATGTGGTTTGTTTGTTTTGTCAGTGAAACAATGTGAAATCTTGGATCCTCAACATACATAATCAAACAACAAAAAGTGTGATACAGACAATAGATACAATATACAAATACGAACAGTAAACTGCTGCAGGAGAGAGGCATCAATGGGGGCTAGGGTGAAGAAGCAGGAAGACTTGAACACACAGGGAACGCAGTTTGCAACTCAGTGGGGTTTTGATAAATGCATTCCACACTATATTAAATTCTCTATAAAACACAGCTGGTGATATGGGGAAGGTGAGTTTCACATGCTTAGCTCTACACTGTGCGCTTTTGACAAAAACTCAAGAAAACAGTTAACTGTTCAAAGAAATGTGGGGAAATTTTTTTACAGATAACCCCACACCGTAGAAGAGATATTAAAACTCACCACTGGATTTGAAAGTGAAAGGCTTTTCTAACTCACAGTCTGAAATGAATAAGATAGGTATATTTCATTGGAGAATAAACTGAGAAATTATTTGCTTATTTGTTTTTCCTTTTGCTGGTCCGTAACTAAAGCCGCTATTTTTCTAAAAGGGTCATAAAAATTCTCTAGGCTTTGAATTGAAAGAAGATGGCAGAGCCCATTCCTCTCATAAGGAAAGAGCATTACAACCAAGGACTTCAACTGACATGTACAAGTGGAACTTAAAAGAAGCACCACAATCACAGGTTCAGTGAAATCACACCTGCAATTGGATAGCAGAGACTGTATGTCTAGTAGAGCAGTACCTGAGGGAGATTGCACATGCAAAGGACGCACTGTGACCTTCCACCATATATATCTTTTTCTATACATGTGCTATGGTCACAAGTTTTCTCATGTGTTTCTTTCCATGTTTGTATCTCTCTTTTCTATGGATGATATGTATATTTGTAGGAAAATGTACTCCAGATTTCTACTTTTATTGCTATGGTGTTAAATTTTATTTATTCAAAACCTTTGCTTTGGATTATCTCTGTCATCAGCTTGACTATTAAAGTTACACACATAGATGGGGGCTCATGAGTTATAAGTTGGTTTTTTTTAGTAGTTGTATACTGACAAAATACCTTGAGGCTGGGATAGCCTCATTTTGGGAACCAACCCTGTAAACTAAGGGAGGACCTAGAAGGCCCAAGGTACTACACTATAAAATACATACAAAATAGTAGAAAATATAATTGTTCTGCTATATGGTAGAAACACAAATGAGAAAGATTATTTCACTTTGCTTAATAATACTTTTTATAAAAAAAAAAACAACTATTAAGCTAAAAAAACCAGTACAATTATAACAGATTAACATTATAAGATAAAATTTTGCAAACCTCAGATTCACCTTTGCAATTGATGAATCCAAGTTTCATCTCAGCTCTCCTTGCATGATGAAGTTGATAATAAACAGGGAAAATGAACAGAAGAGGAGACAAAGCTGAAGTCACAGCACAAGCAACCACAATATCTGACTACAGTTCAGAAGCTGGATGGAGACAATAGTCCTAAATCAATTGTTCCATTATTGAGGCCTGGCATTTGGGAGGTTTGGGACCCTGCTCCCTTGATTATCAGTCACCCTCTGCCTAGGGAGTTAAATTTGTCCCTTGGTTTCCTTATTAGTGACTTGCCCTGAGTTCCATAGTGATTCAGGAGGACCAAAGGTCAGAACTCTCAGCCTCAGGGATTCTAGGCCACTCTTCTTCCTTCAGAACCACATCATTTCTTCCTAAGTAGTGTATTATATTAGTCAGTCAGGAAGATAAGGAAGAAGGAAGGAAAGAAAGAAAAAGAAAGGAAAGAAGCAAGGAAGCAAGGAAGGAAGGAAGGAAAAAAGAAAGAAAGAAGGAAAGAAAGGAAGGAAGGAAGAAAGGAGAGAGAAAGAAAAAAGAGAGAAAGAAAGAAATAGGGAGGGAAGGGAGAAAGAAGGGAAGGAAGGAAGAAAAAGAAAGAGAAGGAAGGAAAAGAGAAGAGGGAGGAATAGAGAAAGAAAAAGGAAAGAAGAAGAGGAAGGGAAAGAGAGAAAAAAAGAAAAGGAACAGAAAGAAAGAGGAAGAAAGGAAGTAAGAAAAGGAAAGAAGGAAAAGAGCAGAGGGGAAGCAAGAGAAAAAGAAAGGAAAAAAGAAAGAAAGAAAAGTGTATGCATGAGGTGGAAGGAATTCTAAATCATATCAGAACACACTCGTCTGGATAAAAGAATAGGAACCTCATTTATAGGAAACCTATTCCTCGTTGGGAGATTTCAGAAGACCAAAGAAAGTGCACTTTTTATCTGCCATGGAAATACTTAGTGAGAATTTGCTTAGCAGAAACTTGGAAAGTATTAAACTCTGATGTTCCATTACTTACTTGGCCTTTACAGACTTCCCTTCCCTGGCTTTTATTAGACTTACTTCCCTCTCCAAGGAGATGCATCTTTGAACTATAATTCAATATGGAACAAACCAAAAAGAGAGAGAATATAAGCTAGCAGTATCTCAAAAAGAAAAAAAAAATCAAAATCCAACAGAGCTTCAAACTTGAAAAAAATTTTCTTGTAGGCTAAATTCTACAAAGAGTAAACTCATTTCCTTTTTTAAAACTGCCTCATCCCCCAGAATTCCTGATCTGTGCAAGATTGCCTCTTCCAGACGGATACTGTTTCTGGGACTCAGTTTTCCTGGGAGTATGGTACCTTGATTTCAAATATAAGAACAGAAAGGTAACTGTCCAGCAGTAAGACTTCTAGCCAGTTTGGGCAATCAGAGAAACTTCCAGTCTATGGCAAATTCAGCAACGAATCTGGGCACCAAGCCTTGGAGAGTTTTCTCTCCCCAGAGTCACCTCTGAGGTTTAAAGCAGGATCCCCTGCTACCATCCCCCCCTCCCAAACCCCAATCCCTGGCTTCCCCAGGCTTCATTCTAGACTTTGTGTTGTTCTTATCTATGTACACACATAGCACATCACTTCCCCCCACCGCCCAAAGCTAGTAAAATATAAGCATATTGAGGACAGGGACTGTTGATTTTTATAGTTATCCCTTCCACATTGCAGGGGTTGGGGCGTGGAGTACTCTACCCCCTCCCCAGAAATCTTGAAAATCCATGTAAAATTTTTTGTCCCTCCCTTCAAGTCTGAATTTTTCTTTTTCTTTTATGCAGTGTTTACAGTATCTTATTGTAAAAGTTGGGTTAATTTTTGGTCATAGGCTATATGTAGATCAATGTTAAGTAAAAATACTGTATGAAAAAGAATTTTTTCTGTGTTGTCTGCTGGCTTTCTCCTGTCATCTGTGGCTTCCGCCAAACTCCCAAAAAATTCTCACTTAATTTCTTATGGCAATCTGCAATATATTGCAACGTGGAAAGTTGCAGTGTGGAAAGGATAGCTTATATTTGTAGTCTCAGATCCTCCATGAGTGCTAATTTGAGGATTAGGGTGGAGAAGTGCCCTGAACCTGTGATTTCCTCAATATGGAGAACTCACCCAAGTTCAACCCCACCTCAAACCCCTCCCCATCCCCCACCAATTCAGATCTGCAACTACTTTGTAACTCAGTCTTAGAGTGTTGCCTCCATCACACCAGGAGTACGTGTGGGAGGGAGGACTTGCCCCCAGATCATCCTGACTTCATAGTCTTGCACATATTCATGTTTACTGAATTGATTGATGGATTTCATCTGTATAAAAATGTTGAGTGTGACTTGTCCCGTGAGAAGAATGACCCTGAGAAAGACTATGGCTAAAAAAGGCTAGAGGAATTTGGTATAGCTTTCTACTTGATAATATTTACCTATGGAAAGAAATATGAATCAGTAGAATACAAATAAGTATCCTGTCATTAAGAACACCTGGGTCCAGTTGGCTCTACCCATAGGCCCCCTAAGGTAGCCACCTGTGCAATATGAATGGAGAGCTGGGTGGGAAGGAAGGGAGATTTCTCCTCCAAAGATTCATGCATATCCTTTCTCTCATTTTCTCCTGTTCTATAATGGCAGCTCAAAGAATGATGGCATAGCAACAAAAGTACACAACTTAGAGTCTTGGGTTCAAAACCTGACTCTCATATTTCCTAGCTGTCCTAGCTGTATGGCAATGGATGCAATTAGTTTCTCAGAGCCTATGCTAACCTTAGGGCTCTCTGTAAATATCAGCAAAAATTATTCACATATTTCCACACTGATTAATTTCTACCATAGTGTGAGGGCATTTGGAACTCCAAATTCTGTGTTGTTTTATCATAAACCATCATTGCCTATCCAGATACCCAGTTGAGATGTCATAAGTATGGTGTCCCCAAAACCACCAGACATGCTTCTGACCCAGCCCCCACAACCATTACAGAGGGGAAAAATCATTTGAAAAGGTCAGAGGCACCCGCCTTGGTCCCTCTTCCTTTCACTCTGTAAGTTCCATCCCTTGGAACTGCTGTTCTTATTACATCAATTCCCAGTCCTAGTTAAACTATCTCTCATTTCCTTGAGGCCTCAGTTTCTTCATTTGTAAAATGAGGTATGGGACTAGATGGTTTCTGAGGTTCTTTCCAGCTTTATGTGTATGATCCTATGAATCTGACTATAGGTATTCAATTCCCCTGCTCTGAGCCACCTACAACCATCAGTACAAGGCAGCAAATGCCAAGGAAGTTAGACAACCTACTTTATACCTTGATGGGGACAGTAACCTAAGAGCCTTGGAAAATAGTAGTGACCCCCAAATTGCCAGACCTATGTCTGACCCAACCTCCATAGCCATCACTGAGGTGAGAAATCACTGTTGGGGGGAGAGGTGGTAGTGTCCTATTTTCTTTACCACCACCTTCAATAATTGCTGATCAATACCCCCAACAGGCATATAGACCCAGGAGTGCTGGGAGTGACAATAACCTCCAGACTACCATTCCTGCTTCTGGCGCAACCCTCATAGTTATCATCCAGGAAAGCAACTCTTATGGAGTAACCAACAGCCATCCCCACCAACTGCCATCACACACACACATACACACACACACACACACACACACATCACACACACGCCACATACACCACACACCACACCACACACACCACACACCACACATACACAGACCACACACCACACACACACATATACATGCATAAGATGGGCAAGCCAAACTAGCTGAGATAACCTGCCATCTTGAAGGAAAGACTGAAGCAGGGTGTGCCAAGTGGATTGAACCACCACTTTCACTGCTATTTCCCTTCAGACCCTAATGGGAACAGCCCAGGACCCTGGTCCTAGCCCGGGGAGTAGTGTTAATAAATAATGACATTAAAGCAGAGACATTAACATCTGCTTTGTCACTGTAACCTCTGAACCATAGAACCTTTCCACCTAACTTGCAGCTGAAGCACTCCATGTTTTGTCTCCCCCATTGGAATGTGAGCTCCTTGAGGGGAGGAACTATCTGATTTTCTATCAGTATGCCCAGTGGTTAGCTTAGAACATAGGAAGCACTTAGTCAATGCTTCATTCATTCATTCAATTTCTACCAAATTCTTCCCTTCCCACTTTCTTTTTCTCCTCCATTCTTTGTTCTTAAGGTGTTTTTCTTTCCTCCAAATTTTACTCTAGTGACTACTCTCTATAGCAGGGATTTTTAACTTAGTGTCTGTTAACTTTAAAAATATATATTTTGATAGCTGTACTTCAGTATAATTGGTTGCCTTGGCAATCTACATATTATATTTTATTCATTTGGAAACATTTTCCTGGGAAGGGATCAGTGGCCTTCAGTAGACAGTCAAAGGGTCCCATGACATAAAAAAGATTAAGAATTGCAGGTCTAGATGAACTCTTCCTGTGTTTATTCTGCCCAGAACATTTTCACTGAAAAAAACCCTCTGTGCTTTTCTCCCTTCTGTTCCTCAGAATTATGAGAAGGGATAGTATGTAGCACAGTTAGGCCTGAACTGAGTCAGAATGCTTAGGTTTGAGTCCTTGCTCGGCCACTTTGTGACACAAAGCAACTTCTCTGAACCTTGTTCTCATCTTTAAAAGCAAGACAAGAATATTTGTGCTATCTCACCAGGTTGTGAGGATCAAATGAAATCATAAATATGAAGTGCTTTGAAGACCTTAACATATTCTATAAATGTAAGCCAATTCCCTCCTCCATCCCTCTGCCCTAGCTCAAAGATTCCATTCTCCTTTGCCTTCTAATCACCTCTTGCCCCAGCATGGGTCATCTTATCTTCTATCCAAGGAGTCACTTTAGCACAAATGTATATAACCATGGGAAGAAGAGTTGGCATCTAGCCCTGTGCTTTCCTTGATTTAACTGTGTTATAAAATATTTAAATCTTATGACTCAGTATTTATACTAATTCACACAATTTCAGGTTGGGAGGGTAGAAGGAAGGATTAGATTATTATTATAAGTGTTCTCCTGGTTCGTTTCTTTGAGATATTCGTGTGGTCCTTGTGAAAATAACTTGTTTTCCCTTTAATTCTCAGTTTACATTTATGGAGTCTCTCTAGATCTGCACTAATCTTTTACTGGTCAGTGTTTTCTATGATTTGCTGATCTCTCTAGCTTTAGTTCCTGAACTGGGGCTTTGTGCCAGGGCCAGCAGACTCAGATCTACATCAAGGTCAGCTATATTGATTTCTGGTTACTGCCTTTCTCACTTCTATTCCCACGGTTTCCAGGGTCTCCGACCTGGGGTTTGCTGATTACCCTGGGGTTTTCTCAGAGGAACTGTATACTATTGCTGTTTCTGGACACAGAACCTACAAGTTACTTAAGTCATGTCTCTAAGTGAGCTAAACTTACCAAACATCAATAAACAGAACCATTTCCATATACAAAGAAGAACAGAAAAAGATTATATTTAAAGCTGCATATCTCTGCTACATACTACTTATTTTTTAAGTATATAATAAATTCAACATGTTAGTTCCAAAGCTGCCCTGTTTGTATCTTCCTCTGAACTTCCTTCTGTTCTCTTCTTTGCATTTAAAAATAAAAGGTTTCATTACTGCTCTTTTCTTTCTTTTTTCCTATTTTGAACATTGCTATCACTGTCTATCTCTTTCATCATTTTTATGCTATAGTAATGTTCCATTACTCTGCTATTGCCACAATTTGTTGTCATCCCTCAACTGATGAACATCTACTTTAATTCCAGTTCTTTGCTACAATAAAAAGTGCTGCCATGATTTTATAAAAATTTATTTTTTCTTTCTGTCTCATATCCTCCCTCCATTTAAAAAGAAAAGAAAAACAAAACCCTTGCAACAAATTTAAGAAAAACAAACAAATTCTTGTATCGGCAATATCTAAAAATGTATCTTGGTTGTATAACCTCTCTGTCTGGAGGTTCATCATTGATTTTCTGAATATTTTTGCACACATAGGTGTTTTCCTCTTTCTTTTACTTCTTTTGGGTATGAGACTAGTAGTGGGCCGGTTCAAAAGATATACATAGTTTAGTGATATTGGGGCATAGTTCCAAATTGCTTTTCAAAATAGCTTGACCAGTTCATAGCTCCATCAATAGTACATTAGTGCAACTGTTTTCCAGTAACCCTTCCAACAATTTTCATGTGCCTTTTTTGTCATTTTTGCTGGTCTGGTGAGGTATTTGGTGAGGGAGTAGCTCAGAGTTGTTTCCATTTGCATTTCTCTTATTATTAGTGATTTCAGGTATTTTATGTCAATTTCATAGATTTATTTTCTTCTTTTAAGCACTTCCTATTCATGTCCTGCTTATATGCCTTGGATATCAGAGAAATTTCCTGCAAAGATTTTTCCTAGTTAACTATTTCTTTTCTAATGCTAACTGCATTGATTTTGTTTGTGCAAAAAACCTTTCAATTCTATGGAATCAAAACTTCTCATTTGATCTCCTGTGATTTTCTCTACTCCTTATTTGATCAAAATTGGTTTTCCTAGCCAAAGCTGTGGAAAACATCTCTCTGCTTCTCTATGTGATGTGACCTTTTATGTCTGTCTTTTGCCATTTGGAGCTAATTGCAGTATATGGTATATCTGTTGGTCTAAAACCAATTTCTAGCAGATTGCTTTCCAGCTTCCCCAGCAGTCTTTGTCCAAAAAATCTAGGAGATGCAATCTTTGGATTTAACAAACATAATGCTATTATGTTCCACAGATCAGCTTTTCTATTTTTTAACCAGTATCAGACAATCTTAATGATCATAACTTAATAGTATATAGTCTGAGGTCTAGAACCAGTAGACCTCCTTCCTTCTATCAATATTACCCTTAAGATTATATCTGAAACAGTGCAACTCTATTGTGTACATCATAACAATCAAACCACCACAGATTATTTTATAGAGCTACTCTCCATTTTCCATCAGTGGTTTTGCTTGGTTTTTCTGGTACTATGAAAAAGCTGTGCAAGTTTACTTTATATCTTGCTATTTTGCTGAAATTATTATTTCAATTAATTTTAATTAAATTTCTAGGATTTTCAAAAAGCAATAATTTTACTTCCTATTTGCATATTCTTATTCTCAAATTCTTTTTCTCAAATTATTACTATAACCATCACTTCTAGAACTTGACACATAATATTGGTGATAATCTTCTTTACATACAAAATGCACTTTGATACAAAGACCCTTAGCATTTCTTCATTACAAATAATGCTAACTCTTGTTGTGTTTCTTTCAAAAGCTTTTTCTCATCTCTTGACATAATCATGTGATTTTTGTTATTATTAAAGAAGATTTTTTTTTTGCCTTTTGCTATTTTTAGCATAAAGAGATGTTAATTCTGCATCTATTGAAATAATCATGTGATTTTTTTTATTCTTATGGTCTATTATATTTATAGTTTGCAAATCCAAACTGGTAATACTAGATACTATTTTTTAATATGTTATAACCTCTGTAGCACTGTCCACTCTGCATATGCTACTCTGTTTGATTTTGACTCCTTGTACCAAGATGCACCTCCCAGGTTAAGCTCATCATCTCAAATCTCATCAAGCTGCTGATGCAAGCCATTATTGACACCCCTTCCCTCAGCCTTCTCTGTCCTCTGATTGGAGGGCTAGAAAATGGAGTATCAAATTCTTTCCAATGCCTTCTTTTATAGAAGGTAGCAAATGGACTTTGGGGCTCACTCCACTCTTCATCTGTTTCTCTACTTGGTATCAATTCCATGGAACAAGATGCCTACAGAAGGTACTCCCTGGTCTTTCCCCTCACCCCACTTGCCTCCTTTTCTGTGTTCTCTCCCCCATTAGATTGCAAGCTCCTGGAGGGTTGGGACTATCTTTATTGTTGTTGCATCCCAATACATAGTAGGTACTTAACAAATGTTTATTGGATAGTCAATATTTAGCAATGGTGCTCATTAGAGATAATAATCTGTAGTTTTCTTTCTTTGCTTTATCTCTCTTTGGTTTTAGTGCTAGGAACATATTTGTTCCATAAAAGGAATTTGATAGGATAATTTCCTTCCCTACTCTTTCAGATAATTTATGTAACGTTGTAAATAATTGTTCTTTGAATGTTTGATTGAATTTAATTATAAATCCATCTTTTCCTGAAGTTTTTTCTTTAGGAGTTCCTTTATAGTTTTTTTTCCACTTTTTCTTCCAAGTTTGGCTTATTTTAATTGTTTCCTCTGTTAATCTGGATGATTTGTATTTTTGTAAATATTCATTCATTTCATGGTTACCAGTTTCATCAGCATATTGTTGAGCAAAAATTTCTAATAATTTCCTTTATTTCCTCTTTATTTCTTGTGAATTCTCTTTTTTTTTTTTTTTTTTTTTTTACCTTTTTATGCTGGCAACTTGCCTTTTGTCTCTTTTTAAAAAACTACGTTAGCTAATGACTTTACCTATTAGTTACTGGGGGGAAAAAACCAAAGCCTCATTTTATCAATTTAGTGATTTTGGGTTTTCAATTTTTGCATATCTCTTCTTTGAGTCCTTAAGACCACTGAATCCTTCTATTGGCACTATACTATAGCTGAAACCTTTGATATGTTGTACTGTCTACCCCAATACAATGTGGGTCTTTGAGAGAGGAGATTATCTTGCTTCTTTTTTTTTAAAAGTAGCTCTAGCACTTAGAACCTTGCTTGGCACATAGTATAGACACTTAATACATACCTTTTTATTCATTCATTTTCAGAATTTCTCTTTTTGTGTTTGGTTGTATTTTTTTTATTTGTTCATTTTCTAATACTTTTAGTTGTAAACCTAATTCATTAGTTTATTCTTACTTTATTTTGTTTGGCAATATTCAATTTTCCCTGTTTTGCCTACAACTCAAAAATGAAATTAATGAAATTATTTATTGTTTCTATCCTTTATTCTTTCAACCACCAATTCTTTGGGATCAAATTATTTAATCTTTAATTTTGAATACTTTTTTCAAAGGCTCTTTCTTTGACTCTTCAAGGGAACATGCATACTGTCCTTCCAGTTAGTTGTGATTTCCTTATGTCTGATGGGTTCATCTGTGGAGAGATCAACTTTCATACAAATTTAGGCTTCATGTCAGGAAAAAAATTCCCAACAATTAGAACTTTTCAGAAGTGGGATAGGCTACTGGAAGCAGGGGGTTCACTTTCTTTACAGGCCTTCAAGCAGATGCTGGATAAATCTCATGTCAGATATGTTATAGGAAGGATTTCTTTTGTGTATGTGTTGGACTGGATAAATATTGAAGTCCCCTCCAACTATCAAATTCTGTGATTTTTTTATTTTTTAAAAAATTTATTTATTTAACTTTTAACATTCATTTTCACAAAATTTGGGGTTCCAAATTTTCTCCCCACTACTCCCCTCCTCCACCCCAAAACGCCAAGCATTCTAATTGCCCCTATCACCCATCTGCCCTCTCTTCTAACATACCTCCCTTCCCTTGTCCCCATCTTCTCTTTTGTCCTGTAGGGCCAGATAACTTCTGTACCCCGTTACCTGTATTTCTTATTTCCTAGTAGCAAGAACAATACTCGACAGTTGTTCCTAAAACTTTGACTTCCAACTTCTCTTCATCCCTCCCTCCCCACGCATTTCCTTTGGGAAGCAAGCAATTCAATATAGGCCATATCTGTGCAGTTTTGCAAATGACTTCCATAATAATCATGTTGTGTAAGACTAACTATATTTCCCTCCATCCTATCCTGCCCCTCATTTCTTCTGCTCTCTCTGTTGACCCTGTCCTGCCCCAAGAGTGTTGACTTCTAATTGCTCCCTCCTCCCACTGCCCTCCCTTCCATCATCCCCCCCACCCTGCTTATCCTCTTCTCCCTGACTTTTCTGTATTGTAAGATAGGTTTTCATACCAAAATGAGTGTGCATTTTATTCCTTCCTTTAGTCGAATGTGATGAGAGTGAGCTTCATGTTTTTCTCTCACCTCCCCTCTTTTTCCCTCCACTAAAGTCTTTTACTTGCCTCTTTTATGAGAGATAATTTGCCCCATTACATTACTCCCTTTCTCCTCCCAATATATTTCTCTCTCACTGCTTAATTTCATATTTTTAAGATATGATCTCATCCTATTCAATTCATTCTGTGCTGTGCTGTGTGTGTGTGTGTGTGTGTGTGTGTGTGTAATCCTACCAACTACCTAGATACTGAAAAGTTTCAAGAGTTACAAATATTGTCTTTCTATGTAGGAATGTAAATAGTTCAACTTTAGTAAGTCCCTTATAGTTTCTCTTTGCTGTTTACCTTTTCATGCTTCTCTTGATTCTTGTGTTTGAAAGTCAGCTTTTCTTTTCAGCTCTGGTATTTTCATCAAGAATGCTTGAAAGTCCTCAATTTCATTGAATGACCATTTTTTCCCCCTGAAGTATTATACTCAGTTTTGCTGGGTAGGTGATTCTTGGTTTTAGTCCTAGTTCCTTTGACTTCTGGAATATAATATTCCATGCCCTTTGATCCCTTAATGTAGAAGCTGCTAGATCTTGTGTTATCCTGATTGTATTTCCACAATACTTGAATTGTTTCTTTCTAGCTACTTGCAATATTTTCTCCTTGACCTGGGAACTCTGGAATTTGGCCACAATATTCCTAGGAGTTTCTCTTTTGGGATCTCTTTCAGGAGATGATCAGTGGATTCTTTCAATATTTATTTTTCCCCCTGGTTCTAGAATATCAGGGCAATTTTCCTTGATAATTTCATGAAAGATGATATCTAGGCTCTTTTTTTGATCATGGCTTTCAGGTAGTCCCATAATTTGTAAATTGTCTCTCCTGGATCTATTTTCCAGGTCAGTTGTTTTTCCAGTGAGATATTTCACATTATCTTCTATTTTTTTCATTCTTTTGGTTTTGTTTTGTGATTTCTTGGTTTCTCATAAAGTCATTAGCCTCCATCTGTTCCATTCTAATTTTGAAAGAACTATTTTCTTCAGTGAGCTGTTGAACCTCCTTTTCCATTTGGCTAATTCTGCTTTTGAAAGCATTCTTCTCCTCATTGGCTTTTTGACCCTCTTTTGCCAATTGAGTTAGCCTATTTTTCAAGGTGTTGTTTTCTTCAGCATTTTTTGGGGTCTCCTTTAGCAAGGTGTTGACCTGCTTTTCATGCTTTTCTTGCATCTCTCTCATTTCTCTTCCCAGTTTTTCCTCCACCTCTCTAAATTGATTTTCAAAATCCTTTTTGAGCTCTTCCATGGCCTGAGCCCACTGAATATTTATTTTGGATGTTTGGGATACAGAAGCCTTGACTTCTATGTCTTTCCCTGATGGTAAGCATTGTTCTTCCTCATCTGAAAGGATGGGAGGAGATATCTGTTCACCAAGAAAGTAACCTTCTATAGTCTTACTTTTTTTTCCCCTTTTTTGAGCATTTTCCCAACCAGTTACTTGACTTTTGGGTCCTTTGTCAAGAGTAGGGTGTACTCTGGGAATCTGTGAGATCTCAGTTCCCCCAAGGTGGCACAATCAAGTGTGTACTGGTCTGGATGCAGAGAGGGATTTTTATGCCCAGAATTTTAGCAGTTACCTCTCCACAGCCACTTGGCCTCCAGTTCCCAGGTCAGCACTGGGGGCTGATTTTCAGATCAGTTGGATGGGCAGGGCCACCATTCAGTGTGAAACAAAGACCAGCTCGGCCAGGGCCTCCACCCAGGGCTGAGGTAAGACTCAGATCTTCAGTGCCCCCAGGGGTTTTTATGCTCCAACAATGGAGCTTCTTTACAGGCTGCTGTGCAGGCTCTGTAGCTGCTGCCTGCTGCAGGAGCTATGGGAAGGCACTTCTCCCTTCCTGGCCAGCTGATAAAACCCCATCACTGACCTTTGATGCCTGTGGGCCAAGGGATCTGGGGAACCTGCTACTGCGACTGGAGATTCCGCCCCCGAGGTGTCCTCCTCCCAGAGTCTCATTGCACCATGCCGCTAGGCCAAGGCTGGGCTGGGTTCTGCACTCGGTTCTGTGTCTGGCGCAACCGACGTTTCTGTGGGCCTTTCAGGTCACTGTGGGCTGGAAATCTCCTCCACTCTGTTGTTCTCCACTTCTGTTGCTCCAAAATGTGTTGAGAGTCCCTCTCTACAGGTATTTTATGGGCTGTGGGGAGGACCCTGCATGTGTCTTTCTAGTCTGCCACCTTGGCTCCCTAATTCTGCTTTTTAAAGCATTCTTCTCCTCATTGGCTTTTTGAACCTCATTTGCCAATTGAGTTAGCCTATTTTTCAAGGTGTTATTTTCTTCAGCATTTTTTTGGGTCTCCTTTAGCAACGTGTTGACCTGCTTTTCATACTTTTCTTGCATCTCTCTCATTTCTCTTCCCAGTTTTTCCTCCACCTTTCTAACTTGATTTTTAAAATCCTATTTGAGCTCTTCCATGGTCTGAGCCCATTGAATATTAATTTTGGATATTTGGGATACAGAAGCTTTGACTTCTATGTCTTTCCCTGATGGTAAGCATTGTTCTTCCTCATCTGAAAAGATGGGAGGAGATATCTGTTTGCTAAGAATGTAACCTTCTGTGGTTTTATTTTTTTCCCTTTTTTTGGGCATTTTCCCAACCAATTACTTGACTTTTGGGTCCTTTGTCAAGAGTAGGGTATATTCTGGGAATCTGTGAGATCTCAGTTTCTCCAAGGTGGCACGATCAAGCGTGTACTGGTCTGGATGCAGAGAGGGATTTTTATGTCCAGAATCTTAGCAGTTACTTCTCCACAGCCTCCTGGCCTCCAGTTCCACCAAGTCAATACTGGGGGCTGATTTTCAGATAAGCTGGATGGGCAGGGCCTCCATTAAGTGTGAAACAAATCCACCCAGGGCTGAGGTAAGACTCAGCTCTTCAGTGCCCCCAGGGGTTTTTACGCTGGCGTGGTCTGTACAGGCTGCTGTGCAGCCTCTGTAGCTGCTGCCTGCTGCAGGAGCTATGGGAAGGCCCTTCTCCCTTCCTGGCCAGCTGATAAAACCCCGTCACTGACCTTTGGCACCTGTGGGCTGAGGGATCTGAGGACCTGCTGCTGCAACTGGAGATTCTGCCCCTGAGGTGTCACGTGGCCAAGGCTGGGCTGGGCTCCAGGCTTGGCTCCACGTCCGATGCACCCAACGTTTCCATGGGCCTTTCAGGTCACCGTGGGCTGGAAATCTCCTCCACTCTGTTGTTCTCCACTTCTGCTGCTCCAAAATTTGTTGAGAGTCCCTCTCTACAGGTATTTTATGGATTGTGGAGGGAGACCCTGTGTAATTGTGTCTTTCTAGTCTGCCATCTTCAAATTCTGTGATTTGTAAAAAAATTACCTCTGTATTAGTTATAATCTATGGAGGATTTATCTATCTTTTCTGTCTTTTAAATTTTGTTTATGATTTCCTTATGTTTTAGCACATGAACAATTTTTATCATGATCTGTAAAAGAAATATATGTATTCTTTAATATTCTTGTTCAGAACTTACCATAGTTCAAATCTACTTTTTTTCCAGCAATCTGTTCAGCCCTATATTCCCCTTTTTGTTTAACTTTCTGGTTAATTTATCCGGCTCTAAGGGAGGAATTTTAAAGTCTCCTATCATTTTATTACTATCATTTTGTTGTTGTTGTCACAGCAATTTGTCTACTTTTCTTTTAACAGCTTAGATGCTAAGCCTTTTGGTGCATCCACACACACATGTATGTATGTAATTTTTTTCATTATCTATGATGCCTCAGAATTTGGCTTTCTTGTTTATTTTTTTTTGATATTATTAACACTCCTCCCTCCCCCATTACATAGTATGTATGTATATTCACCCAAGAAGTGGTCTTGTAAAATTTATTGGCAATTGATTGATACTATTGTAGATGCCCAGGCAACTGTCACTTATCAAAAGGAATGTTGAATGGTAGCTAGTAGGAGCAGTGGTGGCCTGTCACCCTGTCAGTAAGTATGAAGTAACTACAGTGGCTACAGTGGGTCAAACCTGAGTGGCAACTTTTCTGTGGCAGCTAAAGCCAAAAGACATCATAGGATTCATTGGTAACTAATTAGTGCTACTGCAGAAATACAGGAAAGTGTTACCCATGAGGGACATTGCCAATAGCAGCTAGTGGGAGCCCTATTATACTGCTCACTGGGAGAGGGTAGAAGTTCCAGCAATTGTTGCTTTTGAAGCCCAAGTTATAACAACTGCTCCATGGTCTTGGCTCCCAGGAAACTTTATCAGGTGTATCAACAATCAAAACACACTACTTCAAAATTCCAACAATTATAACTCATCAAAGGGCCTTTTAAAACATGGCTGGTAAATACAGTGGCAGCCTCATTTCCTGCCTGCACTGAATTGTAATAATGCTTCTTTTTTCTCCTCCCCAGTTGCTGCTGCCATCACTATCCAGATCTTGGGTAGCAGGTAGGAGGATAAAGCCCTCTTCTACTCTGGACTGGGGGAATAGTGGAGTCACAGAAGATATGGGAATGAGGGGCTGGAAGAGTTGCTAAAATCCAAGAATATTGTGTCTACATTGCTTTCATCTATCAGTCTATTATCCTTGCTGTAAAAAAGGTGAAGATGATTGAGCATGATTTTGTCCTTTTTTCATTTTTTATTATTATGAACTTGAAAAATATAAACATTTCCTTATGTAAATATAAAAGAGGGAATATTTGGATTCCAACCCTTCTCCCTTTCCCTTATAGTTAATGCAGTCAATTAGCAAAGGGTAGATAATGGAGGTAATGAGGTATTAATAGGTTAACAAGGTTTTAATGCCCTGAGACTCCTCTAAGGAGTGTGAATACCTTTCTCTGACATAATTAAAAGAAACAACTTCATTGGATGAGCAAAAATTGGCCATGCTTTTGCAGGGCTTTAAATAGTTGCATGAGTTCATTAGTTCATCTGTATGAGCCAGGTCACTTTGAAGCTACATTACTCAATCAGCAGGAGCCACTATATAAGCAGCAGGGAGAAGAGACACACACTCCAGACAGAGTGAATAGAGAGAACCCATCACTAGAGGAAGGAAGCTACTTTGAGGAGCACAGAAGAAAGCCGGTTATAGAGAAGTAAAATGGCAGTCAAGTTGGACGTAGAAGGTAGTCTTTGAAGAAAGAAATTGCTTTCAGGCCCTGTAGCATGAGAACAATGAATAGGCTTGACCACATGTTCCTTATGTGTGTGTCTTGGAGTGCCACTGTACTTTTAAGCTTGTGCTCATTCTTCCCATGGCAAATGGCTACATTTGTAGGAAAGTAAGACCTAGATTTATGGGGGAATATTTTGTACCCTCTGGGCAGCTTGACTATGCTAGTAGAGCCCCAGACCTGAAGTCAAGAAGACAAAGTTCAAATGAGTTCAAATCTGGCCTCAGATACTTACTAGCTGTGTGATACTGGGCAAGTCACTTAACCCTGTTGACCTCTCAGTTCCTCATCTGTTAAATGAGTTGGAGAAGAGAATGGCTAACCATTCCAGTATCTGCCAAGAAAACCCCAGATGGAGTCACAAAGAGTTAGACTCCACTGAAACGATTCAGCAGGAACAAAATTTTGTAATCACTATTTTTACTGTTTTATCTCAACAAATGCCTTTCCTTTGAGTTAATTTCCTACTGCTTATTGTTAGTGAGAACCACAGTGGTGGGGGCTCACAAGCATAGTAGGAGTACAGCTATTGAGGGTACCCTAGAACTTACGGTAATAGTAAATTGCCTCCTAGGGACTAAACCTGAAAATCTGTGACTGCTGAATTGAAAGAGGTAACTCTGAGGGGGTGCTACATAGAGAAAAGGGAGAAAAAAGAAGTTTATATGACACCATAAAAGTCTGTTACACATAACTTGGTTTTTAAAAGTATTATATTAAATTTAACAAGTTATTTTTTGCATTGCTCTACTTTTCTGTCCCCTTCAAAATTTCATTCTGCTTTTCTCTATGTATTTTAAAAATATTTCCATAGTTCTTTTCTCTCTTCCTTCCTTTTTTTTTTTGTTTCAGTGTCATTAAGCATGCCCTCAAACACACACACATACACACACACACACACACACACACACTAACAAAATGCTCTCTTGTAACAAAATGGTATTCAGAAAAAAAATCTATCCATTGGCCATGTCTGAGATTATATAACAAAAAATTCACAACATAATTCTTCATTGGTCTTCTGGAGTTATGAATAGGCATAGCATTGATCATGGTTCTTAAGACTTTCATTGTTGTTTTCCTTTAAAATGATATAGTTATTGTATTAACTTTTTTCCTGGTTTTTCTCATTCTACTTTTCATCAATTCAAGTCCTCTCAGGTCTTCTGTCATTTCCTGTATTTCCATTCATATGCTATAACTAGCATAGCCATATCTTACACTAAAATAATATTTCATTACATTCATATGTTGCAATTCCCCAATAAATAGGCAACAATTTTTTCTCAGTTTCTTTTTAACAAAAAATATTGTTTGTTTTCAATAGTTGTGTGCATACAGGCACATACTTTCCCTTTCTCTTTAATCTCTTCATTATATTTGCTTTGTAGTTGTATTTTCACAGTTTAACAACTTTTGGGGCAAAGTACAAAATTGTTTTCCAGAGTGATTGGACCAATTTCAGAGCTCCACTTTCATTGCCAGTGTGGTATAGTAGAAAGAAAGAATTATGAAATTGGAGCAGATGAATAGATGATATCCCTCCCAGCTCTAAATGCACGTTCTTTTGTTCCTGTCCTCTGACAGTCCCTCCAACTATAATCGATTCCCTTATCGTCATCTAGGCCACATAGATGGGTAGTGTTTCTTCAGTATCTATTGATATAATCTGTCAGTCAATCAACAAGCATTAAGTTTACTAATTGAAAGGCAGGCACTATGCCAAATGCTAGGAATACAAATGCAAATAGGAAGAAAGAGTTTCTGCCTTCAAGGAGCTTGCCTTCTAATGAGAGAAGAAGCTTCCATAAAAGGAAACTGAAAGGGACTGGAAGACAAAGGTACTGGTAGGAATACAGTATAGGAAATAAAGAGTGCAGCCTAGAGAAGAGTGAGACATGATGGGCCTATCTCCTTAAATGGAGGTTCTGAGAAGAGCCATCCCAAGGAGGAGACAGGTCAGAGTAAAGATACTTCCAAAGTATGAATTCCAGGGCAGGAATGACCTTTAGGATTAAGAACTGGGGCCTAGTAGAGGAAGTGCAGAGTGCAGCTTTGAGAAGACCATATTTGTATGGTCTATTTTGTTTAGAGTTTTACTAATATTGAACCAACTCTTCATTTTCTCATATAAATCCAACATGATCATTGTGTATATTTAAATATTTTGTGATGGTCTCTTTGCTAATTTTTTTATTTAATAATTTTGCATTGATGGTCATTAAAATAGTTATCTTTTTCTTTTTTTCTTTCTGATTTAGGTATCAAGGTTCATAGAATAGGTTTTAGTAGGATGCCTTCTTTCCCTATCTTTTAAACTGTTTTAAAACTGGAATTTACTGCTCATTAAATATTTGATGGACTTCACTGGTAAATCTATTTAGTGCTGTGCCATTGTTTTTTGTGGGGAGAGTGCATATATGTCTTGTCCAAATTGTTTTTTCTATGATTCATTCATTTAAAATTTCAGTTTATGATTCTATTGTCCTGGGTATTTTATAATTTTGTAAATATTCATCCATTTCATTTAAATTATCAATTTTGTTGGAATATAATTAGGCAAAATAGTTTCTTAATTATTTTCTTCTCATTTTTTAAAATTCTTTTAACATTTTATCTTCGCAGTTTGGTTTTGTCTTTTAAAAAAACAGATTAGTTAATAGTTTTATTCATTTTTAAGAGTTCTTAGTTTTTCTTCTATTTTGTTTATCCCTTCTTTGCTTTTATAAATTTCAATTTCTGTGTTCCATTGGGGTTAATATACCTAAAAATATTCTAGTTTTTCAGTTGTAAGCTCATTCATTTTTTTTCATTTTCTCTGCTTTAGCTTTATCTCCAAAGTTTAGGCATTTTGTCTCATTATAATTTTCTTTGATGAATTAATCTATTGCTTTTGTTATTTCTTCTTTGACCCACTTGGGGGCTGTGTATTAAATTACACTGTCCCCATTTAAATTTGAATCCTATCTTCAAATATCCTTTATCACAGTTTTTTATTGTGTTGTGAACAATAAGGGATATATTTTAAATTTCTGCTTTTGTGCATTTGTTTGAGGTTTTTGTGCCCTACTTTTGATACTGGTGAAACCTATGGATGATTTCTTAGAATTTTTTAAATTCATAAAATAAAATACAAAGGAAACCAATTATGTTGAAAACAAAACAAGTTCATGGACCATCAGTTAAGAATCCCTGACTTAGCATACTTTTGTAATGGTGCCATATGAGACTGAATACTAAGTATATTGCTTTCTATTCTCATTCAGTAATTTCCAGAGATCTATCAAATCCAGATTTTTTTAATAAAAAAATCCTTAAATTCTTTCTTGCTTATCCTTTCGTTAGATGCATTTTAAAAGATAAACATTGAAGTCCCCAACTATTATAGTTATGCTATTTCTCTAAGAACTTTAACCTTTAGAGTGTGTGTATGTGTGTGTATATGTATATATGTATTGATGTAATTTGACTATCTCTAGTATCTTTAAGCATAGCATTGTTTTCAGCTATATCTATATTTACTGATGTCTTGTAAGAAATCCTGTTTACTATCCCTGCTTTTTAAAATTCTCCTGAAGCATAATAAATTCTACTACAGATTCTAATTTTTAATTCATTGTAAATCTTCATATCTCATGTGTTTCTTATAAACAAAATATTGTTGGATTGTCCTTTCGACTCCATTTTATTAGCATTCTCCACTTATTGGGTGATTTTATCTCATTCACATTCAGATTGTTAATTTTATATTCACCTCCATAATATCCTCAGTTGGAGAAAGAGAAGAAATTTGGCCAGTACTAGTAATCTATTATTGAAGTGTTGTGTTCCTACTCCTTTGTTCCTTCTGTCTTCAGCAAGCCAAGATTCCATTCTCTAATTTTTACATCATCTTTCTCTTTTCAATCCCTACTTTTTAAGATATCCAACATACATGTTTGTTTTTCTTGTGTCTGTTTCCTCTGAAATTCCTCTCTTCCTGTTGAGTTTAATGTATTTCTACACCAAATTCCCCTACCCTTTCCTCTATTTGTAAACTCTTCCTCTCAAACACATCTATTATAAAAAATTTTGTCCTGTCTTCATCCCTTCCCTAGTTTTTTTTTTTTACTTCCCCCCATTTTCTCCTGCAGTTAACAAAATTAAAAAAAAAACATCCTGTCCTTGTGTTTGTGTTACTTTTCTCTTGGCTTCTGTTTTGCATTTTAAAGTTTCTGATCAAATCTGTTCTTTTCATTAAGAATGATGGAAAGTTCACTACTCTATTAAAAGTCCTCACTCCTATAAACTTATACCCAGATTTTTCAGGGTAAATCATTTTTATTTGTATTCAGTTGTCTTTTGCCTTTGAGAATATTGTATTTCCAGATTTTCTCTCCTTAGTACGTGCAGCATAGTCTTGTGTGATCCTGACTGGTTTAGGGAAACTTGAACTAGCATTTCCTTCTTGCTTATCAAAATTTTTTTTTTCAGTTTTTGCTTTAGAGTTTCTTTCAGGAGGTGATCAGTGAATTCTTTCTCTCTCTTTGTTCTGTGATTCTAATGGATATGGGTAGTTTTCTTTCATGATATCTTGCAATACAAAATCCAGGTTCTTTTGTTTGGTTATAGTTTTCAGGGTGCCTAGTGCTTTCCATATTATTTTCATCAACCTGTTTTCCAAGTTAGTTACTTTCTTTTTATTGTATGAGTATAACTTTTCCCCTCTATATTTCAATTTTTTCACTTCTAATATTTTGCATTATTTTATGAAGTCATTGAGTTCTGTTTGCTCCCGCTGCATCCAGGGTCATCTCCAGTCATTCTGATCTATATCTCACTGCTGGATCCAGATGGCTCCAGAGGAGAATGTGAGGCTGGTGACTTTGCATAGCCCTCCCTCACTTAAATCCAATTAACTTGCAAGTCAAGGCATCACCTCCTCTGTGAGTAGAAAGGGATGTGCCCCATTGGGTACCCAACTGGAACTGGCCAGCTGGGAAACACAGCTCTTTCTTATTTTCTTTCTTCTCTTCCTTCCTTTCCCTTCCCTCTGTCCACATAGGATGTCATACCCTTACTTTTGGGTGCTCTGCCCAAAGGGAATGTAAATTTTTATCTCTGAAACCTTTTTTTCTTTAGGATCACACCACCCCTGTATTCCTGATATAAATCCCACTTGATCATAATGTATAATCTTTGTAATATATTGTTGTAATCTTTTAGCTAGTATTTTACTTAGAATTTTTGCATCTATATTCATTAATGAAATTGGTCCCCTTGTCAACTGTCTGCTGTTTCTTAGATGAAAGTTCACGAGGTGAAATTTCTTGAGGCTGTGAGGTGAAAATTAAGATGAAATTTCTTAAGGCCTACCCTGCTTCCAGACAGAGTTACCCCAGGGCCTGCTATTTGTTGATTCAGTGGAATGGGCCTTCACCTCAGTCCCTGGAGGTTCTTTCTTTTCTGAGCTCCTCACAAGTTGTCTTAGGAGGACAACTGCTTTACCTCCTTATTTTTGCTGCTCTACATTCATTTTGTGGTGATTTTCTCTTTGTGTGAAGGAAATCTGCAGAGTCTGCTCCCAGAATGCATTGAAATTAATTTTCTTATTCCTTTCCATCAGGTGCTTTTCTGAAGCAATGGCCAGTGGTGTTGGGTAGTTATTATGTAGAGGGACAGTAGAAAAGGAAAAAGGTCAGCTGGGTCTTATTTATCTCATCACCAAATCCCTTCATGGTGGGTGGAGTGTGAGGAAGCAGAAAAGGGGTAGTTCCAGTTACTATGCCAGCTCTTCTGTGGGTTGAGAATAGGGTGGGAGGGCAGAAAAGGTATTTGAGACCTTGCCACATATAACCTTTTTCTCACTTTTATTCTTTCTTCTAACAAGTCAGTGGTCTGACTGCACATTGACGGTTTAGGAATGACTCTTACATCAATGATGAGTCACTCCTTATCTGTTAAAATATAATCCATCAATTTTTTTATGATGTTAGTTGTGTAATTTACAAGTCTTTAACCTCTCTCATTTTCAAATTTTGATCTGTCTTCCAATGACGTATTTCTAAACTTCCTCAACAATTCCCATATTTCCTCTAGTCACCTAGTATAACATGGTGACTTACCTTAGAGGGTATTCAACTTTGTAGAATTTCTTTACCTCTTTACCCTCCACAATGAATACTGGTAAATAAGCAGTAATTAGTTTTATGGTAGTCTTCTTTTTTTGCAAATATTCATGTAAGAGATTTAACTTCATGGTAGTCTTTTTTGCAAATACCTTACTGATATAAGGTACTGTCCCTTTACAGTACTGTCCTTTTAAATGGAATTTTCTTGCTGAGTTGTCTGCTCAGAGTTCTGAGTGGTTTTTTTTTTCAATGCAACAAGATGTAGTATATTTGAGTAGTATGCATACCAGATATGTTTTATCATTATGCAAAAATGTAATTTATTTGATTATAATCAGATGAGAATTTAGTTACTAACCATAAGCTAAGGTTGAGGGTGGTGGTGGGCGGTCATTTGCAGAGAGGATCCAAAAAAGTAGATGAGAGATAATGAGTTTACAACTGCATTGCCTAAGTTTAAATCTGGAAGTGATGAATACTAGCGTTTTCAAGAAGTCCAACTGAGTCAAAGAACACTTTGGAATAGTTTAGAATAGTCACCCATTAGATTGACTAATTTGGCTGAGATATCATGCCCAGTCAAACACAGCACGAATCAACTCAGTTTAACAATGGAAGTTTCTGTTCAACACAGAAGCTATATTCATCAAGGAACTTTTATAGAAAATTCCTGAGACAAAAAGAGGACACCTTAGCTTATAGTTCTAGAATTTTAAGTTGCCCTGATTATGTAGGTTTTCTTCAGTCATGTTCAACTTGCCAGGTGTGTTTGCATATGTGCATGTGTGTATTGGGATGTATTTATTATTCTTGCACTTGCTTTTCAGGTATCTAAGATTAGTTTTTTGTTCTGTTAATAAAATGGTTATGTTTAAGATCTAAAGGTGGCCTTATTATTAGTAGCTGGTTTTGTGTAAATGGAAGCATGTAGGTAAGGGTTCCAGTGTTGAAGTAGTAGGTAGGGGGCATATCTTCCTTCACAGTTAGCTCTAGGACCCTGAGAGAATTTGAATGTAACTATATGAGTCTTTCTGTGCTAAGCTAGGCCTGCCAAGTTGAGAGCTGGTTGAAGTGAGCAAGCCAGCCCAGAGTGAATAGGTATTCACATGCCCTACATGAGAGGTGTGATGTGCTATACTATGGGTGGCCATTATAAGAATTCATGATACATTCCATGATCACTGTGGTATAAAAGGGCCAAATATCCCAAGAAGTTAGGTTGCTTGTTGTCTTAAGATACGCAATAAAGCCAACTTCATTCCTGCATTTGCTTTCCAAGAAGTTCCTGTGAGGCATATTTTCACTTAACTGTAACTTCCTTCTTTCTTCTTGTTTCTAATGGTTGATCATTGGATAAGAATATTACATTTCGTGTACTAACAGCCAAGATAGTTTGTAGATGGTCTAAAAACTGTAATTCTTTGCATTATCTGACTCTTTTTTGACCATTATGCCATCATCACTGTAGAAGCAGAAGGGGCTACCCAGGACTGAAGGCCATTTTGTAATTTTCTTTGGTGGGATGCCGTGGCCAAAGAATTAATCACCAAGATGAGCCTCTACATCCTTAATCAGGTTGGTCCTTGGAAGGTACACTTGATCAGTTGTCAGGACCGCATTCAAACTTTTCCAGCATTGTAGAACTTGTGAGAGTTTGTATTCCAATGGTATAGCTTTCAACAATGCTGAGTTGCCTCCATAAAGATTTTTACTTCAAATGTTCCATAGTTCCTTTTCCTTAAGGTCTATTTTATCTATTAGATGAAGGAAAATTTTCTGTTAGCCTTATTAGGTCTCAGCTATGAATCACATACTTTAGGCCTACTCTATTTTTACCATAATTTCTTTCTCTTTTTAGCTTTACTAATGCCTTTTGTTCATATACAAGTCATTTCAAGATTCATCTCTTATCTCTACCAAACCTCTCTGCATTCCCCAAATGAGACTTCCTTTGCAACAAGGGGGTAAAAGTAGTTAAACAAAACCAGTCATACATCCCTCATAACCACAGAGTATGCAAGTCTACCCCCAGAGAAATGCATTTCCTCAGCTCTTCTCTAGTGCTGACTGGTCATTATAATTACACAGTTTAGTTTCACTTTTTCATTCACGTTTTGTTGTAATCACTGCATATCTTATTCTATTATGCCTATTTCACTCTTATTTCACAGGTCTCCCCACAAACCATTGAATCCCTCATATTCATTGTTTCTTATGGTGTGAATTTTCATTAAATGCATATGCTACAATTTGTTTAGCCATTTTCCAGAAAACAGAGATTTGGGTTTCTACTGGTTTTTTTTTCCTCTTTGTAGAAGCCCATCATTAGCAAAACTGAATATTTAGGAAACAATTTGACAAGCCATTCACATAAACCTAGTCTAGTTCCATAATGGTTGGGCTCTTCATACATGACATTTATGAAGTTGCCAATATATAATATGGATCAAAGATGGCTTGTCTCTTCAGTAAAATAAGCAATGAGTCAACAGTTAACTTTTGACTGTTCCTTTAATTATCATGGAGCCAGCCACAAATAATCTGGCGGGGGATAGCTCCCATTTATGTAGTACTGAAGGCTTGCAAATTGCATTATGTATTATCTCATTTGATTCCCACAACCACCCTGTGAGCTAAGTACTTTTTATCTTCATTTTATATAGGAAAAAACAGGTTCAGAGAGTGACTTGCTAGGGATTAAATGACTTTGAGGCAGGATTTGAACCTGGGTCTTCTTGTCTCCAAGTCCAACCACTTGATTCATTATGGACACTGCCACTTACAATAAAAGCAATTTTACATGGTACAAAAACTTAAGTATACAATTACTATACAGACAAGGATGAAGAAGTCATTTTAAAATATCACTTGTGTATTTATTACTGAACCAATCAAAACTATGAAAATAAAAGAGCAGGAGCAATCTCTTCAACATATGTGTGTATACATACATAGATATATGTATATATGTGTATGTATATATCATGTATATGTATATATAAATGTATATGTGTATATATAAATAAAACATTAAATGTCTGCACCACAGTAGCTTCCATAATGGAAGGGCAGTAACATTTACTTCTTGTCAGAGATGGTGGCATAGTATTAGGATCTGATACATTATAAGTATGTTCATGAATGTGCTGGCAGTTCTTTACCGACTCAGTCTGGTCCTTCTTATATTTCCTCTTTGATTCGTACCTCACCTTATTGCCATTTCCCCTCCAAATCCACTAAAGCAATGATTTTGCTTCTGTTCCTTGATGGAAAAACTTCTTGACTCTGAAAGTCTTGTTGGAGGGCATGATATGGAAGTCATTACTACAGAGCCTCCACCACAATGGCAGAATGAATGAAAAGGAGCCTTATCTTGTTTCCAGTTCTTTGTTCCCATAAAATGTGCTGTATATGAGACCTTTCTTTCTGTTTGACCTTCTTTTGGCATATGCTCAAAAGGATGATTTCTGGATCAAACCGTATAAAGAGTTTAGTAACATTTTTTTTCACAATTCCAAATTCCTTTCTAGGATGAACAAATTTACAACTCAACTAAGACCAGTGGTATATCTGTGTGCTAAGTTTCCCATAGCTCCTCCAAAATTGTCTATTTCCATCTTTGGGCATCTTTGCCAATTTGCTGGCAAATGAGGTGAAGCCTCAATTATTTTGACTTTCTAAAATATAAGTGATTTGAACCAATCTTTTCTTATGGCACTTAGTATAAAAATCTTATTTTGAGAACTATTCATATCCTTTTACCTCAATATTTCCTTATATATCTTGAATATCACTCATCAAAAATATTTGCAAAGTTCCCCCCACTCCCAGCAATGGTTTCCTTTCTTATCCTAGCTGCAATGATTTTGCCTTTATAAGTTTTTCTATTTCACATATAAAATAACCTATTTTATATTTTGTGATTTTTATCTTTTGTTCAGTTAAGAATTCTACCCATAGCTAGTTGTGAAAGGTACCTAATTACCTTTTTTGTAATGTGACCTATTATAATTAGGTCATATCCATTTGGAAATTATTGTGGTAAATGTCTACCATCCACTTTTTTCACCTAAGTTTATTAGTGCTGTACTACTCTTGTTTTTATGTATTTAAATCTTGTTTTTTCACCAAAAATATTGTCAATTTTTTTACTTGGGTTGGGTCATATATTTTTCTTTGCATTTTTCAAACTGAAACAATTAGTCCAGTAATTCTAGGGGAGAAAATTCCACCAAAATCCATGACATTTTTGTCCACAATCCCTACTTGTTTTGACAAGTAGATTTTCAATGTTATCAATGTATTAACCTTAATTTCTATTTTCACTTTGGTAATGTAACCTAGTCTAATTCTTTTTCGATGATTACAGGCTTCTCCTTCTCTGCCTTGTCATAGAATTCAACTAAATTTCACATGGGAAATGAACGAGAATGGTCCAAGATTTTGTTCCCACTAACCAAAGCTCTTTGAAATGTCATTTGAGTGGAAAAGACCAGGTGATGGGGAAAACGAAAAATAGAATGTGGCACTGATTCAATTCAGTACTTACTCTGTACAAGATACTATGCTAAATTCTGGGGATACGAAGACATAAATAAAACAATTCCTGACTCACAGGAACTTACATTCTTATCAGGGTGGAGGGGATAGACACAACATGTACACCAGTAAATACAAAATAATTTACAGAGTGCTAACAACCAAAGGCATGATAAAAAGTCTTTTGTAAGTAGGTGGCACCTGAACTGTGCTTTGAAGGAAGCTAAAAGCGCTTCTTGCAAGGCAGAGATGGAATCCTTTGACACATGGGAATACACTTGTAAAAAGGGAGAAGGTGGGATTTACTGTATGAAAAGCATGTATATTCCAGGGTGACTGGAACAGTGTAGTAAGGGGAATCATATAAACTAAGAGTAGAAGGGCAGGTGGAAGCCAGATTATAGAGGGCTTTAAATACCAGACTGAGAAGTTTGTACTCTAGCCCAGAAGCAAAACAGTCAAGTTTTTGAGTAAGGAAGGGCAGTTCAGTGCTTTAGACATAAGTTTGTCAACTACATGGAGAATGGCTTGGAGGGTAGACTGGAGGCAAGGAGTTCAATTAAAAGCCCATTACAATAGGCAAGGCAGGAGGAAACGAGGGTCTTGGAAATAAGGTACAGGCTGTGTGAGTGGAGAAAAAGGGACATGCAAGACATGGCAAAGAAAGGATTGGCAAGATTCTGAGAAGACTTGGCAAAAGATATGAGTAAGAATGCTGAGGGGAAAACCAATGGTAATTCAGTATAGTGCAGTGGAATGTGCACTGGAACTACAGACAGGAGCCTTCATAGGATTCTGGGATGGAAGAAATGAATTTAGTACTTTAGGAATTAAGACATTTCATTTCATTGGCCAGTTTTAGGAAACCTTTTCAAATGCTCTTAAATCTAACTTTTTCTTCCTTGTCCAGAAAACAGATCTATAAAATGCTAAAAATTCTAATTCTAAATGCTTTAAAATTCTTATTCATTTACATCAGTTCTATTTTTAAGATAATGGTAAAATAAGTAAGCTATAGTCTAGAAATTTCCCCTTTAAAAAAAAACTTTGAGGCAAGATAAAGCTATGCAACCTATGAATTACTACGAAATAATTTGTATAATTTATTATTTATTTATTAGGCATTAACTCTGAAATCTGTTTCTTCTTTGGGTACTAACAGCATTTCATAAATAGAATATTTATTGAAAGATTTACAATATTTCCTCATGTGGCCAAATTGCTTTCACAATGGAAGCATTAAAATCAACTACCTTCATATCCTTGCTTTCAGTCAAATGTTCAATATGGCTTCCACAAGATTTATATAAAAAGGTTTTTAGTTGAAATTACACTTCATTTAAAACATGAAACAAGGCATAAACAGGGTTCTCTAACAAGTTAGTCCAGAAACCTTTTTATAGTGGCATATTTCAACATCCCCTGCCTCTCATTTGTTATATTAAACAAAAATAGCAAAAGACTTTGAGGTGGAGGAGCATTAACAAAAATTCCTTATAAGTATAATGGAGAGGATAATCTTTTTCATATGAAAGCTAGAAGTTGTTATATATATCATGAAACAAACAGGAAAGGCTAAGTGTAATTAGAATAGTGCAACAGTCCTTCTATAAATCAGTGTGATATCTCAAAATTTCTTGGTACAATAAAAACATTTAAAATTAAGTGCTGTGGCCAAGAGATACCCTTTTGCATTTGTTTCACATCACTTGCTCAATTAGGTGAAAATTTTAAGTTACTTTACTCAAGCATCAGAAAAGCAAAGTGGAGAACCCATCATTAAGAACTTCCTATCTGAAGAGACAATAATAGGTTTTTCAACACAGTCCAAACTCCATCAGGGTCATCTCCATTCTGAATGAGATCATAAGAAAAAGTAAAGGAGCACTTGAGCTGTAAAATATTGTGTCCCTTAAGGCTACACTATCACCAACATGAAGTCAAAATGTATTTATTTAATCACTTTAAGTTACAACTTTGTTAAAAAACCGTTCAAAGTAGAACACAAAGATTTTCTTAAAAGTAATGTGCTATTAAAAACGTACTTTTCCCCTTAAAATAGTAAAAACATACTATATCACGATTAAAAAGAGCAATTCTGTAGTAATGTAGCCAATCGTTTAGTTATTAAAACAAGATACAATCAACGAATATTTCTTTTCCAGGCATAATGCCCAGACCAAATCATTCCCTTCCCCCGTCGGACCTAACTATAAGCTTATGAAATGAGGCTTCTCTTTCATTTACAAGAACTTTATTTGGGAAGTTAGAAATTGTATTCACCAAGGGTCACGCTCTGGATTGCCTTTTCTTTTTTTTGCAGGGGCGGGGCCCAGGTTAAAATTTTAACATTCTTTTGACAGCAAGGGGATCTGTTTCCACGACATTCAAATCAAACATAAAAATGACATATACACTAACGTGGATGAAACCACCCTCAACCTCCACAATACTTGAACCCGCTCCATTAGTTGAGTTTTTTTTATGAGTCCCCTAAGTCAAACTTTTAAAAAAGAAAAACAAAAAATACACTTTCATTAGAAGGGAAATTTATTTTATGTTTCAACAGATTTCATACAGTTTTTTTTAATCAGTAAATTTAAGTGTACCTACAGTTGCAACCCACAATGGTTAAGCTTCTTCAAATTCAAGTTTCCATCTCAGTATGGCCCCAAAGCAAGATAAAATCCATGCAGATAAAGTAGTCACAAAACGCAAAAGGGGGCAGAATTTCATTTAAGGCATTTACCGAACAAGTATCGTCTGGCCAGTCCCTTTACCCCAGAGCATTCCAATCCACCCCCAATCATTTGTTCACTACTACAGGAAACCTTGAGTAAATTAAAGCTCGCGCTAACTTTGGGAGCCTGGGGTGGGATTTCGCCAGCCCAGTCCTTTCTCCTCCAAGATCACCCACGCCCCCCACCACGCCTGGACCCTTTCCCAAGCTGCACAAATACGCCCCCCACCCCCAGCACACACTCCACGCTCCCCCCCCCGCCTCTCGCGTGGGGCTCGCGGCAGCGCCCGAGGAGCAGGCGGCGACCCCCCGAAAACAAAGGGGATTCCCCGGACCATTGTCTTCACCCGCGGCTGATCATCACCAGCACTAGCAAGGCAGTAGCTTGCGCAGTTATCTCCACAGCGGGCAATGTCACAACCCGACCAACAGCACAAACTACTACCTCAGCCAGGGCCATGGTGCGGACGCTGGAGCGGCGTGGGCGCGGGACCCACGCACAAAGGTCCGCGGCGAGGCGGCGGCGGCGGGCGGCCCGCGGGGAGCCCCGCCCAGCCCGGGGCTCGGCTGCGCTCGGCGCCCGGCGGGGCCCGCAGGAGGGACGGAGGCCGGCCCCGGCCCCGGGGCGGCCCGCGCGGGCTGCCGACAGGGGCAGGACCCGAAGGTCCACGCCGACGCTGGCCTCGTTACCATTCGGGGAAATCCCGGCATCTGAGAAAAGGAAAAAGCCAGTGAAACCGAAACCGGACGCGGCGGCGGCGGCGGCCCCGCGGGGAGGGACGGCGGCTCCGCTCCCGCTCCGCCACGCGGACTCCGGCGCGCCGCTCCTCACTGTGTCCGGCCGCACCACGGAGATCACTTAAGAGAGGCTCGCGCGCTGCCCCCACCACGTGACCGCCCCGCAGCCACCTCCCCTCGCGGCGCCGCCATCTTCCAGCGGGGACCCCGCCGCGGCGCGCTCTTCCCCCTCCAGACCCGCCCCGCTGCGCCGCGTCTCGTGTCGGGGAAGGGAGCGTTGCGGAAGACCCCCACCCCTACCGCAGTACCGCTGCCCCCGACCGCGGGTCCCGCCGCGCTGGCCGCTGCCGGGGCGGGGCGCGGGGCACTGGGCTGGCCGCTGCCTCAATCGGCAGAGAAGATGGCGGCACTTGCCTCCACCTCAGCGGACACGTCGCGCGGGGCCGACTGTGAGGCAGAGGGCTTAAGTTTCTGGCCTCCGCTTGCGGTCTGGCCTCCGCGGGGGAGTGACGCGGAGCATCCCTGCGGCGCCCGTTGCCGCTCTTTTTATAGAAAATACGCGGGAAAACGGATGCCTCTCTTCCACGTCCCAGGCTCCTCGCCGGGCCGCGCATGGGCTCCTGGGAAATGTAGTATTTTTGGGGGGGGGGGGCGAAGGCGGACAATTCGTAAGGGAGCTTTTCCTGTCCCGGACGTATGCCCTGCTTTCACTCTGGTCCGGGAACCCCTGGAGAATGTAACCGAAACGCATCTTCCACGTCCCGCCCCCAAATGTTGAGCGTCTTTCTTCCCCTTTCTCTTTAGTGTTCATTGTGCCACCCGGGTCGGGCCACATTAAACTGGAGCCTACGAGGGAAAGCAAAAAGCCCTGCAGCTGATAGCGAGAGTGGCCGGTCCTGGGCGTGAGGGGGGCCGGCCGGGCCGGGTCGGGCCGGGCCGGGCTGGGCTGCAGCCTGGAATACGGTATTTGGGTGAAACATCCAGGAAAAAAGTGCAATCTGGCCCCAAAGGACGCTCTGTGATGTGCCGTCATTAAAACTGCCATGCGTTTTGGACAGAATCCAAAATACACTTATTGTAGCAAATCCGGAATTGACATCAACATTCCCGCTGTCCCACCCTCCCCAGAAGGCTTGTTTGCCGGTCCGGTAATTTAAGTGTTTGGAAAAACATTTTTTTAAAGAGAAACAAAGGACACTGCCGCATGAAGGCAAGAACACGTATTTTACACCTTAGAGGGGCTAATCCGTCCACACTGGGTCTCACTGGCACCTCAGCAGCCTGGGACTGTGGGGCATGATCGTTATCTCCGAGGCTCAGGCTGGACTGACTTGCCCAAAGTCTCACAACCAGTGTCAGTGGTCTCCTGGCACTCCTGTCCACGGCACAGTATGCTTTGCAGATCCAGATCTGACACCTAGGTCTGCCATTTCAAAGCTAGATGACATTGGGCTAGACACTTCAATTGATTTAATTCAGAAAATGACTTTTTCAGTAGAAATGGCACTAAAGAGACATAACCATATACTTTGCCACTAGGGACTATGGGATCTTTTCATGTGACTTAGAGCTGAAGCCTTCTGTGTTGTCTCTTCCATTAGAATGTGAGCTCCTTGGAAACAGTGAAGGTCTTACTTTTTTGTTTGTATACCCATGGCTCAGCACAGTGCTTTGCCTACAGTAAGCACTTAATAAATGCTTCATTCACTTAAAACTCTCTAAGTCTATTTTCATATCTGTAAAGTGGCATTGTAATAACTGAACTCCTTGCACCTCAGAGTTAATATTTTCTCAGGAAAAAACCATATAGTCTCTAGCATTTTGTGGTTACAAAGAGCTTTACATATTTTACCTAAATTTGATACTTGTTGATGAGCAGAATGGAAGAGTATCAGAAAAGCAGGACTAGGAAACAGGAGAGACAAAAGACACTGCAGGCTACTCAAAAGCCTCAATGTAGGTTTATCATTAATGACATTTTCTTTAGGAGACAGTTAAGTCCTAACTTCATTATTCAAACAAATTAACTCTTAAAAACAGTGAGGAATAAAGATAAAGTTTTATCACTGATTGTCACAGTTTTAAAAACAAGTTTCATGAAGTCAGATTTGGAGCTAAAATAGGTTTCGAGATCATCTAGTCCAATCTTTTCATTTTAAAGGTGAGGAATCTGAGGCCTAGGGAAATGATTTCCCCCAAAATCAAACAAACAGTATTAAAGAGCAGGGTCAGAATTAAAATCCAGGCTGACTCCTGTAATGCTAATAAAATCCCACCCATTAATGGGCCTGCCCATTCTGGGCAGCTGCTAAGGAGCCCTCTGACTTTGAAAACCCAGATATTGGGGTTTCTGTCTCTGGTAACTATGTATGTATGTAATGGTCAGATAGTTGGATCTATCTGTTGATCTGTGATGTATGTATTGTTTATGGTCAGGGAGCTGGAAGCCCTGTCTGTTGGTTATTATTTCTTTGTATTTTCTCTGAAAAATCAAATCAGGGTGCTGATTTTATCTCCTGAACTAAATGAATGATATCGGTGCTTGATTAAAGTGATTGTTGACCCCTCAAAAGTTGCCTTTCCTTTTAGAAAAGCAGATCAAAGAACCTGTTATAGCAGGCCCTCTTCTCTATGTCAAGGGCTTGCTTTTACAATTCCAAAGCCTGTCCTTCTTAACACTGTACCAGAACAGTTATTACAGTAAGAAAGCCAGATTACTTAAAAACTGCCTAAGCTAGCAAACTTTTGAACTCTGCCAAGTTAAGAGACCTGGCAGCCAAGGGCAACTCTGATTTGGAGTACAAATTTATTTACAAAATGCCAAAAAAGGCAACAGAAGATGACAGTATTACATTGTAAAACAGTATATGGAAATCAGTCTGCAGAAAGTTTGTTGTGAGACATAGTTATGTATTGCAGGAACATTCCAGATGAACCTAGAAGGAAAAATTGATGGAAAATGGAACAGATTTGCAAGCATTTGAATAGCTTTTCTTCTTAATGATGTTAGTGAACCCACCACATTTGGACTCCATGCCAAAGTAGAAATGACATTTGTGAAGATGAAATTGGGTGGGGCTACTAGACCAGACCAAACAAATGTTGGAGAAACCCATGATGGAGACAACACAATTTTGAAAGCACTTGGATCAATTTCTAAAATACCTTGAAAAGTGGTCAATTACAGCTTAGGTGAATGAAATCACAATTGGTATTATTAAAAACAAATTAAGAAGCCATTAACAACTACTAACTCATTTGCCTTTCTGCTATCTTTGAAACTTTTATGAGAATGTTGTATATGCATATCAAGAGTATCACTGATAGGTGTGATAAAATTTAAAACTAAAGGGGAGGAACAGGAAATTCCTGGACCAGAGTTCAAAAAGTCAACTCTGTAAGTATAAGACAGAGGAGATGTAGCTAGAAAAGTTTTTGTGAAAAGACATAGGAGTTCTAGTGAACTTTATTTTGAATCAGTTCAATTTGGCAAGCATTTATTAAGCACTTATTTTATGCATAGCACTGTGGATACAAATATAATTATCTGTTCTCAGTTTCCTCATCTGTAAAATGGGAACATAATAGCACTTACCTGGCACAGTTATTGTGAGGATCAGATGAGATATTTGTAAAGCACTTAGCACAATGTTTGGCATCTGTGGTAGGCATCATATAAATGCTAGCTATCCTCCTCCTCCAGAAGCTGACATCCTATTGAGAAGAAAAACTGCATACATAGAAAAGTAAATAAAAAATATACACAGTTCTGAGGATGATATAGCTAACTAATAAGGCTTATGTGATTGGAGGCATCATTAAGTGAAGCATAATATCCATGGCAAAGGGAAACAGAACTGCGGATGTGAGGAGGGAAAAATTGACCTGATTGGTATTATTGGCACTTGGTGGGAAGAGGCCCACAACAGAGATATGGTTAAGAAAGAATATGTCTTATTCACAAAAAACTGGAGAGCTAAAGAGGGAGGAAATAATAATAATTATAAATTAAAATATATATTCATGTGAGGTAATTCAGGCAACAGAGTTAATGGGGGAGGGACAGGAAGATAAAGTATGATAGAAAGCTTTGGGGTGAAGATAAATGGTGGCAAAAACAAAATTCATAATGTCATCTGAGCATACTATAGGAAATCTAGACAGAAAGAGGAAATAGCTGAGGAGTTTGGAAAACAGGCCACAAGCCTGGCACAGAGGCATGATATATTATTCAATTATCTGAGCATCTACTAGACCTCTCACTTTGTCAAAAGCAAGGCAGCTAATAGTTTCTTGGCTTGTCTTAATTTCATCCTTTAAAACGTAGAGAAGCCAATAAAGGAATGTCTTTTCTGGATCTGATTCTCACTAACAAGGAACTGGAGTGGAAATAATGGGAACCTTGGGTGAATCTGAACACTTCATCTTAGTTTGTAAGAGAAGAAAGGAAAGCTTGCTGTAGTCAACGTGCACAATAGATTTTGAGAGATTTCAAAGCGTTAAAATAAAGGATATGTAGGATCCCATGGATAAAAATTTTTTACAAGGTTGGTCAGACTGCCTAGGAGGAATGGCAAATTCTTAAGAAATGTTAATGACACAATGAGAAACAATTTAGGAGAGAGGGAGTTGTCCAGATGAACTGATAGGGGGACATGTAAATCATTGACCAACTTGGTTTTTTAAAAGTTAAGGAATGGAGACTCATGCAGGTAACGAAGGAGGAATATAAAAGAGAGGCACTATCATTAAAGCCCACAGGTAGATCAACTGAAAATGATATTCTTTGTACCTTGAAATCCAGCACCCGGAAGGTTTATAAGACTGATAGATCAGGAGAATACTATAGACAGAGTTTATCTTATTCTTAACAAGTTATTTGGTAGACTCTCTCATGCTATTCTTATGAAAAAGTGGAGAAATGTTTACTTGATGATAGTTTTGTGGTTACAGAACTGTTTGAATGGCCAAACAGAAAGAATAGTTACTAATGGTTTGAGTTCAATTTGGAAAGCCCTGAAGAAATGCACCAAAGATCTGTGTTTGGCTCTGTGCTATTGAACATTTTTAATCAGTGAACTGGATAAGGGCATTGATGGCATATTTATTAAAATGCATATTCAATTCAACAAACAATAATGACACAAAGCTGGGAGGGATAGTTTAACACATTTTATGGCACAATTGGAATTCCCCTCACCTCCCAAAAAAGTTTCTCAGCAGGATAAAATTAAAATGTTGGACTTAAATAAGATGAGATTTAATAGGGACAAAATGTAAATTCTCAAACTTGGGTTAAAGAAATTCAGCTTCCTAAGTACAATTTGACTTTCCCATAGACTATAAACATTTTGGAAAAGATCTGGAGTGGACTATAAACTCAATGAGTCAAAAAAGTCAAAAAAGCAAATGTGATCTTAGGCTTGAGAGGCACAGCATCTAAGACAAAGGAAGTGACAATTTTGTGGTTAGTTTTCTCTGATCAAATCAGGTTGAGAGTATTCAGTTTTGCGTGCCACATTTTAGGAGAGGCACTGACAATACTGGACTGGAAAGCATTCCAAAGAGGGTGACTTGAATGGGTAGGGACTTTCTGATAATTCCATATGAGAACAGATTATAGGAACAGAGGATGTATAGCTCAGAGAAGTTGGGAGGTGGGGGGAGGAGGGTAGAGTAACTATCTTCAAATATCTGAAGGGTCTTCATATAGAAGGATGAGTCTCGTTCTGCCTGGTTTAATAAGGCAGAATTAGAAGACACTAATTAGAAGAATTAGAAGGCAGAAGTTGTAGAGACAGATTTAGGCTCAATGTAAGTAAAATAATTAGAGCTGTCAAAAAAAAAAAAAAAGGAAACTGTGGTTTCCCCCTTACTATGTAACTACCAAGCAGCAAGCATTTAAGTTCCAGGATACAGACAAAAGTAAAAGAGACCTTGCTCTCATAGAGATTGTACTATGACAGACCACTTGGCAATTATGTTATAGATAGAATTACTGGTTCATATGCAGATTGGATTATATGACCTCTGAAGTTCCTTCCAACTCTGAGTTTATGTGAAGAGACCATTACTTATACTCGGGGGAGAAGAACAAATTCTTGACAACATACTGATGAGTCAGAGCATTTCTATAAGGGAATGATCAGGAAGGTGATTGGATTTGAAATCTGACATGCTAGAATCTCTTGGAGAAATGGGATATTTTGTTTAGAAAAGTAATATTTACCCCAATCTGTTCACTCCTATGCTAATCTGTTGTCCTTTAAATGAGGCAGAGCTGTGCCGTCATCAGACTCACTCTCTCCTTCAGTCACTGGAGTCCAGTGTCAAGACATAGATCAACATGAGTGGCTATGAATCCCTACTCTAATCTAGGACTCCACCAACCTCATGCCTTAGGTTGAAATAAGTTTCTTGCCTCAGGTTTTCTGTACTTCAGTTTATTCTTCAAGCCACTGCCATCTTATATAATGTAGCCTAAATTATTTCTGACTAATCTTATTTCTGACTAGTCCTCAACACAAGTGCTCAAGTGCCACTTCATAGGAGTATAGGACCATAGACCTAGAGCTGGAAGACACTTTAAGATGTCTTTCCTGATTCTCCAGTTCCTGTCCTGTCCCCATAATAAAAATCACATAAATTTTTTTGTCTACGTTTTGTATTTTTTTTTTACATGCCTTTGCTCCTTGGTCCCCAGTCTACACTGTCAGCAGAACATAGGTTTCTTGAGGGCTGGAAAAGTTTTATTCTTATCTTTGTATACCCCCAGTGTCTAGCCTTGATGTTTGTTGATTTGAATTGAATGGAATTGAACTTCATTGGAAGAACATGGCATTAAAAAGATAGGCCTTTGTTTCATGCCCAAGCCTGAAGTCATTCAAAAATCTATGCAAGTTCACAAATGTAATTCTGCCTTTCACCCTCATCTGTTCAGCTCTGGGTCCAGCTTACGTTCATGTGTAGAGTCATTACCTACTTGGTTTTTGATCATGTGGGTAGTTAGGGAGATCCCTTTATGTAGTGGAGCCTGTAAGTGGAACATTTCACTCAATTGATTAAAAAGTTTTTCCATGGTAAATAAGCAATAGTAGGGTATTCACTACATCTTTTCATCATCTTTTCATCAATTTGCTGAAAACAAAGATGTGGTCACCATGGAATGCTGTCTTTGTATTGATAATGCATTTCTGCTTATTGTTAATGTAATTTTGCTTCTTAATGGGAAGATCTTTCCCATCCATTATAATAAGCCCATGTGACCTGATTAAGTCACATGGAAGCCTGAGTCACACGAATCAAGGATCACATGGGACAGGAAGGGGTGAAGCAGGAAGGGTGGAACAGAAAGAAGTGGAGTTGGAGCAGAGCTCAGGAAATCGGTCAGAGCTGGATAAGAGCAGGCAGAAGCTAGCATGAGTGGGAGAACTTGTCTGTGATTTGTTTAAGGGAAGCTGGTTTGTGGGAAGCCTAACAGGGGGAAGGCACTGGGATGGTAGTGCCCCCTGCATTGTTATTGTGTATGGATTTGTTTGTTGCTTTGATGGATTTGGCTTCCTGGTGTGTGAATAAATGTTTTGGTTCTATCTTCCATGGGGAGAGTCTGTTGGATTTTGTGATTCAGAATTGCGCGGGCATATTCATGGCCGCTGTTGGTGCTGTGAATATCACATTGGCGCTATAGTCTTTGAAAGCTGTCTTGTTGCCTTCTGATACTTTCACAAGCATATCTGTGTGTGGACATTATTCTCAGAAACATTTGTGTGTGTGTGTGTGTGTGAAGAGAGTCAGAGAGAGTCAAGTAGGCATATAGTTTGGCGATTATTTCTGTCCTCTTGGTTGCCTTTTTGGTAATAATAATATTTATGGTTTTTTCCATGTTTTAGAAGTTTCTTTTCCTTCAGATACAATCCATCAAAACTGCCTTGCATGGACCTCCTCTAGCCCAGCTGCATTTTACATATTTGTTTCCTTTAGTGCCATTTCTAATTCTTCATACAACATATCTAGAACTTGTATGTGACAGTCCAAATTTAGTGGCTCTACTGTCATTCATAATTAAAAGAGATTGTTATAAAAAGATCTTTTCCATCTTCTGTCTGTTGTCCTCTTTCCAGGGTCACCTTAAATATCTTTGGGATAACTTAGCTGAAAAATATTAGTAAGAGACCCAGTTAAGTTATTTCCCTCTATTGCTTCTTAATGTTTTGGAAAAGGGATGTGACTTCCACCATTCTTCTCTGTAAGATATAACAAATATAATTATATTACAGACTTATGCGGTGGCCCTTAGCCACCATATTTCTGTTTGGCTGAATAAAGGTAGATTTTAGGTTCACTTGGGTTCCTCACTATAGCAACTGATTTACATCAGGTTAAATTTGTGGATGAAATTCTCATGACTCATGTTGATGGCCTTACCTCCACCCACAAAATTTGCTGATTGGGGCTTTACTCTCTCCTGATGCTTTACCTTCCATCTCCTTTCACCCCCTCTCACATGAAGAGATGGCTTTTCTTCTTGACAAGTTAAACTTTTCTACATACACAAGTGATTTCATTCCATGCCATCTTCTCCAGTAGACTGCCCCCTGTATCATCCCTACTCACTAATCTTCAATCTCTTCGTCTGTTGGTTGCTTCCCTGATGCCTACAGACATGCACACACTCTCTCCAGAAAGTTACATGATATCCATTTGTTAGCTATCTCTCTATATCTATAGAGATCTCTATAGATCTCTCTCTCTCTCTCCATATGTCTCTATATAGTCTTTTCATGGCTAAACTGATTGGGAAAGCTGTCTGTAATCTCTATAGTTCCTATCTTCTCATTCCTTAATTCTTTGTAGTATGGATTCCTACCTCAACATTCAACTGAAACTGTTCTCTCCAAAGTCGCCAGTGATCTCTTAATTACTAAATTTAATGGCCTTTCCTCAATTGTCATCCTTGACTTTTCTGTAACTTTTAAATCACCCTCTTCTTGATCTTTTCTCTCGAGGTCCAGAAGAGAAAGACTAATCCTTTTATCTGTCTGACAGCTTCTAAGTCTCTTTTGTTAGCTCTTCACTAAGGTCAAGATCACTAACAATGGGTGTCCCTCTTTCCTCAGACCTTTTCTCTTCTCCCTCTATACTGTTGTGCTTGGTGATCTCAACTGTTTTCATGGATTCAATGATAATCTCTGTGGTGATGATTCTCAGATCTATTTTTCTAGTCTGAACTGCAGTTTTGCATCTCCAACTGTCTATTAGACTTACTGAGCTAGATGTGCCACATACATCTTAAATTCAACATGTCCAAAACTAACTTCACTATTCTTCTCCCCTCACTTCCTAGCTCCCTCACCCCTGCCTCTATCAAATCCTTCCCTCTTCCTACCTTCCCTATAACTGTTAAAGGCACCACCATCTGCCCAGTCATATAGGCTCACAGGTCTTATCTGCTAGTTCTTATTGTCACCCCTCATATCCAATCTGCTGCCAAGTCTTGTCAATTCTTTGTCACATTTCTTGTATAAGGCCCCTTCCTTCCTCTGACACTACCAATACTCTGGTGCAGAACCTCACACCTGGACTATTGTAATATCCTACTGCTTTATCTTTTTATTTCAGTCCACTCAGCTATCAAAATGATCTTCAAAATGCCACACACCCCTCCCTAATGTAGTAACAGGGCCTTCCTTCCTATCACTGACAGGATCAAATATAAAATTCCATTTGACTTTTAAAACCCTTAATAACCTGCCCCCTTTCCTACTTTTCCAAATTTCTTACACTTTACTCCTCCCTCCCATATATTTCATGATCCAGAGACACTCGCTTCCTTGCTCTTCCTCAAAGAAACAATTCATCTCTCAACTCTATGCATTTTCACTGGCATTTTATGCTTGGGTTTATTTTCTATTTTGTCACTGCCTCCTGGCTATTCTCAAGTCTCAGCAAAAGCCCTCCTTCTGCAAGTCTTTCAAGGTCCTCTCTTAATGCTAGCGGTTTCTGCGATTATAGTAAATTCATCCTATTTATCTTGTTTGCATATAGTTCCTTATATATTGGCAAGGATTATTTTTGCCTTTCTTAGTATATCCCCAATGGTTAGGACTATGCCCAGCACACAACAGATGCTTAATAATGCTTGACTCATTTCTCATTTTCAGCATATCTTGTTTTAAATAGGTCAAGCTAAAGTTGTTTTAATTGTACACTATATCTTTTCCTCATTTTTATTTTTTACCTAGGTTTGCATTAATTTTGATCTTTGCTCTTAAAAGAAAAGATGTTCTAGAATTAACATATAGACTAGACAACAGTTTCACTATGTCATAAAACAGGATCATAGTTTTAGAGGTGGAAGGGAACTTGGAAGCCATCTAATCCAATCACCTCATTTTATATTAGCAAACCAAGAGCCAGATTGTTGAAGACTGGCCCAAGATCACAGAGGTGGTAAAAAGTACAGCAAGAATTCAAACACAGCTTCTCTGTTCCCCTAATCTCCATTATAGGAATATTGATTCACTAAAAGAAAAGATGCAAAATAAATTCTCCTGATGCCTAGGAATAATTTCCCTAAAGAAATAATGCAAAACAGATTACCTTATACTTTTTTCTCCAAACAAAATTATGCAAAAGTGACCAACTCTCAAGCTTTGTAGTGTCTTGACTATAGTAGACATTTAATAAATATCTCTTTGATTTTAATCAATCCAGGTGAGGGTTAAAATTTTTCTTATCTATTACAAAGTTCCAAATCTGTTTTCCTATGAAACTACTGAAAGGTCCAATAATCTTGTCTAACTTTTCTCCTACTTTTTCATTTACTATTAACAGTATAATTTTCATTTGATGATGTTCTGTTTCTGTACTGGATTCCAGTTGCTCCTAAATGTTCCTATTCATTTTTTTTTTTTAGAGAGGCAATCAGGGTTAAGTGACTTGCCCAGGGTCACACAGTTAGTAAGTATCTGAGGACTGATTTGAACTCAGTTCCTCCTGCCCCCAGAGCTGGTGCTCTCTATCCACCCAGCTGCCACTGGGCACCACTAGCTGCCCCTGCTGGAAATTTTTCTAAACAAGCATTAAATATTTCTGAATTTGATTTCATGAACTCTTTAATATAGTTAGTCATCATATGTCTGCAGAATTTACTTTACCTGACTGATTAAAGAGGATACATCCACTGAAAAGGTTTATTAGAGAAAAAAGAAATTCTTTTTAAAAGATGAATTTTATTGTATTTTTAGGGAGAGGCAGCATGACCAAATACAGTAGATAGTGCTGGACTTGGAAGTAAAATTAGATTGGACTACATGGCCTATAAGGTCTCACTCAAGCTTTAAATCTATGATGAGATATTTTATGATATATTGAAACCATGGTCTATCATAAGCTTATGATAGATGAGTTATGAGCAACACCGTTGAAATCTGTTCGGACTGATAAAATTACAGATTCTTGACATGTAACTAATAAGGATAACTATTAAGAAAATGCTAAAATAAATTTGATTATGTATTATGAATAATTAAATATCTTTAAAATATGTAGAGTGGTAACTATGAAATAACAGCAATTTGTGATAGTCTATAATAGTTACAAAGACTATGCAACTTTCATGGCAATCTATACTTAAGGACTGAAATTGAAAAGTTTGGATCCCAGGCTAAGACATTCAATAAACAGCTGATATAGATTAAGAAAAAAGTTTATGTAGAAAAGTATAACAATTTGGACTTTATTTTTCAGAGCTACGTTGGTTGCTAAGGAAAATTCTTATAAAGATAGATACATATGTCCATGTCAAACAGCTACACTATATGTTAACTGGCTTAAGAAATAGGATTATAAGTTATGTCACAAAATTACGATATTGAGATAAAACCTAGAGAGCAAATAGTCCTCTGCACAGCTAAATCTACAAACCAGTATTTTATTGCTTGCTTTATGGATAAAAAAGAATAAGACTGTATGATACATTTAGCATTTTTCACCTATCAAGTAAAACTTCATAGAAGAAAGCTGTTACCATTATGTTGAAATGATTTTCCAGGTAATGGTACAGTTCAGTATTTTTCTCATGGTTGTACCATGTTGAATTACAGCTTAAAATAAAATGATGTGACCACATTTATAGCAAATGAATAAGGTCTCAAAATTCAAGGGTGCAATAATACTCTTATTCTTACCTGAGGGGATAGAATCAATTCCACAGTGCAATTAGGAAAAATCCATGCTCTAGTTGATAGATCAAGCACATATGTACAAAATATACCCTAGAAAGACTTAATGGGAAAACTGTCAAGTGCTAGGTTTTCTATTAAAGTATGTTGCTGTGAAACAGAACAGGACAAGCTGAAAATAACAGGTTAAAAACAGAGTTCTAAAAAATTTAGGCATGCCTGAAATCATTTTTAAAAGTGTCGTACAAGATGAGTATTATAGATTTATGATCAAAGCAATGTAACACAGTGCAAAGAGCATTGGATTTAGTCAGAATACCAAAATAGAGGGTCTGGCTCTTCCTCTCTTTCCATGGAGTTTTATGAAAGTCATTTCACCTCCCTGGGCCTCAGTTTCCTTGCCTGTAAAATGAAGGCATTGAACTAGATGATTTCTAAGGTCCTTTCTAGGTCTAAATCAGTGCTCTGATGACTTAGATTTGGACTCTAGATTATTAACCAAGTGGTAGCTGGCAATTAACTTTCCTAGGCCTATTTCCTCATGGATATAAAAATCTCAAAAGGTAAAGAAAAAAGTGCTCTGTAAACTAAAATGTTGGATAAACTGAGTTAATGTAAGTTTTCTACTCATTCACACCATAAAAACTTCTTATAATTGGCTTGAGGACTTTGAGATAGCTAGAATCATATAGCCTAAAATTTAAATGGGAAGTAGGCTCAAGAAGCAGAGAAGTTTGTCATGAATAAAATTCTGGTCAAAGGGAGATGTCCAAAGACATTGATGTGGACATGATCAAATGAGATTTGTAAAAGGATTAGAGAAGAGGAGCAATAACAAAACATAAGACTGACACAATCTTTTAAGAACAGTAAACTCACAATAAACAGAGGCAGTCCAAGAATTCCAAGGACAAAGGGGTATTTAAAATAAACTATGTTAGGGTTAGGAGCAGCTAGGTGGCGTAATGCATAGAGTGCTGGGCCTGGAGTCAGGAAGCCTCATCTTCTTGGGTTCAGATATGGGCTCAGACACCTAATAGCTGTGTGATCTTGGCAAGTCACTTAACCTTGTTTGCCTCAGTTTCCTCATGTATAAAAGGAACTGGAGAAGGAAATAGCAAACCATTCCACTATCTCTGCCAAGAAAACCCCTAATGGGGTAACAAAGAGCCAGACATGACTGAATGCTCAACAATAACAAAAATGGTAGGGTTAAGAGGAAGTTCAAAGAGGAGTTAGAACTACTCAAGGAATAGTAGATAATAACAGATCCTGAGAGGAGGGAGAACTTTTCAACTCTTCCTGTATCTCCAATGAGACTAATGATTAGGTTTGGAAATTTTCCTATTGACTAAAAATGATTAGCAGGGAAGTGAAATTCAATATAAGTGAAGATAGGGGTGGTAAAAGAACGTCAAGGTGCTCTCAATGATTTTGTCACCAAGCACAGAAGAATTCCATCTGGCAGGTGAGATCACTAAAAAAAATGGGGACGAATGGAAGAAATGGCATAGGAATGAAGGCAAGCAAATGTTTCAAATTTCTTTTGAAGGCAGATGGTGGACTCTTCAAATATTAAGTTGATAAAGTTACCTTAGATTCCTGGAAAGTTTTGAGGACATGTGTAAAGGTATGATTTGTGAGCACTTAGAAAGGGAAGTAAAAGATCACAAAAAATCAGCACAGTTCATCAAGAACAGGTTATACCAGTCCAACCTCCTTTCCTTTCTCGGATGGTTCATTAAACTATGAAAAAAGTATGGCCTAGTATTTCAGTAAGGCACTGATAATAAAAATCACATTCATTATCCTTGAGGTTAGATGCAGAAAGACGTAGGCTAGATCATATCAGAGTTTGGTGAATTCAAAACTATTTGTATGACTGGACTAAAAGAGTAGCCATTTAATGGATTGGTATAATCTTATAGTGAACTCTACTGGAGCATCCCAGGGATCTGTTCTGGGCCCTGTGCTACTAACAATTTTTACTGAAGACTCGGAAGTCACAGATGGCATATTATCACATTTATAGATGACATAAACCTTGGAGGGATAGCTAGAATGCTGAATGACAGAAAGACAGGTTTCTAAAAGCATCCCGACAGGGTAGGACTATAGAGTAAATATAACAAAATTAAATTTGTTTGGGATTAACAGATCTAAAACTTGGCTTCAAATGTTAATTGTTCAAATATAGGATGGGGAAGGAATAGTTAGATAGCAGTTCATCTGAAAGAGATCTGGGTATTTGAGCAGTGATAGTTTGATATGAGTTATAAATGTATGATGGCTGCTATAAAATCTATTTCAGACTCAGGCTACGTTAACTTAGGCACAGAGTCCAGAACAAGGGAAGTCATAGCCCCATTAGATTCTACCCTAGTGAGAACCGTACCTTAAGTACTGTGTTCAATTTTGAGCCTAGGTTGTTAATTATCAAAGGAAGGATTGGAATTCAGAACCTCTGACTCTAAAGACAATGCTCTTTCCACTTTATCAATAATCTTCTTAGGAGGATATTGACAAACTGTGTTTCACACAGTCAGGGAAAGATGACAATTAAGAGGATTCTTTGAAGGAATGCCTGGAGAGAAATTTAGAGGGAAAAGACAGCTCTTTCCAAGTATCTGAGGAGCTGTCATGGGGAAGAAGGATTAGATTTATTCTGTGCTAACTCAGAAAGTAAAGTAAGGAACAACAGGAGATTTCTGCTCAGGTACAGGTTGGACCAGATGACTTCTAAGATCCCTTACAAAGAAGATTCTATGATTTTAATGGGAAAACCAACTCTGACTGGGAAGCTGAGGTCTTCATAAATAGCCTTGAACTAAGGCTGGAATTAGAAGAAAGAGGAACAAACCAGTTCCCTTTTCTAGGTCCCAGAATCAAATGGAACAATGAGATGGTGGGTTGGCTCTGGCTACTGATTCTTCGGGATGTAGCATTAGTAAAGGAAGAAGCAGTGATTACAGAGTAATTTCATTTCTATTTCTACTTTTATGCCAAGCCCCAGCATACCTGTAAAAAGACAGCAGTGGCAGAAGTGAAAGAGATGTACCTCTGTCACCATCCATATATGCACCTGTCAGCTGCTTACGAACATTTAACTGAGGTGCTTTCGCTGTCAAATAAATTTTTTATGAATTGTAGGGGGGGTTAAAGTTACAAGAACTGAAATAGGGAAGGGAGAGAGAAATGAAAGCATAAAGAAAAGAAACAAGGTAATTGGAAATGTAATGAAAGAAAGAGGATGGAAAGAAGGTATTGTTTAGGAGGGAAGGGCAAGAAGACATGGAAATACAGAAAATACCACATCTATAGCTGAAAGTTTCTAATCATATATATTCATGAAAATAAGACTTAATAAATAAATGACTAGTGTAGATGGCATCAGAAATTCATTCCTTATCCAAACACATGAAACAATCATGTTCTTGCCAGCTTTGGGATTGTGGAGAGAAGATGTATGAAAGTTGAAAAGTTCTAGATTTTATTTCCAACTTCACAATAAAATCACTGTAGCCATGATCAAATCACTTCAGTGGTGCTTTGCATTAAGAAAATAAGATATGCAAGTTTTTAAAAAAATCATGTAATTGATAAATTGATACAGTGGAAATCTTTGGATCTGGAATCAAAGGAATTAGGTTCAAATCCTTCCTCTGATACTTACTTCTTGTGTGACCTTGAACAAGTCACAACATTCTGGGGCTTTATGTTGCTCATATATAAAATACAGGGAGAGAGATTAGATGGCTTCTGAGGTCTCTTCCAGCTTAAGACCTACAATCCCATGAAATTAGGAGGGGGAAAGTGTTCACCCTCTACAAAAAGGACTCATAACACATTTTCTTTAAAAAAACCATTTGCCCTAATATAGTTAATATATTATATATATTTATAAATATTTAATATAGTTAAAATATTTTATTATTAAAAAGTATGTGTTAATTTTCATGAACACATTTATCACACAGATGTACAGCTATACTATTTTGCTTCCTAACCTATAAAATCCCTTAACTCTCTAATTGAAAGCATAACTATTTTTCAGTCATAAGGAAATGTTTTGAGTCATTTGGATGTATTAATACATTTGCTTGCCCCATACTAGAAAAACACTTCATAGTGATATTAATCCTTATTTCTCACAAACGATAACAAATAAGTTACACTAATAGACAATCATAAAATAACATTATACTTTAATCTTGGTACAACAGTCCTCTTTGTATAGTACCATGGTTACAAATATATCCTTCAAAATTTATAAACGAGTAGCTGGGAAAAGTGCTGTACTGTGGCTGCTTCTAATAGGACCACCACTGCCAATAGCTCCATAGTTAGTTCCCCCACCACAATTAATGTTAATTAAGCCTGTGCATTGGTTTCAGGTAGATTCCTCGATTCACATAACAGTGCTAGCACTTATGTGGGTGCTATTACTTGCTACTGCTATTGGCAACAGAGATCCCAACCACCAGCAGATACAATGAGCTCCTTAGGAACAGTGCAGGAGGCAGGGTGTGTAGCTATCATCTGGTTCTACTATATTTGGGTAATTTTGATTATAACAATAAAGAAGATTCCTGCCCCTCACCCTGCCCCTTGAAAAAAAGGAAAAAAAATGACCACCCAAATACAACATGTGCTTTTGGGAGCTTTTGATTTTAAAATCATCATGATGAATTTCTGATTCTCCATCCATACTCCTTGTCTGATTCTTCTTGTGACAAAGGATATATACAATGTGGTTATGGAAGATCTGGGTTCAAGTCCCTCTTGTGACACATACAATAGGGGCAGTGTGACCCTTGGAAAGTCACTTAAACTCTCCAGAACTCTAGGCACCTAAGACTAAAATTTGCAGAGAAGGTGCTGCCTTGCACTATTGGAGGAAGTTTCCTTACCTGGACCAATGAAATCACAGATGACTTCCCTATACTCAGCCCATTTACAGATGACAAGCAGAATGACTTAGATGATCCTTCAGCAAGACAATCTGTAAATATATTATTTGATTCTATGCAACTCAAAGACAAGGAATTGATCTTTTACTTTCTTTTTAATTCCTTGCTGTACTTAACAGCTCCCAAGTATAAAAATAAATATTTATGACAGGGTCTTGCATATCCTACTATCATGTTTTCAAGCTAGCAGTGATTTTCAGGAATACTTCAGTGGATTGTGGTACAGCTCACAACCCAGCCATGCCTTCTCATCTTAAAGAGCTCTTGTTTATGCCCAACCACAAAGCTTCCAGAAGGGCTGCACTCAACGTCCTAGAAGCCTTCTTCCAGGTTTCATGAAGGACAAACAACCGCAATAATACTGTGTAGGATTCTCCGTAGCACTCAAGCTGTCTATTTGTTAGCTACATGTAGCTCTCGCTACCTGACCAGATGCTTTTCAAGTCATTAATCTTTGATGGAAAAGTGCAGTAGTTGTATAGCTAGCACTCTCATCACAGTGTTAATTAAGACTGTGCATTGGTCTGAGGTAGATTCCTCGGTTCACATAATAGAGCTCAAACTGCCACTGCTAGCACCTATGTGGGCAGGTTCCCAAAGAAGCTTGCTCTGCTATCGGCAATAGAGATCCCAACCACCAGCAGACACAATGAATTTTTCTAAAACTTGAGCAGCAAATAGAAGAAATTTTAAGAATCTGAGTTAAATAAAGGTACTTTACCCTGTACCTACTTCCCTTTTTGGCAGTAATGATAACAGCAGGGAAATGGGAAGTCAGCTATATAAACAGTACTTTTTTTCACCTTTTGTAAGCAATATCAGAAAGGGTGTTTGATAGTTGCTCCAGCCATCTACAGGGGAAAAGTGAATATATCCTGTGTAGGCTGTTTCTTGAAAAATATTCAATGTCAAAACAAATTCTCTTAACAAAATATGAAGAAAAAAATTGATAAATGCTCATCTAAGAGTTCATAAATTGTGCTTAATATATGAATTACAGAGATCATTTACTGAAATTTCCCCACAAAACACATTCATAAATTCATAGATGGTTAGAGACCATCTAGCCCAACCCTCCTCATTTTAAAAATGAAAACTTAATATCAGGGCTATTTGGCATCTTCCTTTTGGCAGCACCAGCAAGACAATCTTCTTTAAGCAATTTTGTTATTGTTGGAAGGAATTCATAATGAAGTGTTAATAGCTTAATGTATTAACCCCTTTTGATGTTCTATGCATTTCAAAAGAGAGTACTTGGAAGAAGAAATATTTAGTTACCATTTCAGGCACCCTTAAAATTTACAATGTAGGCAGCAACTGGGTTTATGCAACATGTTCCTACAAAGTTAAGTCTAGCAGAATCCTAGTTTATAAATAAATTTCACAAGTTGCACATTTTAACATTCATCAGCTAAACGCTCACAATAGTTGTCAGTCAGTTCATTTTCAAACTGTTTTTCAAAATGAGTTACTTTCAGCATGATCACATTCAAAAACCTATTTTGACTATATGTACACAATTTTTTTCCCCAGGAAGTTGCCAAAATGCAGTCTACTAATTTACATTAACACAATATACCAATTTCCTACTCAAACTAACCACACCTGAAGTCAGAATAAAGTAAGTAAATTTGGCTTAGTTTTCCTTTAAGTTCTGAGGAAAAATGTAACATTGTAGAACTTAATAAATGTAATATGTTACACAAATTTAAAGTGAAATTTTAAAAGTTCAATAATTCCTTTAAAAAAAAAAGTCATTCTGAAAGATCTTTATCTACCCCCACACTCTTCATATATCCCTAAGTATGACAAAAGAGAATGACAATGGGAAAAGTTTTAGAATTACACAATTAACAACAGCCTCAAATTTCTATGAAATCTATTACTCAATTTTAACACATTCTACCAGTTTTTATGATTTGATCAGATGAGTCAAAAATGTATAAAATCTATTAAAAGTAAAGACAAATACCATTTGTATTTCTTACAAATAATCATTGCTTTAAACATCATTATTCCTTCCAATCAATGAAAATTTTAACTAAAAAATACTATATTATCATAATCCATGAAGTAAAAAGTATATTCAGGTAAGACATAATATTTTTTAAAAGAATAAGTAAAAGTACTTAGTGCTCTCCAATACTTAGGTTTAGGAAAGTGAAACAAAAGAGTATTTTATTCCATGACAGAAAATTTACTATACTTCTAAATGTATGACTATCTCCAAAAATACACTTCTCCTTGTTTTATAACACACACGCATTTTCTACTTAAAGTTTAGCACAAGAATTTCCCTCACTGAAAAGATATACAAAATGAAATAGTGAAGATAACTGAAATGAATAAAATCTGCAGCCAAAATTTTAGGCTATTTTAAATCAACCTGCTTAGGTCATAATTCAGACAGTGATAAATATCATTAGTGGGGAGTAAGGGTAAGCATCAGTAGAAACACTATTTAAAATCGAAAAGGAAAATACAAAAATGAATAGGTAAAGCAAATTGGCAAGAGATATTAAAGACATGAGGTATGGAATCATAATGTTACAATATCTCAATGTATTAAAATTAGTCTATTTCAAACACTTCAAAATTTTAAATCAGCAAACTTTGACTATTTGCCACTGTCTTCAAATGACCTTCCTCATCAGATGTTTAATCACTATTGTAAATACATTCAAAATAAGCCCAAAGCTAATTGCATGATCATATTTGCTAATCAATAAAGTAAAATAAGCAAAAATGTAAGCATACAATTCCGTATTCATAATAAATACATATCCTCGAGCATTTAGCATTACCAAAATTTAAAAAAATTTAAATAATAAATGCAACTATTTTATACAGAACTGTACCATTTATTGTATACACAAGTATATCATCTCCCTTTGTTTACAAAGGCTGGTTACAGACAATATGGAATGTTACAGTACCATCTTGCATAAAATTTTTGTACAATTTTGTACTTGAAAAAGGATGCAAAACACCAGCCTAATAAAGGACTGAATTGAAATACTTCTTTAAAATTACATCATTAACACATACACCACAAACTGTACATAAGCCCACTTTTCAGTCACCACTCTATATACTGTAGCAGGCACATTAGATTATAAATGATTCCACCTATTCAGTTTAATTTATTAAAGGCTTGCACTGCTACTCTTCTGGAACTTTTCTGAGGTGTAAGCTTGTAGTTTCATAAATCACCAAGCTCTTGTTAGTACAATTAAAAGGAAGCCAACAACAGCTGCCAAGTATTATTTGCAAGAGATGTCCTTCTCACAGGAGCAAAAGTGAGTCCTCATTCAGAAGCAAACATTCTTTTTTTGAGGGGGATATTTTTTCCTTCAAATATAAATATGTGGTCAAGATTCTCCATTTTGTACCTTGGATGCTGGTGGGTGCATGAAGTCCTTAAAGGGAACTAATGCCTCTTTAAGTGCTGAGCAGATTTCTGGAGACGAGCAGGTTATGCATTCTACTAAAGTTGGGTATAAGGCAATTACTTGTGCCCAGGTATTGCCATCAACTGTAAAGCAAATGACATGAAAATTATTAAAAACTGGATCTTTCAATTCAACAAGAAATTACCAGATAATGTACAAAGTACTGTGCAAAGAACTAGGGATATTAGACAAAAACAAAATATGCCTAGCAGTTAAGGAGCTTACATTCTACTGGGAGTAGACACTCTATACAGACATAACATACAAAACAATTGGGAATCTTGGGAGGAAAGGAAAGCACAGATAACTGGGAGTTCAGAAAGGGTCTAGTGTAGGAAATGGTCTCTAAGCTGAGCACTGAAGGGAGAGCACAGCTGAACATGCAGGTGGGAGATGGAATGTCACCCACAGTAAACATTCAGTAGGCCACATTGTTTGGAAATAGTAGTGCAGGGGGTGGGGGTCAATAGGAATACTGTCCAAGAAGCCTGGAAAGGTGGGCTGAAGTCTGATTGTGAAAGACTTCAGACACCAAATGAGTTTGTATTTTATTCTAAGGGGCAACTGAGAGCCAGAGAAGTTTCCTGAATTCAAAAATGACATGACAGTAATGCTGAAAATATATAAAACTTCCAATACCATTCACACAAATGTGTCTTGTGTTGCTGTCTTTCTTAATTGTTAGAAAAATTTTCTATGATAGTACCTTAAAATTGCATAATGTTTTACAATGTTCAAAATTATTTTACTTGTTATTTTATTTTTATCCTCAAAACAATTTCATGAGGTCAGTCTGGAAGACCTGACACATGTCATTTTAAAAATGGAAAGTCAGAGCCTTGTGGAGGTAAAGTGATTTGTTCTAGTAAATGAGGGCTTGGGCTCCACTCAGGTCTTTTTACTTCACTATCAGTGCCCTTTCCATTGTACCATGGTACTTTCAATTTCTTATAGTAAAGTCATGAATAAGCAGCATTTTAACCATTTTATCAAAGAGCAAAAGTAATAGCATTATGTTTTAAAGACTCTGGAATCTAAAAGATTAAAAATAATTCACACCACCTCAAAATTTTGAGTTCAAAATCATTATCAAAGTGTATTATACATTTCAGTAAAAATTATTAAATAAAAGATTTCAAAGAACAAGATTTCTTTTCAGATACTGTCTGTAAAAACACACACATACAGCCTTAAATTATTTGCTCTCATTTTGTTTTTGGCATTAGATAATAATTTCAAAGGATTACATACATGTTATTATTTTTTGCACTATTTGCTAGTTTCATATATTTCATTTTTATCTTCCCAAACAGATTATAAATTCCTGTAAGTTTTATAAATCTTCCCTGTCTCCTACAGCACAGAGCACACAGTAAGCATTCAATAAATATCTGATTCTACAAACAAGGTCCCCCAACAATCGGTCTCCCCTGGGCACTGGGAACACAGAGACAAAAACAAGCTATGGAGCCTGTTTCTGGAATCCAGGGCACAAGTATTCAAAGTCACTCAAAACTTCCTAAGTGACTTTCTCCTGCCCTGAATCAGCCTTGAGCCTAGCCCAAGGCCCACTTCTTCTCTCCAGACTACTAGAATGCACCCTGGGCAGTTCTAGCTTCTGTCTGAAGGAAAGCCCTAAATTTTTTCCTCTTCAGACAGACAATTCTCAGGTTTACCACTCCTATGTCACTGCTTTCAAAGTTTCTTCTTGCTTTTTCTAAACTCAGTATTTGTAAGTTCTTTTTTTAGCTTTCTCCTCCTCTACCATTTCATTTCTTCAGACTTGTTTGAGGGGCACAGACAGAGCCGGCTGGGGTTATTACCAAACAGCATATGGCTTGAGTGAGATACACCACTGCCCAGAGGCTGCCAGGTACAACAGTGTATGAAGCACTGGGCATGGAGTTAAGAATTCTGGAATTCAAACTTAGCCACAGACCCCTAGTATGACCTGGGGCAATTCACTTAACCTGTCTGTTTCAGTTTCCTCAATAACAATAACAATACCTACCTACCTCCCAGGTGGGGTAGCAGTCTTGCTTAGGGTAGTAAATTCGCATTTTTTCCCCCTTCCCTCCACTTTTGGCTAAGTGCTCTATGCACCTGGCGCAGTGCAGGACATAACGAGTGAATGAACAGCATCATCATTTACATCTTCCCACCACATCTCCTGCCCTGGGTCTCTCTTCTCAGTACCAACTGCAGGACAAACATTAGCGTTTCTAAAATTCAATTACACTTTGACTACTCTATCCCAGCCTTATAAGGCCTCCTAAAAATCACATATAATTTGTTAAGGTTTCACTCCTTTGGCCACATCTTAACTCTTTAGCACCTCAAGATCCTTGAGAGGTACAGAAACCACACTTGAGATTTAATTGTCCTGGGGGACAAACTGATACAGCCTCCTGGTGGTCTAAAAAAAAAACCAAAACACCAGGGTGTGAGGAGTCAGTAGTGACTCCCTCTGGCTGGACACTGTTTTTGAACCAACCCTACTGAATGGTGCTGTATCCTTGCTCAATATTTTTTCCATACCATGGCTAAATCAATTTCTTCCTGTAACTGTTGGATGGTCTATGACTGTGCCATTTTATCACAATCCCAAACCCGAATCACTAGACGAGCTTTAGTCGGGCCTGACTCGTAACACCGGCGTAGTTATTGCTCATTAACAGATACTTCAGAAAAGGGCAGGAAAAGGCTTTGGTGCCTACTAGTGGTGGCTGTTGAGTGCTTTACTTTTTTAGTTGAGATATCGGAAGATGCCAGGGAAGGAATATGGACTTAAAAAACAACAACAACAAACCCAATAAATTCTATGAACATCCATATCACAAACATTTCTTTTTTAAACATTTTTTTTATTCATTTTGAACTTAAATACATAAAGACAAAAAAAAAAAAAGAATATCTCCAAGGACACAGCACAACATATAAAGAGGATTCAATATAAAACCATGAATTTCCATTTCACATTTTTTTGGGGGGAGCTATGTAATACGTACTACACATCATTTTCAAAGCTATGAAAACTTTTCTGTGCTTCCTTCTAAATTTTCTTTTGTTCTCTACTGTGCATTTTTTATTTATTTTCTCTTTCCCTCTTTCCCTACCTTGCCCCAGGGAAGGCTACCATTAAATACAAATATGTATGTATGTGTATATATATACATTATATGTATATATGTGTGTGTATGTAGGTAAAATCATACTATACATACTTCTATTTATCAGTTCTTTCTCTGAAGCATGTTGCTTCATAAGACCTTTGTAGTTGATTTGAATATTTATAATACTCAAAATGACTTGGTCAAAGTTATTCTTAGAACAGTATTGCTGTTACTGTGTGCGATGTTCTCCTGGTTCTGTTCATTTTACTCTTCATGATTTCATACAATTCTTTCCAGGTTTTTCTAAAACCAACCAAATCATTTCAACAAACACTTCTTAAGCACCTGCCATGAGCAAAGGAATATGCGAGGTTTCAGAAATTCAAGGACAAAAATGAAAACAGTTGCTGCCTTCAAAGGTTTATATTTTGATTCTGTTCTTGGTAAATTTAATCACAGACAAATCTATGGGAAACAAGACCTCAAAAAGTTTATCATTTGGTTGGGGAGATAATACTGAAAAGCATGAATGCAAGACTTCCAGGGGGCAAAGCCAAGATGGCAAAGTAGACAAAGTGCTCAGCTGAGATCTCCCAACATTCCCCTCCAAACAACTTTAAAATTATGCCTAAAAACAAATTCTAAAGTGGAAGTGCAGACAAAGGGTCAGAGTAAGACATTCTTCCCGCCTAAGACAACAAAGGACATTGGAAAGAGATATTTGTAACAAGAAGGAGGCTACCCTGGAGCCCATGTGGATGAAACACTAGTGGTGGGACGAGGTGGTAGAGACAGATGTTGTAGCAGCTTCATGATTTCTCAATTGGAATATGGTAAGGGGAGCTGGCAATGAGGCAGAAAGAGATTACAGGGGACCCCTGTGGTGACGCTGTTTGGTAATTCCACTGCCTGCACCCATTTTTGGGTCACAGCTCATGGCAAGGAGGAGCACTTACTGTCAAGAGGGAGTGGAAGACCTGAGGGCTTCTAGCCCCAAGGATCAGGGACCCTGAGGAACAGTACAGTTTCTGTTGCCAAATGAACAGGGCCCCTAAAGAGCAGTATCTTGAATTAAAATCCCAAGGGATCAAAGGACCTTCCTGAATAAGGACCAGAGAGCAATGACCATGTTTCTCCAGATTACACCACCTTGGAAGCACTGAAAACTTCCAAATCCCCAGAACTATCTCTGAAAACAGCAGTGCAAAAAATCCTGATGCTTAAGACAGCTTTCCCTCTACCCAACACAAACAAAACCCAACATTAACAATGATCAAAATCTAAAAATGGGGTGGAAAAATGAGCAACAAAAAGAGGATCTGACCATAAAAATGCTATTATGGTGACTAGGAAGATCAAGACATTCAAAAGAAGACAATGAAGTTAAAACAGCTACAAGCAAAGCCTTGAATTTAAAAAAAAAAGTGAGTTGGACACAAGCCCAACAAGAATCTGTGGAATATCTAAAAAATGATTTTCAAAATCAAATAACAACAGTAGAAGAAAAACAGGTTAAAAAAATGAAAGCAAAGGAAGAATATTATGAAGAGACAATTAACAGCTTAGTAAAAGAGGCACAAAAATACTAAAGAAAATAATAGTTTAAAAAACAGAACTGGGCAAATGGAGAGAGGTAAATAAATGCACTGATGAAACTTCTTAAAAAGGAGAATTGGCCAAATGGAAAAAAAAGATGCAAAAGCTCACTGAAAAAAAATAACTCCTTAAAAATCAGAACTGGGCAAGAGAAAGCTAATGACTCCATGAGTCATCAAGAAGTAATAAAAGAGTCAAAAGAATGGGGTGGAAAGAGAAGAAAATGAGAAATCTTTCATTGGAAAAACAACTAACCTAGAAAATAGATCAAGGAGAGGTAATTAAAGAATTCCTGAATTACCTGAAAGCCATGATCAAAATAAAAACCTAGACATATTTCAAAAAACTATTAAGGAAAATTGCCTTGATATCCAAGAACGAGACAGTAAAATAGAAATTGAAAGAATAGACTGATTACCTCCTGGAAAGAGATCCCAAAATGAAAACTCCCAGGAATATTATAGTCAAATTACAGAGCTCCCAGATCAAAGAGAAAATACTGCAAGTAGTCATAAAGAAACCATTCAAATAGCTGGGTGCCATAGTCAGGATCACGTAAGACTTAGCAGCTACAATATTAAAGAATCAGAGGACTTGGAATATAATATTCTGGAAGGCAAAAGACCTGAGATTACAACCAAGAATAACCTACCCAGCAGAACTGAGTATAATCCTTCAATGGAAAAATTGGACATTTAATAAAATGGAGAACTTACAAGCATTCCTGATGAAAAGAGAGAGGTGAACAGAAATTATGACTTTCAAATATAAGACTCAAGAAAGGAATAAAAAGGTAAACATCAAAGAGAAACCATAAAGAATTTAATAAGGATAAACTGTTTACTTTTCTATATGAGAAAACACTACAGATATCTTCTAAGAACTTTACCAGATCTTTTTCAGATGAAGTGCTATCTAGTTAAGCCTTTGAATCACTGAAATTAACTTTCTGGAACCAAAGTAAAAAAATTTACATTCATGCTTATTCAATTTTATCTTACTCAAGATCTTTCCAGATTTTTTGGAATCTAGTCTGTCATCCAAAGCTCCTAACTTTGCATCACCAATAAGTGAGAAGGATGCTATCTGTCTGCCTATCTATCTATCTACCTACCTACCTACCTACCTATTTTCAAATCACAGATAAAAAGTTAAACAGAATAGGGACAAAACATAGTTCCTTGGGGGTGTTCTACTGGACATTACTTTCCAAAATGACAGTAAATCATTAATGACTATTTGTTGAGTCTAACTATTTAAGTTCCAAATCCATCTAAGTGTACTATCAGCTAGGTGATATTTCTGTATCGTTTCCACAAGAATAAACATTTCCCTGATCCACCACTTTAAACAACGAAAAAAGAGAGTTTTTTTTTTGGTGTGACATATAATTCTTTTAAAGGAGTTATTTTCATCAACCAACTTTTGCATCTTTTTTCCATTTGATCAATTCTGTTTTTTAAGGTGTTATTTTCTTCAGTTATTTTTTTATGCTTCTTTTTATAGAACCGTTAACTGTGTTTTCATAATTTTCTTACATAGCTTCTCATTTCTTTTCCCAATTTTTCTTCTACAACTCTTATTTGATTTTTAAAATTATTTTTAGGTCTTCCAAGAATTCTCGTTGGGCTTGTGTTGAATTAATGTTTTCTTGAAGCTTTGCTTGTAGCTGTTTCGACACTTGTCTTCTGAATTTGTCTTGAGTTTCCATGTCATCATAGTACCTTTCAGGTTCTCTCTCTCCCTCTCTGCTACACCCGATTTCTTGACTTTTAACTTTATGCTAAAGTTGGCCTCTGTTCCTGAAGTAGGGATTGTCCCAAGTGTTAGAGGTTTTTTTGTACTTCTGTTTTCAAAGCTAATTCTGGGTGTTTGGAATTTTCAGTGCTTCCTAGATGGCATGTTACCAGAAGAGGTGTAGTCACTGGCTTCCCGGTGAATGGAAGTGATATTGCTCCTCAGTGTCCTTGCTCCCTTGGGATTGCAAGAAATACTGTTCTCTAGGATAGAAAGAGCTCTACCCTGTGTTGGAACTGTTACCTGCTATCTGAATGGCAAGTATTTTCTAAAAGACTGCCACAAAAAGAAATGCAGCTTATGCACCAACATCAGTTGCTGAGGAGGAAGACATAAAGAAATCCTAAGAAAAATTTGATAAGACTACAGAGTAAATCAAAATGTACACTCTGATACTTGGGAAGTTCAGGGCAAAAGTAGGGAAATATAGCAATGGGAAGAAATAGATATGAGACACGGTTCAGGAAAAAATGAATGAGAGAGGCCAAAAACTGTTAGATTAAGCAGAGTATCAAGGCTTTAAATCATGAATACATTCTTTAAGGAAAAAATGAAATAGATATTTTAACAGATTTACTATTGACATGGGCATGATCCTTCAGTCAGATGCATGTGCAGTCTTGTCAAAGCTAAGATTAGAACTAGTAAAAATTAAGAAAAAAGAATAATAAGAAAAAGATATGGCAACAAACAAATCATTCTAAATTAAACAAGCGACTGACTACCAAAAATGGGATATGGCCAACAAAAGTGACATCAACACTAATAATTATAATTTTCTAAAAGTTTAACCAATATAAATTAGTTAAGACAACAGGGGAACCAAAGGAGTTCAGATATCATGTTAATCAGGAAACATTTGATTTATATGACAGAGAGAGAAGGTTTCTGTAGGCAAAACATATTCTTAATCAATAAACGGTGTCAAAGACTAAGGATAAGCAGTTTTCAAGAGAATACATCCAAGTTACCAACTGCCATGTGAAAAGACCCTCCATGACACTAATAATTAAGAAAACCACAAATTACAGCAACTCTGAGGTTCTACCTCACACCCATCAGATTGTTAAAGATGATTTTTTAAAATGTTGGAAAGATTGTGGTAAAAGGAACATAACGCACTGTTAGGGAAGCTATGGATTGGTCCAGCCAATCTGGAAAGCAATTTGTAGTTATGCCCTCAATGTTATTGAATTACACATATTCTTCAAACTAACAATACCACTACTGGAGTTAAATGTCAAAGTGAAAAAAAAAATAGGAAAATGACTCGTGTGTACAATATGTATTGTAGTGGCAAAGAAATTGAAATGAGAAGGAACTGATTTGGGGAATGACCCAACAAAACATGAGTATAATAGAATACTGTTATGCCACAAAAGGGACAGTGTCAGAAAAATTTGGAAAGACCTGTATAAACTGAAGAAGAGTAAAGTGACCAAAAGTAGAACAAGTTACATAATAACAACATTGCAAAAATGAACAACTTTGACTTAAAAAGTATCACAATAACCAACTACAATTCCAGGGAATTGTTGACACTACTCACAGTGGGCAAGAGCAGCAAATGGACTCTATGCAAAATGAGACATTTTTCCTTAAGTGCATCTTACCTTACTTTATTAGAATCACTAATCTGATTGTGTTCAACCTTTACTCAGAAAGTACCTTCTATGTGCCAGGCACCAGGGTAGATGCTATGGATACAAAACAAAAATGACAGTCCATGCTCTTTAGAAGCTTATCTTTTTTTAAAAAAAATTATTTTCCAATTACATGTAAAAACAATTATTGACATTCATTTTTAAAAACTGAGTTCCAAATTCTGTCTCTCCCCCCTCACTGAGAAGGCAATTTGATACAAGTTATACCCATGCAGTCATGTAAAACATTTCCATATTAGTCATGTTGTGAAAGAAAACACAGACCCTCTCTCCCCCCAAAAAACCTAAAAAGTACGCTTTAATCTACATTTAGATTCTTAGTTTTTTTCTCTGGAGGTGGAAAACATTTTTCATCGCAATTCTTTCAGAAATGTCTTGGAGCTTTATATTTCGGAGAATAGCTAACTCATTCACAGTTGATCATCATACAATACTGCTGTTACTGTGTATAATGTTCTCCAGGTTCTGCTCACTGCACTTTGCATCAGTTCATGTGAGTCTTTCCAGGTTTTCCTGAAAGCATTCTGCTCATTATGTCTTCTAGCACAATAGTATTCTTTCACAATCATATACCACAACTTGTTCAGTTCCCCAACTGATGGGCATCCCCTTGATTTCCAATTCTTAGCCACCACAAAGAGCTGCTATAAATATTTTGGTATACATAGGTCCTTTCTTTTTAAAAATCTCTTTGGGATATAGATCTAGTAGTGGTATTACTGGATCAAAGAGTAAAAACAGTTTCATAGACCTCTGGGCATAGTTCCAAACTGGTCTCCAGAATGGTTTGATTAGTTCACAACTCTACCAATAGTGCATTAGTGTCTCAATTTTCTCATATACCCTCCAACATGTCATTTGCCTTTTCTGTCATATTAGCCAATCACATATGAAGTAATACCTCAGAGTTATTTTAACTACATTTCTCTAATCAATACTGACTTAAGTCTTTTTTCATAAGACTATATATAGCTTTGATTTCTTCATCTGAAAACTGCCTGTTCATATCTTTTGACCATTTATCGACTGGGGAATGACCCATATTCTTATAAATTTGACTCAGTTCTCTATATATTTGAGAAATGAGGCCTTTATCAAAGAAACTGAAATAAATCCCCCCCCCCCCCAGCTCTGTTTTTTAATCCACTTAGCTATCTGTTTCTGTTTTTTGGTTGAATCTATCATATTAACATTCACAGTTATGATTACTGTGTATTTCCCTTCAACCTACTTTCCCCCATTTTATCCTCTCTCATTTCACCGTGTCCTTTCTCAAAAGTGTCTTGCTTCTGACAACCACATTTTCCATTCTACCCACTCTTCTATCAGCCTGTGGCAGCTCCCTCCTTATTTCCCTCCTCTCCTACTTTCATGTAGTGTAAAATAGATTTCTATACCCAACTTAGTATGTATGTTATGAATAATGAAGAGTGAAATGAACAGAAGCAAGAGATAGTTGTCCACGGTAATGGCAATACAGTTCAAAGAATAACTGAATGACTAAGCTATTCTGAATATAATAAATATTCAAATCAACTACAAAGGAACTATGAAGGAAGATGCTACTCTACCTCCAGAGAAAAGTATTACTAGTGCTGCCCAAAACACAGTCCACTGACTTTTTAAACACATAAAAGCTGGTCTTTTCTCCTCCTTTCTCCCTTGATTTATATTATGATTAATATCCTGATAGCTGCCTAAAGATCATTCTAAGTAATGCAAGCACTGCTCTCCTTAAGAGGTTAACTATACAATTTCCAATGATTTCCATGATATACTAATGGGATAATGGTAGGGTTATATGTAACACAAAGAGTGAGTCTTCTGTCTATATAAATATGAACACATTTTAAAGAACTAAATCCCATGCCGTACAACAATATCTTACTTTTCTTTATATGTTATTTACATTTTCAAGATGACATATCCAGAGATTAATACTTTCAATGTAAATGAAATCAATATCAAACTTAAGAATGAGAATATCTTTAAGTCTTCATTTGAATCATTTATACTCTAGATATTTATTCAATACCCTGTGTAGCTAAGATGTATGTAAGCATATAGTAGTATGCCATGATGCTATCACTACACATTTTGAATGTTTTAAAATTCCAAAGGCCTAAGGTAAGCTGTGGAAAATTTGGAGCCTTACCACAGCCTATTACTTGATCTTCCTGCCTCAAGTCTCCAACACATCCTTCATACAGATGTCAAAGATTTTCTTCAAATGTGTAGGCCTTACAACCCCTACTCCTACCTCCACTTCCAATGGCTCACTATTACCTTTAAAGAAAAAAAATAAACTCGGCATCCAAAATTCTTCACAATTTAATCCCATCCTATCTTTCAAGTCTTCTTACACATTACTCTACTTCATGCACTTTGTATTCTGATCATATTGGCCTCTTATTCTACACACTTAAAATGCCAACTCCTATATCTATGTCTTTGCACTGGTTGTCCTCTATGCCTGGAATGAGTTCCCATCTCTGGGAATCCAGGGCTCCTTTAAGATTCAGCTCAAGTGCTATCTTCTCTAGAAGGCATTTCTTGGGTTCCACAGTTGCCAGTGTCTTTTCTTCTAAGGTTAATTTGTATCTGCTTTTAATGTGCCTATATGTCTATACATAGCATCTGTCACATTGGAATGTAAGTTCTTTGAGGGCAGGGACTTTTTCACTTTTGTCTTTCTATTGCTAGTACTTAGTGCAAAGCCTGGCATACAATAGCTAACTTAAAAAGTGACTTATGACTGACAAATGTCAACTAACTCTGCTCACAGAAACCTTTATTGTATTATTTATAAATCTACAATAAACTCTATGTACGAAAAACTTACATAGTATCATGACTATGCAAATATACTCCAAGTAAACATTTCAGGAATACAAGTTCAACTAATATAAGCCCAAGAGATAAGTCATTTTTGTTACATAAACATTTTTGTTACATAAACATAAATATGCTGAGAAAAGTTTAACTGGAATATTCTCAAAGGTCTAAATGAAAAATCTATTCTTCCCCAAGTGTTCTGGTTAAATCTCTCAGACATTTTGGGCTAAATGTCAGGAAACTCCAGGAAATAATTTTAGTAAAGTACCTACTGACAAACATATAGAATATGGATCTGCTAAAAAAAAATGCTAAGGTTAAATTTTAAAAAATTATTTTTCTCCAATGTGAATGGCTATGATCCTTTAGCTGCTTAATATCCCTGTAGCTCAAATTTTCAGTCTCCAAAATGGGAAAATCACATTTTACCTGTAACTTATAAGGATATTAAGCACATAAATTCAGTATTACTAGTTTTTGTGAGTGTATATACACATTTTAGTTGATAAAGGGTGAAATAATTGTCAGTTCAAGATATAAAGGGAACAAGTTTTGGTGAGAAGGCTCTAGAATGAATGACACACATTTATCCCAACGATTTAGTCAGGGAATTGGCAAATCTGGCCCACCACCTATTTTTGGATGGCTTACAAGTTAAGAATGGTTTTTCCACTTTAAATATAGCTCACTTATAAATTGAATATAAAATAAATGGTATTTATTTTATTTTAAAACATGCAAAAGCTGGCTTTTCTTCCTCTTTTCTCCCTTTATTAACATGATGATAATTTTTCTGACAGCTGTCTAAAGATCATTTTAAGTATTGTAAGTACTGCTTTCCTGAAGAGGTTAACTATAATTTCCAACTAGTTTCATGATATAATAATGGGATTACTGTAGTGTCATATGTAAGACAGAGAGAACTTTCTGTCAGTGGTTTTTCCATTTTAAATTAAACACTGCTTATTTTATATGTAATTTAGAAATAAAGTATATTTTAAAATGGGAAAACCATTCTTGGAATGGTTTTCCATAAGGTAGGGTTACTAGCCTTCATATAGTTTTGGGAAGTTCCCTACCTATGGAAAACCATTCTAGCTTGTAGGGTGTATTAAAAAGAGGTGGTGGGCTGTAGTTTGCTAAACCCTGTGTTCTTTAGGAAATATACCTTTGGATAGGAAACATGGATAGACAATGAACTAGGCCATAAATGAAGAGGAAGGAAAGCAGTTGGATTATATTTTGGAAAACTGTGGAATTCTCAAAAATCTCAGGCTGCTGTCTTCTGTAAATGCCCATAAAGCTGCAAATTATGGAAAACAATAGTCTCAGAAATATCAAAATTGTAGGTGATTAAAAGAACAATGTAAAGATGCATGGTGGATTTAAGAAATGAGTTACATGTAAGAAAAGGTTCAAAAGACATCACCAAGAATGTGTAGTACCCAAAAAGGGTGAATTAGAATTATAGTGAGAATAAGGGATAGCATATAGGCAGTCAGAGTTTTGTTCTAATAGTTACAAAATGTTAAAACAACTGGAGGAAAGTCAGAAGATTAAAGAAAAGAAACGGACCCACCAATATGATTAATCAGTACATATGTATTAGACAGATACTTCATATGAACAATGAACTGGGCCAAGACAAGTGAGAAGATCAAAATTAATATTACTTCAAGTTTCTACTGTATGAATTTCTACTGTCTTGATTCTACAGTGTAATCAACTTTATGCTGTATTGATTTTTTAAATAAATCTGCCTAAGACCCCCTTTCTATGTCCTTGAATTGAGCTCAGGAATTTTATTTTCCCTCTAAGTTAGTTTAATGTCGAAACTGAAGGCATGTCCATCAACTGGGGAATGGTCTAACAAGTTGTGGTAAATAAATGTAATGGAATACTATTGCACTATGAGAAATGACAAGCAGGCAGATTTCAGAAAAAACCTGGAAAGATTTACATAAACTGATGCTGAGTGAAATCAGCAGAACCAAGAGAACAGTGAACACAGTAACAGCAACACTGTGCAATGATCAGCTATGAATGACTGGCTTAGCTCTTCTCAGCAATACAATGACCCAAGACAATTCCAAAAGACTCATGATGTTAAATGATATTCACCTTCAGAGAAAGAACTGATGAAGTCTGAATGCAGCTTGAAGCATACTAATTTCGCTTTATTTTTTCATAGTTTTTCCTTCTGTGGTTTCTTCTTTCACAACATGACTAATATGGAAATGTTTTGCATGATTGCACATATATAGTCTATATCAAATTGCTTGTCATCTTAGAGAGAAGGGAGGAGAGGAAAATTTTATTAAAAAATGAATGTTAAAAATTTTCTTTACATGTAATTGGAAAAAAATATTAAAAGACAAAATGAAAATAAAAATAAACTAAAAAAAGCTATGATTAATGGAAAAATTTGTTATCTACCATACTTTTAGCTTTTGTGAAAATTTCAGGACATCTGTTGAGTATCTTTAAAGGCCTACAAACTGATCTGGTATATTTCCACAAGGAAATAGACAATACTGTCCTTGCAAATTAAGAAGGGTACTATCTCCCTGACAAATCCTCCTAGGAGGTAAGGAGTCTGCTATCCCTGGTCCATGAAAAATGTCCTCAGGATGCAGATGACTCCATTAAATCAATCAACATTTCTTAATGACAGCAGGAATGGTTACTAGGCCCAAGTGGGTTGATAGACTGCTTTCCCTGATAGAAACAATCATATTTTCTCCACCCTGATGATCCTGTCTACCCGGCAACCAATCACCTTGTTTTTCCCACAAACCCAACTCTGTTGTTTCTTCTCTTGTACTTCCCAAAACTATATGAAGGCGAGTAACTCCTACCTTATGGTCCTTGGTCATTGAGAAAGATCATTTACCCAATTTACTGGTTACTGCTAACTTAACTAATAATTTGATCATATTTAGAACACTGTCTCTCAGTTTACCATAATTTTTAAATGCAATACAAGAACAACAAACAGAAGGATAATATAGAAAAGTATTATAACTGTTTTCTGAAACCTTGATTGCTGAGAATGAAGAGGCCAAGAAATTCTATGAAGAACTTGATTAGACCTTTCAAGTTAAATTGACATATACTGATACTTGGTGACTTCAATGCAAATTATCCTAACACTAGATTATATTTGGGAAACTGTGAATCATTTTCAATGACTACAAGCTTATTCCAGAAACAAATGCTCATCTTTATAATACTAATATTTTTCTAGTAATGAAAGATGAGAGAAAATTATGGAGAATATCAATTAATTTTAAAGGTCAGGGGTACAATGGGTTCATGTTATCTTTCTACAGCATTAGTACACATTAAGGTTTATATGAATTCTTAATTAAAAAATAATAAATATAAAGTGAAAAAATGTCCCTAAACTAAGAAAAAAGAATGGTACATTTGGTTCAATTAAAATCCACCTCTGACAGTGACTCAACTCCTATAGGAAAGACAACATGATCACCTTACATCTACATACACAGTAAAGCTTCTAGAGTGTGTGTGTGTGTGTGTGTGTGTGTGTGTGTGTATGTGTGTGTGTGTGTGTGTGTGTGTGTGTGTGTGTGTGTGTGTGTGTGTATCCTAGTTAGCTTTATTTTCCTAGGTATCTATAAATGTGTGAGGAAAGTTTAATAAGCCTTTATAGAACCCTAAAAACTGCTAACTTAGCAAAGAGGGGTAGTTGTGCTTGGAAAACCCCAGAAATTCTCCCCTATACAGACTAACTTTCTAGTATTCTTCCTCTGATTCACTACTATTCAACATCACAAATGTTTCTGATTATATGGCCCACGACTGAAAAATTGTGATTTCTCTGCTTACAACTCTGTAAACCTAGAGATATGGAAAGATGAGTATAAATGAGATCATGTAAGTAAAGTACTTTGCAAAGTTTTAAGGCCAATATAAGTGTTATTATTATTATGATCCAAATAAGGAAACTTTAATGCAACATGCTTTTCTCATCATGTCATACATATTAAAAATTGGAAAACAGTTCTATATGTAGGGGGTTAAAAATACTGAAATCTCATTGGATTACTTTCTTGAGATCTTTGTTCTTTAAAGTCATCCATCTGGAAAATGAATAGTTTTCAAACATTCTAAAGTGTATATATACCTAAGTGTAAAAATATCTGTATATGGCAGTGTAGAGACCTCTGGTCTCAGCAGTAAAGAAGACATGAGCTGACATTAGCTAAGTGACTCACTAGTCTAGGGGTGAGGAATCTTCAGCCTTAAGGCCACATGTGGCCTTACAGATTCTCAAATGCAGCCCTGTGACTGAATCCAACACAAAACAAATCTCTTCCCTAAACTGGCATGACTAATCAACTCGGGGGGGGGCGGGGGGGGGGGGGGTCTTAGGCCACACTCTAAAAGTTCACCTAAACTGGTAGAAGGTGTTTCTACACTCACAAAATCCAACATTCTTGACATACTAACTAATCTGGTCATAAAAAAATAAGGAAACAAAATTACTTCTCATAATTAAAATTAATCAAAACATTTATAGGATCCAGCTCTGAATGCCAAAGGGTTAAAATCAAGGATAAACAGTTTTAACCCAGAAATTCACTCTAGCATAATAAAATTTCACTTGCACAAAATCTTGTATCATACCCATCTTTTAAGTCCGGACAGGAAATGATTGAAATTATTGCTTATTATTGTTCTTGTTAAGAATAAGTCTCTCAGGGGTGGAGCCAAGACGGCAGAGTGAGAGCAACTACTCACCTATGCTCTAAGATAAAAATCCCTTCAGATACCTCTAAAAAGAATCTGAACAAATTTTAGAGTGGCAGAATCCAATAGGAGACAGAGTGTGGCAGATTTCCAACCCAGGACAAACTGGAAGGTCGACAAGAAGGATCTGTTGCACAGGGCTGAAGGAGTGCACAGTGCACAGGCTGTACCAGCACAGACCCCACCATAGTAAAGCTGAGAGGGAAGCCCCAGGTGGTCTGAAGCAGCAGCAGCACTGAGAATCTCAAACATATCAGCCCAGAATAGGAGTACCATAGAACTGAGCAAGAGAGAACTGCAGAAACCCAGGTAATTGCAGCAGCCACTCCTGAGATTATCAGCCCCCAGATTAAATGTCTGTAAGTCACCTACTTGAATTTCTGAGAGCCAAGATGTCAGAGTGATTGGTAAATGCTCTACCCTGCCCTTGTTGACCTTGAAAACCCCAGAGATTGTTTCCCCAGGAAAAGTACTGGAACGGTGGGATCAGCCAAAGGGGTAAATAGTCTCTTAGCCCAAGAGGCAAGGAAAATCGCAAAGGGGGTCCCTTTTGCTGTGCCTGAAGGGGACCACTGCCCAAATACCAAAGAGGGTAGCATTGAGACTGTACTCCCATCTGAAACTCCACAAGGAAATACGAACTAGTCTCAAGTCCAAAGAAAAACTGTCAATGATTTTTTAAAAATGAAAAAAAAAATCATGGAAGAATTTAAAAGGAAAATTGGACTAATGGAAAAGAGCACAAAACCTAACTGAGAAAACTGAACAAATGGAAAAGGAAGTACAAGGAACAAATGTACAGATGGAAAAGAAGATGTAAAAGTTAACTGAAGAAAACAATCTATTAAAAATTAGAATTAGGCAAGTAGAAGCTAATGACTCAATGAGACATCAAGAGTCAGCCAAATAGAATCTAAAGAATGAAAACATAGAAGAAAATGTAAAATATCTCACTGGAAAAACAACTGACCTGGAAAATAGATCCAGGAGAGAAAATCTAAGAATTATTGGTCTACCAAAACGCCATGATGAAAAAAAAGGGCCTGGACAATATCTTTCAAGAAATCATCAAGGAAAACTGCTCAGAGGTCCTAGATCCAGAGGGCAAAATAGTCAATGAAAGAATCTACTGATCACCTCCTGAAAGGGATCCCAAACTGAAAACATCAAGGAATATCGTTGCCAGAACCATCAAGTGAAGGAGAAAACACTGCAGGCAGCGATAAAGAAATAATTCAAATATTGAGGAACTACAGTCAGGATCCCACAAGACCTAGCAGCTTGTATGTTAAAAGATTGGAGGGACTAGAATACAATATTTCATAAGGCAAAGGAGCTGGAACTACAACCAAGGATCAATTATCCAGCAAAACTAAGCACAATATTTCAGGCAAAGAGAAGGACATTCAATGAAATAGGGGATTTCCAGACCTTCCTGATGAAAAGGCCAGAGCTCAATAGAAAATTCGATCTTCAAACACAAGTCTCAAGAGAGGCATAAACAGGTAAATGGGGAAAAAAAACTACTCAATATAGGCAAACTGTTTACATCCCTATAAGAAAAGATACTTGTTAATCTTGAGAACTGTACATTTATTATGATATATAAAAAGGATATACATAGAGAGAGGGAGTGGGTATAAATTAAATGATGTGATGATAAAAATGTGATTTAAGGGTGCAAAGGGACTTTAATGGGAGATGTGAAAAGGAGGAGGCAGAAAAAGGTAAATTACATCACAGGAAAAGGCACAAAAACATATTACAGTAGAGGGAAAGAGGGAAGGGAGATGAGCATCATTTGAGATTTACTCTCATCTGATTTAGTTCAAGGAAGGAACAACAAACTCAGTTAAGTATAGAAATCTAACTAGCTCTATAGGCAGCAGGTGGGGAAAGGGGAAAGAAAAGGGAGGGGAAGCTAAAAGAGAGGGAAGAAGAAATAAGGGAAAAGAGGAGTAAAAGGGAGGGGGGCTGAAAGAAGGTAGGGAAGACTGAGGGAGGCGGTGGTCAAAAATTAAAACTGTTGTGGAGGGAAGGGAGAAAGGAGAACTAAAAGCATAAATGGGGGAAAAGAGGATGGAGGGAAAGACACAGATAGTAATCATAACTGTGAGTGTGAATGGGATGAACTCTGTCATAAAACAGAGGTGAATAGCAGAATGGATTAAAAACCATAATCCAACAGTATGTGGTTTACAAGAAACACATTTGAAACGGGGGGATAAACAGGGTAAATGTAAAAGGTTAGAGCAGAACATATTGTGCTTCAGCCAATATAAAAAAAGCTGGGGTAGCAATTCTAATCTCAGAAAAAGCAAAAGCAGAAATAGATCTAATCAAAAGATAAGGAAGGAAAATATATCCTGCTAAAAGGTACCACAAACAATGAAGCAATATCATTACTAAACATATATGCTCCAAGTGGTATAGCATCCAAATTCTTGGAGAAGTTAAGGGAGTTACAGGAAGAAATAGACAGCAAAACTATACCAGTGGGGGACCTCAACCTCCCCATCTCTGAACTTGATAAATCTAGCCTCAAAATTAACAAGAAAGAAGCTAAGGAGGTGAATAAAATTCTGGATAAGGTAGATACGATAGAGCTTTGGAGAAAACTGAATGAGAATAGAAGGGAATACACCTTTTTCTCAGAGATATGTGGCACATATACAAAAATTAACCATGTATTAGGGCATAAAAATCTCACAATCCAGTGCAGAAAGGCAGAGATAGTCAATTCATCCTTCTCAGATTATAAAGCAATAATAATTACATGTAATAAAAGGCCATGGAAAGATAAACCAAAAATTAATTGGAAACTAAATAATCTAATCCTAAAGAAGGAGTGGGTTAAACAACAAATCATAGAAACTATCAACAACTTCACTCAAGAGAATGACAATAATGAGAAAACCTACCAAATCTTATGGGATAGTGCAAAAGCAGTTCTTAGGGGAAGTTTTATATCTTTGAATGCCTACATGAATAAAATAGAGAAAGAGGAGATCAATGACTTGGGCATGCAGCTGAAAAAGCTAGAAAAAGAACAAATTGAAAATCCCCAAGTAAACACCAACTTAGAAATACTGAAAACCAAAGGAGAGATTAATAAAATTGAAATTAAGAAAACGAACTAATAAATGAAACTAATAGTTGATTTTATGAAAAAACTAATCAAACTGATAAACTTTTTGTCAATTTGATTAAAAAAAAGAAAGAAGCAAACCAAATTACCAATATCAAAAATGAAAGGGGTGAACTCACCTCCAATGAGGAGGAAATTAAAACAATAATTAGAAATTACTTTGCCCAGCTTTATGCCTAGAAATTCGACACTCTAAATAAGATGGATGAGTATTTTTAAAAATATAAATTGCCCAGGTTAACAGAAGAAGTTGAATACTTAACCCCATCTCAGAAAAAGAAATTGAGCAAGCCATCAATGAACTCCCTAGGAAAAAAATCTCCAGAACCAGATGGATTTACAAGTGAATTATCTCAAGTGATGCAGAAAAAGTCTTCGATAAAATACGACACCCATTCCTACTGAAAACACTGGAGAGCACAGGAATAAATGGAGCCTTCCATAAAATAATAAGCAGTATCTACTTAAAACCATCAGCAAGCATTATATGTAATGGAGATAAGCTGGATGCATTTCCAATAAGATCAGGGGTGAAACAAGGATGTCCATTATCACCACTGTTATTCACTATGGTACTAGAAATGTTAGCTTGAGTAGTAAGAAAAGAAATTGAAGGAATAAGAATAGGCAAAGAACAAACTAAGTTATCATTCTTTGCAGATGATATGATGATATACTTAGAGAATCCCAGAGAATCAAGTAAAAAAGTACTTGAAACAATAAACAACTTTGGCAAAATTGTTACAAAATAAACTCACATAAATCATCTGCATTTCTATACGTTACCAACAAAGCCCAAAAGCAAGAGACAGAAAGAGAAATCCCATTTAAAGCTATGGAAGACATTATAAAATATCTGGAGTCTATCTGCCAAAACAAACCCAGGGTCTATATGAACACAATTACAAAAGACTTTTCGCCCAAATAAAGTAAGATTTAAGTAAGTAGAAAAACATCAGTTGCTTGCGGGTAGGCTGAACCAATATAATAAAAATGACAATGCTACCTAAATTAATTTACCTATTCAGTGCCATACCAATCAAATTATCAGATAATTATTTTCTCGAGCTAGAAAAAATAATATCAAAATTCATCTAGAAGAACAAAAGGATGAACTCACCTCCAGTGAGGAGGAAATAAAAACAATAATTAGAAATTGCTTTGCCCAACTGCATGCCCATAAATCTGACAATCTAAATGAGATGGGAACGAATGAAAAGAAATGGTAGGGAAGGTGGCCTAGCCCTACCAGATCTCAAATTGTATTAAAAAGCAGCAATCATCAAAACCACTTGGTACTGGCTAAGAAATAAAGGGGTAGACCAATGGAATATGTTAGGTACTCAAGACACAGTAAATGAATATAGCAATCTACTGTTTGATAAACCCAAGGACCCCAGATTCTGGGATAAACTGGATAACAGTGCAGCAGAAACTGGGCACAGACTAATATCTATACACAAGAATAAACACACAAAAATAAAGTTCAAATGGATACTTGATCTAGGTATAAAGACTGATACTATAAACAAATAAGGGGAGCAAGGAATAGTGTATTTGTCAGATTTAGGGAGAAATTTTTGACTAAACAAGAGATAGACAACATTATGAAGTACAAAATGGATAATTTTGATTACATTAAATTGAAAAGTTTTTGCATAAACAAACCCAATGCAACCGAGATTAGGAGGGAAGTAGCAAACTGAGAAAGAATTTTTGCAACCTATCTGTGATAAAGGTCTCATTTCTAAAATATATAGAGAGAACTGAGTTAAATGTAAAAGAATACAAGTCATTCCTCAACTGACAGATGATCAAAGGACATGAACAGGCAGTTTTCAGAGGAAGAAATTAAAGCTATCTATAGTCACATGAAAAAATATTCTAAATCACTATTAGAGAGATGCAAATCAAAACAACTCTGAGGTACCACATCACACGTATCAGATTGGCTAATATGACAAAACAGAAATGATAAATGTTGGAGAAGATATGGGAGAGTTGGAACACTAATTCATTGTTGGTGGAGCTGTGAGCTGATCCAACCATACTGGAGAGCAATTTGGAACTATGCCCAAAGGGCTATAAAAATGTGCATACCCTTTGACCTAGCAATATCGTTTCTATGACTGTATCCCAAAGAGATCATAAAAATGGGAAAAGATCCCACATGTACAAAAATATTTATAGCAGTTCTCTTTGTGGTGGCCCAAAACTGGAAATCGGGGGGATGTTCATCAACTGGGGAATGTCTGAACAAGTTGTGTTATATGAATGGAATGGAATGCTACTGTGCTATAAGAAATGATGAACAGGAAGACTTCAGAGAGGCCTAGAAGGACTTATACGACTGATGCTGAGTGAAAGGAACAGAACCAGGAGAACTTTGTACATAGTTACAACCACAGTGTGTGAGGAATTTTCTGGTAGACTTAGCCCTCCACAGCAATGCAAGGACCTAAAAAATTTCCAATGGCCTCTTGAGGCAAAATGCCTTCCACATCTAGAGAAAGAATTATGGAATGAGAAGGCAGAATGAAGCAGACCATTTTCTCTTGTTATATTTTGTTTTGATTGTTTCTCCCATTCATTTTAATTCTTCTATGCAGCATAACTAAGGTGAAAATGTGTTTAATAAAAATGTATGTGTAGAACCTATATAAGATTGCATGCTGTCTTGGGGAGGAAGGGGGAAAAAAATCTAAGATATATGGAAGTGATTGTAGAAAACTGAAAACAAATAAATTAATTAATTTAAAAAAAAGAATGAGTCTCTTCATCTTCTGTAGGTTTGAAGTGCAGGGGTTTCTCAAGGATCTTATCTTTCTACTGACTGGTATAGGAGCTTTGACCTACTCTATTTTAGACCTGAGCTGCTTTGCACCTCCTTTAGCATCTAGAAGCTGCCCTGATTCTGAGGGCTTGTTAAACTGATCCTGAACTTTAATGAGGACACCCAATCTACATAGCCTGTTGCAGCTCAGCATTTTGAGCTCAAGAAACACCAACCTCAGCCTTTTCAGTAACTGAGATTATAGGCATCCACTCCACCATACTTGCATTAGACTGGGAAAAAAAAAAAGATAAAAAACTCAAACTCCCCACCCCTGAACCCAGAATACTAAGGAAAAAATGGTTGCCTTTAGTTATGTAATATTCTATAAGAACTACTTATAAGTGTCCTATGATTTATTCCTTCGTTCACTATACTTAATGAGCATCTCCCAGTCTGGGCATGCATACATGGATAACACAGCCTAGTAAGGAAAATAAATTATTCCCACCAAAAAAATATAATACAAGGTAGAATGCCATAAATGAAATAAGAAAAGCAGAAAATAATATAGGAATTCAGAAAAGAGAGATCATCTATGATTGAGATGACCACAGAATGTTTTATGGCGAAGGTGGCATTTGATATGGATTATGAAAAATGGGTAGGATTTCAACAGTAAGATACAGAATGTTCAAAAGTTATTTCCTCTAGTTGAAGAAAGGGGAGTGGACAAAGGTTCTTAATGAAATAGGGCTAATGGATAACAAATTCTATAAACCATTAACGATACCTAAATAAATCAAAGTTGGAATGAAAACATTTTGTATCTGAAACAAGATTTCTAAGCACTTACCATTTTCGGGTTGAGTTTTCTTAAGTGAATCAATAAGGGTACTGACCGCTTTTAAAACAAATATGATTTCTGTCACTTGTTGCCTAAAAGAGAAAAATATTTCAGTGAAAAATTGCAAATTCACAACTTCTTTATTGAAACATAAAAATAGTTAGAAGAGAGGGCAGATTGGTGATAGGGGCAATTAGAATGCTTGGCATTTTGGAGTGGGGGGAGGGGAGAAATGGGGAGAAAATTTGGTACCCAAAATTTAGTGAAAATGAATGTTAAAAGTTAAATAAATAAACAAATAAAAAAAAGAAAAAAAGAAACAAAAATAATGGGAAAGGTTTTTCAATAATATTGAGTGCAAATGAATCTGAAGTGAAATAAAGCAATTTAAAAATTGTTTTTTTATCCTTCATGTGAAAAATACATTTTAATATATGAGCAAATGTATAAGCAAGCATCAAGTGAATAATATTTTAATCAAGTTAGAAAATCAGGTAAGTTCTAACTCCCAAGGATTATAGTCCTCTCCACCTTCAAATAAAGATACCACTACTGTTACAAATGGCCAATCTCATCACAAATTTGTTCCTTCAAACCTTTCTCCACAAAAATAAAAACTTTTCTCCTTTAAGATTTTTCTATATTCTTTTCAGTCCCAATCATTTCTGATACAACCTAGGGTAATTATTATTCTTGAGCTGAATCAGATTTTAAAAATACTAAGATGCATCAAAGTAATTTTATTAGTCTCTTGTACCATGACTTCTTAGGAAACAGACTATAAATTTCATTAAAACACTGGATAGCTGATTGAGATAATACCATATAATTGGCATTTACACTTGGAAATCAGGTAATTGCATGAATCAAATTGAAAGCAGTGAACCTAAGAAAATAGATACTGAAATCATTTTAAAAACTGATTCTCCCCCCTACAAATCATTACCGCGACTCAGGACCCACTCTAAGTCTCCAGGTATTGATGGAACAATTATTGCTAGTTACCAGTTTCACTTTCCTCAAGGTTACTACAAACTAATACTACTTCACAGAACTCTGGGAGCTTCCTATGTAAGGGGCCTGCCTCCTGTTTCTAGTGTCCAAGTCAGGTTCTTTCTTTAATCTATCATGAGACCTTGCTAACCATGACAAACACTTACTTCATCAGTAAGTGTCTACAAATGGTTATATAGGTATAGGAAAATTGCTATAGTCATGGCAGTGGGTGGCTTGTAGGCCTTTTGTCAAAGCGGCAGTGGTGCTCTAAGGAACAGAGAAATCACTAGTAACTCCAGAGGCAGAAAGGTTTATCATTTTAATCCACTTGGGAAAAGATTAGGTTATACATTTTATGAACAACTGCAGATTTTCTTGTTTCCAAGAATAAGTTTAAATCTATAATGTAACTATTATCTATAACTTAATTAAAACAAAAGGCATTATACCAGGATTGATTACACTTCAAAATAAGTAGTTACCCTGTGAAGATATGACTCAGGAAGTAGGAAACTTTCCAGTTTTCTATCCTTCACCAGAAAACTTCTTTTCATCATTTCTCAAACTTATTTAAAGCACCTATCTAAACAAAATCAATCCTATCCCTTATTTTAACAATTTAATTTTTACCACTTTTCTTTTCCTGTTGTTGTATCTCAGGAACCTTTAAGAAGTAGATGATAGTGGCAGCCATGAGTTAACTTATAAGCATGGGTCAGTTGGTGGATACTACCAAGTATAGGCAGCAATTTAATGGCACCAAATACTCTGTTTTGCAGGTGGTCCACCTTTGCAAGGCAATGTTGTAAGCCTTGGTTATAACCTCTTGATAGTTCCCTGTGATTTGAATTTGGTCTGGATATTCTTGGCCTTATCCTCTAGTTAATGTGGTTATAGTAATCACTTCTGACACAGGTGACCTAGAGTAAATAAATATCCTGTTTATGCTGCCAAAGGGGTTAATTAAATAGATTAGGTAGAAAACAGATAAAAGCAAGATTTCAGAGGTAATCAACAGACACAACCTACAGATGGCTGAACGGAACAGTCAGATGCTCTCAGATTTTCTGCTTTATACCTTACTCCAATGTCAAAGAGAGACTTCAATTATTATGATCATTGTTTACTGATAAGTAAAAAGAATATGCTTGCATTTCTAATAAAATTAAATAAAAGCTGGAACCTTGGAAGGGGACATTTGCCACTGAGTCTTTCATCCTCTATGTAGCGGTGTAGGACATCTTGGGATCTCTTCAAGAGCACTGACAGGGCCATTCGTGAGATATAGCCTTCCTGAGGTGTTGTCACTTTGTTACTGAAGGAAAATTGGAGCAGTGTTTCAAAACACATTTTAGAAAATTCTTCTCTCATTCGAATATCAATTTCTGCTTCTGTAAAAGTAACATATGGTCTTTAATTTAAGAGTAAAATAAGAGACTGAAGTCTAAAATGCTCTTATTAAATCTTAGTACAACTCTGGAAGACTTCTAAAATAAGTGATATTAAATATATTCTGGATTATATTATTACTGGATGTCAGATGTATTAATATTTTAAATGGTTGTACCATTAATCTAGTTATATACAGCTCTTTTCATGATAAGGAAGTATACTTCTAGGTTACAGAAATTGTTACTGAAAATGATGTTTTCATTAAGAGCTATTATGTGGGAATGTCTATTTAGCAGAGAAAAAACAACACAATTTTGTACAGACTGAATCAGAAGAGTTTTTGAGAACCTGGTATTCAGCTTCAGAGTGTTTCTTTGGACATGTAGAAAGAGAAACTAGTTCTAGTTTTAGTTGATCTGTCTCATTTGAGAGTTAGATAAAAAGGATTGGTGGGTAAGGGGAGAGTAATCTTGACTGAGTAAAGAAGTACTTAGAATAGGTGTGTGATTTCCTTAAGGGTAGGAATCCATAGTCTGAAGTGAGACTACCTTAACTTCAGCACCAAGAGTTTCTACCTCCTACTACTGTATTTGTGGATTTGTGCTCTTCTCAGGCTAACTTAATTTTAAAATAATAACAGCCAACAACAACAGCCATAGTGCTTACTATGTCCCAGCACTATGCTAAGTGATTTATAATTATTATCTCATTTGAGATAGTAAAAGCTGAAGTATGAAAAATCTCTAGGTCTTTAACTGAATGAAGTGTCTACCCCAATTAATGGAAGGAGACAATTTCTGAAGCTTAGAAGCAGAAGCCTTATATTTCTCAAAAGAGAAGAAACAAGAAGAGGCAAGACGATTGTAATAATGTAACCCCTATTCTTTTATATGCAGTTATAAAAAATTTTCAACTCATATTTATGATCTCTCTCTGACCCTCTGCCCTTCAATAATCCCTATTCTCAAGCAATTTACATTCCATCAGGGGACAGGGACTGGACCTATGATTTCACTAGTAGAAAGAGCTCAGGATGAGGAACTTCCTCTATCAATGAAACTTAGCAATTTCTCATCAATCTACAAACTTGGAGAAAATTGTCCAGAAAACTGAGACATTAAGTGACTTGCCCAGAGTTATACAGGCAATATGTTTCCAAGGCAGAACTTGAACACCAGCCTTCTAGGTTTAAAGACAGCACTTCATCCACCGTGTTGCACTACCTGTATATAAGTATATGCAAATCATGTACAAAGCGGTCAGGATGTGAAGACACTAGCAGTTTGGGAGAATGAGGAAAGGTTCATGTACAACAAGGTGGTGCTTGAGTGCCTGGATTCCATGAGGCAGAGTAAGAGAGGGCACATCTCAGGGTAGGGGGATGGCCAGTGCAAAGCCATGGGGATAGGATGAAGTGGGATGTGTATGTCTGTGTATGTGTGTGTGATGAAGAAAAGGACAGTGAGACTAGACTTTGGTTTGTGGTAAAAAGAATAATGCAGAACAATGATAGACTGGCATCAGGAGCTACAGGGTTTTAAAAATGAAGCAGTTTATAACTTTATTCTTAAGGCAAGGAGCCTATGGAGCTCATTGAGCAGGGGAAAGACATGCTCAGATTTGGGATTAGAGAACATCCTTTTGGCAGCTATGTAAGCAGACCAGATTGGAACGGGAAGAGAATCCAGGCAGAGAGAGTCAATTAAGAGGCTGTTACAACAGTCTATGAAAGAGGTAAAGAGGCAAGTACTGATCTTTTAGGCATGTTGTGGATCAGAAATGCCAAGAAGTGGCTTAACACCAGATGTGTTGGGCAAGAGAGAGCCCTGAACACCAAGGCAGTGAACCTGATGCACTTGACAAAAATAGGAACATTTTAGGAGGGAAGACAATGAGTTCTGTTTTGAACATATTGGACTGGAGACGTCACCAGGGCAGCTAGTTTGAAGCTCAGGGGAGAAAGTTGGGCTAGATAAATACATCTGTGAGTCATCTATGTTGAGAAGATGAGAGTATACACTGAGCAGAACAGAGGGCCCCACAGATCCCTGGGGACTTCTCACAGTTGAGGAGGGTGTGAGAAATTTGGATCATGAGGAGTCAGAAAGGAGAACAGTCACCAAACCCAGAGAGAAGACCCATCCAGGAGACAGTAGTAGCCAACAGTATCAAATGGAACACCAAAGTCACAAAGGGTTGAGAAAAGCTCATGAGATTAATAATTAAGAGATTATTGTTTAACTCTGGAAGGAGAAATTTCAGTTGAAGTAATAAGGTTGAAACCCAGAGGTTTCAAAGGGTTGAAGATTGAGAAGAGAAGAAAAGGAAGAAATGATTGTAAATAGTCTTATACAGGAGAGTCTTTTATGGCAGAGAAAGGCAGAAGAGATATAGGAGGACAACTTGAGAGGATGGTAGAGTTGAGTGAAAGATTTTTGAGGATAGGGGAGACTGGAGTATGCCTGATGGCAACAGGAAAGAATCGGTTCAGAAGGAAAGAAGATCAGAAAGAAAAATGGGAAGACTGAAGGAATAATCTAGTAGACGTGAGAAGGGATAGGATATTAAGGACACATGTAGAGTCTTCACAAGGAGAAAGGGCATACCTCTTCTCAACTCAAATAAGACTAAAAAAATAAATAAAAGTAAATATTTCAGATATTTTTTTTCAAGTTTTTTACTTGGTCAAAGATAGGAAACATGGTGTTGTGGAAAAAGCACTAGGCTTAGGGTCAGAATTTACAGGTTTTAGTGGAGGTACTTACATATATCAGCAGTGGGAAACTGACTAATCCTATGAGTCTTACCTGAAAATGGAGGTAATACTACTTGCACTACTTCATAGACCTGCTGTGAGCAAAATTTGCTTTACACAGGTAGATGCTAATTTTTAAAAGTCATCCTGGACAGGTGTCAAAAGAGCCAGCTTTCGTCTGAAAAGAGTATAGTACCACCTATTGGTTAAATTGTATAACTATTCTGGCAATGAGTGAAGATACTCAGGAGAGCCATCTAGTGGGAAAAGCAACTAATCTGATGGATAAGAATCAAAACACAACTTTTGTATGAGCATACACTGTTATATTAAGGTGTTTAACACAAATTCAGAAAAAGAGAACTGTATTGGCATTCTTTTTATTTCCAAGCAAATGGTAAAATACAACACAAAGCCCAACTCCTAATCAACTTGCTAATATTTGTTAATTTATTCATTCAAGTAATTACTGCGTGTAAAGCACTATGCTAGACAATGCTAAGACAAAGACAAAATAAAACAGATCCTGCCCTCATTCTCTTGGACGAAAACAGCATGTATACAAATAAGTAAATAAAAAACGTGTGTGTGTGGGTGTGTAGCACACAAGGTTACTTTCCAGGGACTATGGCAGCAGACAGGAAAAAGCCTTAAGTAAAAAGTGGCACTTGCCCTGTGAAAGGGGTAAGGGACTCAGTGAGGAAGAGGTAAACAGTAAGTGCCTTCCAGGCATGGAGAACAGTTTATGTCAAGTCATGGAGTTACGAGATGTAAAGGGAGAACATAATTAGGTAGGTTTAATTGCAAACTGCATAAAGGAGAGTAAAGCTGTTCAGAAAGCCTGGAATTACTAAGTTGCAGCAAAGTTGTCAAGTCCTTTAAAAGTCAAAAAGAGGAGCTGATATTTTACCTAAGAGCTTCTTGAGCACAGGAATGACATGATCAGATCTGGGCTTTAGAAATACGAATTTGGCAACTGTGAGGAAGATGGATTGGCAAGGGGAGAGACCAGATGCAGGCAGACCAATTAGGAAGCTATTAAAATAGTACAGGTGAGAGGTAATCAGGACCTAAAATGATTGGATTATAGGGCTGAGAGAACGGGATAAGTAGAGATTGACAGTGATTGTAAGCCTGGGTGTGTAGAAAGAGGGTGAGGTTCTCAAAAGAAAGAAGCATAGTTAGGAAGAGGGAAGGGTTTTGATAGGAAGATAATGAATTCTATTTTGGACACACAGAGTTTGCCTAAAGACTGGATTTCATGGTAGAGACTGGGGCTAGATATATAGATCTGGAATCATCTACAAAAGCGATAACTGAACCCAAAGCAGCAGAAAGGGAAGAGGGGAAGAAAGATTAGTAGGGAGACAAGGAAAAAGAGGGAAGGGGAAGAAGTATTTGGGGGAGACACAGAGACAGAGAACACAACACCCAGGAAAAAGCTACTGGATACATTCAAAATATTATATACTGATGATTGATGTAAATAGTATACTCAATGATTATCTTCTCTGTTCCATCATTCAGGTCATTCAAATGTTAAACATTATCTGACCAGGAACAAAACACCATCAATTGTGAGTTAGCTAAAATGAACTAATAATAGTTTTAAGTTTCCAGTTGATTGATAAAACACACTGGACACAGAAGTCAGGACACTGTATCTGCTGATTCCCTCCAATGTAATTTTGCTTCACAGGACATTAGTTTGTAGTACAGTAAAATTTAATGATTATTATTGCACTGTCTGCTCTCTTTTAAGTACAGATTGTTGCTTTCAATATTTTTGTATATATGTAGAATTTAAATTTACTAATTTATAAATTATAGTCCCTGAATTCTCAAAATCAAGAGCTAATGGAAAAACAAAATCATAGGATTAAAAGCTAGAAGGGAACTCAGAGATCATCAAATTCAATCCTTCAGTTTTCAGATAAGGAACCTGAGGCCCAGAGAGGTTGAATGATTTGACATAAGTACTAAGAACTAAGACTTAGAATTTGAACTCAGGTCTTTAAATTCAAATCCAATGTGCTATGTATGCACACTGTATATGTAATATACGTATATATGTATATATGTAAACAGCATGTTATATCATACTGCTTCCTAAGTATAAAAATTCAGCTCATCTGGATCTGTACCTATGAATATATCATAAAAAGTTTTCACTATATATTCATCTAGTCTAGTGGAGTTTTCTGTCTTCCAACCCCAACCACTGTGTAGATGGAGACTGCTAGTATATGGCTCCTAATGTTCTATAATGACACTGCTATGGTTGGGCTGCTCTAAAAGCACTCTAATCCTTATCAGCACTAGTTTGTTTTATCATTCAAGTACCATACCTGTAAATGAAGATGACTGAGAATGTATGGAGCCCTTATTAAGCATAGTCATTATCTGGCCAACAAAATCCTTCGGAATAAAATTGGCATAAGGCAGTATCTCTGTGCTGATGAGCTGTACCACCTAAAACAAATTGAACACATTTAAATGTGTTTTTTCCCTGAAAATGAATGATTTTCACTCTCTTTTTTACTGTGTATTTGTACACACACACACACACACACACACACACACACACACACACACACACACACACGGACTCTCTCTCTCTCTCTCTCTCTCTCTCTCAAAAGGGAGTCACAGAACCCTAAATGGCATAAATGTTCTTCATGTACAACATAAATAGCATGACCTTAAATGACAATGAGTTTTAATTCAGCTATCTATTATAAATCTATTAGAAAACTGCTATACTATAATACTGTTGATGAAATAAATACTCATCTCCAAAGGTATGAAGGGGCTATAAAGAAAAATTATCAATATATTTTACAACTTTCTATGATATAATTATGGCAAACCCCAAAATACTACCATGATCAACATCTAATATATGATTTTACAAAAAGCCAGGAGAAAATGAGTATATATTAAGTAATAAGAGAAAGGCAATCATAGGCGGAGTATGTAATGTAGAATTGGAAGCTCTGAGTTTGAATCCTGACCCTTTTTTTTTCACCACAGGCAAGTCACAACCTCTTTGAGTTTCAATTTTCTTTTCTAGAAAATGGAGACAATATTACTTATAGTACCTATGTTACAGGATAGTTGTGAGAATTAAATGGGATAATGCATATAAAGAGTTTTGAAAACTATATAAATCTGAGCTATTATTATTTTTTAGAAAGCATTATAACATGCATTCAGTGCTCCTTTATCTTCTTGAATTTGAAATTTTAATACAACTAGGATACTTAATGCAAAATCTTGTTCTTTTCAAACACATTGTTACAAAGACAGCCACTGCACTTTAAAATGAATAATCTAAAGTGATTTATCTCATTCAATTTACTTAAGAGCAAAAAAAAAAAAAAAACCCCAAGGATTCTATACTATTTACTTAAAAACTCTAGTATGCTGTGTCTATAGGACTGACATCAATAGACTACAGATGTAAAGCTTAATCCAACTGTTTTGTTATCACTAAAAACAACTAGTTAATGATATTGCCTGGTACCAGTAAAACAAATGATTAGCCTTCAATAAGTAATTATCAAATAAGATAATATATGCAAAATATTTTGTGACCAAGGCCATACTCAAAGGTGAGACCAGGGTTGAAGGCCCATTTCTTCTAAAGACTGAGAGCTGACCCAGGGCACTACACAATTTCTCTGTGCCCTCAGGAAACTCTCTAATATTAAGTCACTGTAGTTGACTTGTCTCACTAAAGGGAATTTCCTACCTAGGAGCTCCTAATGCAGATGAAATCACAGGTCCAGATCAAAATGAAAATTTAAAAAATGATTCAATTCCAAAATATAAAATGCAAACATTTTAAAAAGCACTACACAATGTGACCTATTACTTTTCAGTCAACATGCAAACTTTAACAGATTATAAGAAATTATAAAGGAAGCAGGTTTTGCTAAATTCATTGAAAAATAAGTTTTAACTTTCACCTTAATTTATTCTTACATAATTCTAGAGTTTAAACAATTCTCTCACATGATTCAACATGAGGCCCTATAAAAGCATTTATGAGAAAATACTTACCTCAACATCAATACTTTCATTTCTTTGAAATTCTTGAATAGAAAGATTATCTGGAGGTATGCTAAAAAAAAAAGAGAGAGAGAGAAACACTGAATTTTAGCTTTTTAAAAGAAAATACAAACTATTAGAATTAAATTGGAAAAGTAACTATGCAATAAATATTTAAATAAAGAAGATTTTAAGAAAAATACTGGGAAAAATTCTGTGCTAAGATACTCTTTTTTTTAAAAAAGTATTTTAGGGAGTATATAATCTATAACATTAAACCTCATTTAATAACAATGACTTTAAATTAAAAGTTACTGAGAGTTTCTCTCTATAAACCTTGGTCTAAGTTCAATTTGATGAAATTTATAAGGCTACAAATGTATTTTATTTTTAAAAATGTTGAAAGGTACAGATAAATTTAAGTGACTATTCATATGGGCACTGATGTGGGTTTTTATGGCTATAATAAAGAAGTATTTGTTTTGACAGTGAAGATATTCCCCAATACAAGGTGTAAACACTCCAGAGCAGGGACTCGAAGTTCAGTCACGATTTTGCTGCCACCCCCTCAAGTCACATCTTTACACCCAAAATGTCAGTAAGTAGTAGGGAGGCATAGGTAGTATGATAGGAGTTTCTGGAGAAAATAGGAATTTCTGGTACCAGGTAGGAGCTGAGGAATGGCAAGAATGTAGCTCTTAATAATATTGAGACAAAAAACATACCTTACCCTTCACTCTGAGTCATATGGGGAAAAGAAGAAAATTCTCTAATGAACTCAAATTCTCACATGCCTCCTCTTTTGAGCAAAGTGCAACTAGGGTATAAGATGGTAAGTCTGAAGACTGTAAGTCTGAAGTCTCTAAGAAGTTATGGCTAACCAAGAGGGGCCAACTTATAATCAACTTTGAATCATTTTCCCTTATGGCCAGGGTGGTAGTGGTGGGTCCTCCACCCAAAACCTAGGTGAGTGCTGTGGCCTACAGGACTGTATAGGTCCAGGAAGCAGATGCTTGGTATAGAGGTCCACTGGGAAGGGAAGAATTGCCTTGGATTATCTTATGACTTTAGGTGAGCAGCCTTTCTGTTTTATGATTTTTGCTGGTTTCACAGAACCCTGAACTTCAGAGACTACCTACACCAACTCATACTGGAACAAGAGCCCCTGCTACAAACCTCACAAGGATTATTCTACTCCCCTTGAAACCACCAGTGTGGAAGAAACAAAAACTTCATAAGGCAGCCTACTCCACTTCTGGACAACTCCAATTGGTTAGAAATTTTTCCTTGCAAGTTAAATTGAGGTTGCCCTGTATTTGCTGTATTCTTAGCTTTAGCTAAGTACTGATGTATTCTAAACCTTACCTTAGGTGGATGCATGGCAGTTGAATGTTGTTTTATACATTCTGTAGTAACACTGACACAAATTATATTCTGATTTTCCCAAGGGAAAACCAGGGTAGGAGCACAAGCCAAAAAAGAGTGATTTGTGAGAATCACTTTAAAATTGGTCCTTGTAAACCCATGGCTATACTTCTGGGCCATGAGTTATATTGATAAAAATGAACAACCTGTCAAATCAGCTGCTGAGATAGACATAATATCATCATCCTCCACTACTAAAGAGAGAGCAGTCAGAAAGAAGATTTCAAAGAGACGTTTATTCTCAAGAGATCACAGATTATTGGAAGCTCCGAGAATCAAGGAAAAAAATCCAGATAACTCTAAAGCACTGAGCAATTAAGAAATACAGTATCAATGTAGTGCTGATATGAAAAATAAACACACAGACTTTGCTTTCAAAACTCAAAGAATAGGACAAGCAGAACAGGCATGAAAGGGATTTGTTAGCAAAGTCAATGTGAAGCAGAACACATCTTTCCACATTTAAGGGTGCTTTTTTTTGCTTTTACTTTTTTTTTGGCTTTATCTATCTTTAAGAAATAAATTAATTATTATTAGAAAAGGCCAATAAAGAGTTACGATAAAGTTCCTTATTTTATGGATAAGGAAATGAAGAACAGAAGAGCCTAAGCAACCATGCTTTGCGGCAGCAAACTCTTGCTGCAGCAATAGAAGATATATAGAACTAGGGCTTTCCCTCCGCTGATCCCCTCCAATTTATCTTGTCCAGTATCTCATGGATACATAATTGTAGAATGCTGTCTCCTCCATTAGACTATGAGATCCTTGAGGGCCAGGACGAGTTTCATGTTTCTTTATGTGCTCATCACTGAAGCACAAGGTCTGGCACCATTGTCGTACTCAATAAATGCTTGGTGACTCCTGGATACAAGTCCTTACATGATAGAAATTCACCACATAAGACAAAGAAGAGCACAGAAGATACCTAAGGACTGATGACCACCTGAGTTATCAGAGATTAGTCAAAACTCAGCTGTTAGCGAATTTAGACTTTAAATATCTCCTTCTCCCTGGATAGCCCAGCTTGTTACAGGTTTCAGATTACCTTACCTCAGAAAACAAAGGAGCTTCAAAATTTATGTAGATGTATAGAAACATGCATAGAATATTCTTTCCTAGGGTAAGATAACTATCTTTCCTTACATTTTGGGGCTTTAGTTTCCTTACCTATAAAATGAAGACACTGAAATACACTGGGGGAAATACACTAGCTCTGGAGTCAGAGTCAAATCAAATTTTGTTGTTTACTCTTTTTGTCACCCTGGGTGACTGTCACTTAGCCTCAGTTTCCTCATCTGAAAAGTGAGGTTACTGGATGATCTATGAGGTTCCTTCCAGCTTCAGATCTGTGATCCTGTGAAGGGACTGGATGAAAGCACTTCTAATATCCCTTTCAAGTGCTGAATTACAATTCTAGGACTCCATTTGTCAAACACAAGTCTACCTCCTTCATCTTTTCATGAATTCTTGTATCTTTCTTGAAGGGACAAAATCAAGGTTCTTTAATCATTAACCTTTTATATCCAGGGCTATGCTGATTTATATCTCATGTCAATGTAGCCTGTAGAATAAAATGTCCAAAAGACAATTTATAATAAATTAGTTGTTGAATTACTAGAGGCAGCTAGGTGGTGTAGTAGATAAGCGTATTGGACCTGGAGTCAGGAAGATCTGAGTTCAAATCCAGCCTCAGACACTTATTAGCTGTGACTCTGGGCAAGTCAATTAACTCTTTTTACCTCTATTTTCTCATCTGTAATATGAGCTGGAGAAGGAAATGGCAAATCACTACAGTATCTTTGTCAAGAAAACCCAAATGGGGTCACAAAGAAGCAGATACAACTGAAAAACTAAACAACACCTAATTTGCAATTTTAAAAAAAGTTTCTATTTAAAAATTAATGAGCTGACCTTTTAGTGAATAAAAAGTCTTCAAACGTGCTGGCTAGTTCTGGCCACATACTGTCAAATTTCCCAGAAGAAGCATGCTGTCTTGCAACAGGTAGTCCAATAGACAGAACTTTGAGCAGAGAAGATACTGCCAACTTCCACGTAGTTTCAGAAGGGCAGGCATACTTCAAACTAAGAGGTATCCTAAGAGTCTATTAAAAAAAAAAGTTACATTGGAAACCAATTATTATAAAAATCTATAAAAATAATTGCTTAGTTTTTTTTGTTATGAGAATATTTTTTTCTGAAAATTTTAAATACTCTACCTGTAAATAGGCAGAAGTATTATTTTTTCATTATACCAAACCTTCAATTCAATGAAAAGATATGATCTAATGAAAACTCATCCTGCAGGGCAGAAGTAGTACTCATTTCATCTATTAGCTCAATCTACACTTCACCCTGTTCTTGTTTGACCCACAAAATATGTCCTCTGAAATGATTTGCTGGCCTGGACATTGAATCTTAGAGAGTAAACCTCTCCAGAAAGAAATCTGATTTTCAATAAGAAGTGACAAAATGTATTAACTTTTTCTGCAACAGACTAACCAAATAAATAGTGGAGACTGATAAGAACTTTATGACTCATGAATGATTGAGCTCTCCACATTTTTAACTTTTCTATTCCTCCTCTTCTCATCTTCTATTTGTACCTCTCTGTACTTCTCTTCTAATGGGAGATAGGTACCTTCTCCTATCTGTTAAGTCAGGGAATGAAGGAAGGATCACCTTTTTCCCCTTAATGTAATTCTTTCTCCTTATCTTCATGCTTTTTGATTTCTTGAGATCTTGTTTAGCACCATCTCTATGCCTTAACTGGCTGTAATATAACTTAAGGGTATTTAACGGGGGAAAGTCCTCACTTTATTCTGAAACTAACAAAAACAATTCAACTGACATTTACTACTCCATACAATTAGAGAAAATGAATTTAAATATACAAAAATATATAACATATATTTCTTCTGTGCTCCCTTCTGTTTTATTTTTGTCTCTTTAATATTTGTGTGTAAAATTTTACTATTCACACTGAATATTTATGTATGTGTATATATACATACAAAATATATGTTCCAGTTGTTTTCTTTGCATTTTTTCATAATTTTTTCCCCAAAACTCCTTTATAATACTGATATTTGTAACTTAATAGCACAACATCCTATTATGTGATATATAGGTGAGTACATACATATGTACACCCCCCCCCCATATATAAAACATATGGGGGAGGAGAGAGAAAAATGCATTTTTTGGGTCATTTCTCAATCGTTGAAAACTTAGGTTGTTTCCAAGTATTTGACAATTAATAATAATGCTATCTACAATCAGTATATTAGAATAGAAAACTTCTTTCTATTTTTTTTTATAATACTCTAAGGGCATAGTCCTAATCATGGAATTACTGGATCAATGGGTATAATTTATTTGAAAATATCTAGTGTATTGTAAAACTGTTAACCAAAAAAATCCCATCAAAGTTCAAATCAACCAGCAAAATCTGACTGTGCCCATTTCTCTACAGTGATGCCAACACTGAATTTGAGATGGTCCATTACGTTGTTTTAATTCACATTTCTGTGATAAGTGAAGATGGACATTTTTTCAACTGACAACATATAAATCTTTCCATATCCTTCGTTCATTTATCTGCTGGGAAAAGGCTATTCCTTGAATTCTCCTGATAAACTGTAAATATTTTTATATTATGTTTTCTTTCATCATAAATTATAGATATTATATATTTAGTGATTACATGTGCCAAAATAGTTTGTTGTAAGTATGTTTAAAATCTACAGATTCCTAGTTCGATGTTTCATTGTTCTGTAGAGTTTCCCACAACTTTCTGAAGGTTACACCAATAGAGTTAAAGCTCTGGTGGGTTCTATAATGTTTGGAAAGGGTACATATTTGGTTCTGCTATTAAATCACGTTTGCTTTCTGAGGACCAAGCTAGTTACATTACTCATTACTCATAGTTACATTATTATTACTCATAGTTACACAGACTCGTTACCAGTGGGCTGGTCATACAGCTGTGGTAACCCAAGAAACAAAGAAAAAGATAAAATACCTTGATCATGTGCAGCCCTTTAACAATTTTTTCCTTTTTTATTATCAACTTGACAAATATCAACAAACACTAATATTTCAAGATATAAAGAACAGAAAATGTATATTCTTTACAAAACTGAATTTCTATCACAACTGAATTTTTAAAAAGAGCATATGAACTTCAACACAATAGTAACAGAACTTCCCTGGTTATTTATTTCCTTCTACTGTTTTCTATGTATTTATTAGATCCATTGATGTCCCTCTGTTTCTTTACATTTTTATTTTTTCATCAATTTCATTAGCATTCCATGATTTTATTATGTGTCTAAAAACAACAAAAATCATCTCTTGGCACATTTGGTGACCTCATCTTGCAGTGCTCATGGTAAGAATTTATGAAAGAACCATTGCGAAAATAACTGCTTGCACAAGATGAAGAAGTGGAGAAATTTTAGAAGAAACTTAATAACATCCTCTACATCAAATCAACATGCTAAAATGCTTGGTGATTTCAAGGCAAAAGGAGAGAGTATACAAAAAATATGTACACTAGAAAATATGGTTCAGGAATAAGAAAGAAGAATCCAAAGGACTGGAGACTATATAGTGGTTTCACACAAACATGTTATGAATTTTCTTTGAGAAAAGAGGAGACATTGGATATGGCAAACAAACCATCAATCATCAAGCACTTACTGTATGTCAAACACTGTGCCTAGGGTTGAGAATACATAGAAAAATGAAGAACAGTTGAAGGAGCTTAATTCTAATTGGGGAGACATAGATAGGCAAATATAAAATACATTCAGAGTAGATACAGGATAAGTTTAGAGGCAAAGCATCAAATGACAGTAGGTGGAAAGGAAACTGATTATATTTTAATAAACAGTAAACCACTGCTTAATAATATGAAAGTCATTTCTTATTCAGTCACCTCTATGTCAAATCACCGCTTAGGGTAAATATGAAAATCAAAACCAAACTAGAAGAACAAAAATGAAAATTACAACATATGTTTGAAATAACTCCAACCTGACCTATTTAGAAAAGCTATTGATCACCAAAAAGGGGAAATAGATAAAAGAACAGACAAAAAAAATTACCATTTCCTCAAGGAAGTTCAAACAATGTAAATCAATTGGCATAAGACACCAAAAAAACCCTATAGAACACTTTACAGCTAGTAAATAATTTACAAAAATAAGGTAGCCAAGGATAATATACCTCTAGAATTTAAACTCATCTATAAAATCCTACAGAGGAGGATGATGGAAGATGATGAACCTCGTAAAATAGCAACAAGTTAAAAAAAAAGGCTCGGTGAGCAACCCAAGTAAAATTATCTGAAAAGCATTTAAGGATTAAAAAGCAAAAATAATAAATAAATGAAGAACAGAAAAGATCTTTAAAGCATTTGCAATACTTCAGATGAGAACTTCAGTTAGTGTGGCAGGCCTATGAGTAGAGAGAAGAGGATAGATTGAGAGGTTGTGGTGGAAGAACAGACAATACTTGGCAACTGAATGAATATGTGAGGGGAGACTCCAAGGTAAACTTTGACGACTAGGGTGATGGTGGGATGTTCAAAAGAAAAGGGGAAGTACTTAAATAAAATGAGTTTTGGGGTATGATGAGTTCAGTTTTAGACTTACTGAGTCTGAGATGCCAAGTATATCCAATGTGAAATATCCAAAAGGCAGTTGATAATAAAGAATTAGAGTTTGGGCCAATATAAATATCTAAGAACCACCTGCACAAAGATGGTAACTGAACTCATGGGAGCTAATGAGTTCACTGAGAGAGTTTAGAGAGAAAAGAGAAGAGCCTATAGCAGAACTCCGAGATATACCAAGAGACTAGGAATGAAACATGGGCAATAATCTAGCAAATGAGATTAAGAAGGAGGCATCAGAGAAGTAGGAGAAGAGTATTACCACCCCTCGCCCCCCCAAAATTCTTCAGCCTGAAAAACAAGCAACCACAAAAACCAGAGAGGAGAAAATTTCAGGAGAGGGTAGACAACAATGACAAATGCCACAGAGAGGGCAAAAAGGATAAGGCTTGAGAAAGGCCACTAAAACGTATCTAAGAGTTCATTGGTAACTTGGGAAAGAGCAGTTTCAGTTGAGTGATGAAAGTGGCAGATTACAAAAGTTTGAGAAGTAGGGGCAATCAATGAGAGCAGAGAGGTTTTTTTTAATAGGAGTTTAGCTATGAATGGGAGAAGAATGTATATATAGCTAATATATATATGTAATATATATATATAATATATATATAATAATATATATATGTAATATATATGAGGAATATTTTTACTTTTTCTTTAGAGTGGCCCCACATATTTTAATTATGTTTCTATATGAATCTGGATACTAAATAATATCCAGTTCTACATAGAAATTCACTGATATGATTGTGATATCAATATGAGTCATCTACTCAAGATTGACAGCAGCTAGGTGGCTCAGTGGATAAAGTGCTAGCCGGTCTCAGACACCAGCTGTGTGACCCCAGGCCTTATTCCACTGGAGAAGGAAATGTCAGTCACTCCAGTACTTTCGTCAAGAAAATCCCATGGATGGCATGGTCCATGAGGTCATAAGGAGATGAACATGACTGAATTGACAGCAACAACGAAAGGAGGAAGACTTATACGTGCTTTATCTTATGTCCTTCCATAAATCCTACAAAAAACATTGGATCAATGTGGTAAAAGCCCTTCTAAAGTTCTTTTAACATGAAATGGTTACCAGTGCAGCACTGAAGAATGTCCATGCTCATTCCTCATTTTTGCAGCTTGACCAGCCCATCTTTTCTACTCACCCATTTCCTAGATATTCCTTATACTATTTCTTGAAGGAAAGTGTTGATAATATTCTCCAGCATATTTATGCCCACAAAATTCTTATTCACTGCCCTTTAAGTTGCCTATGATTTATATTTGGAAACAGGTATTCAATGCTCCATTGTCACACTGCATTACCTTCATACTACTGTTGTTATTATATATATAACAGAAATTCACAATTTTTGATTTAATCCTCTTCCCTTTTCATTATTAATTTGAGATGTTTTATTTGTTGATGATGGTTAAGTTTATAAAAAAAAAAAAAAAGAACATTGGCGCTAAATGTTTTTTGTTTCAGAGAGAAGTTTGGGATCACTGAAAATACTGTGCAATTTCATAACTGGAAGTCAGGCCCATCTCATTTTCCTATTCAGGTGTGGGTCCAGGTCTACAGGGAATCCATCCTTCCTTCTGATTCTCTATACTTACTATCCATAGAAATGGAAGGTACTTTCTGTGAGCATACATCTCTCTGATTTAATGCCTCAACTTAATACTGATAATTCAGTGATCAAAGTTGCCATTGTTGCTGACTATCAAGAAACCTTGTATGAATTTAATATATACATAACATATATATATACAATTTAATATAACATATATAATATAACATAATACATAACTTTTTGGAGGACAACATTTAAAACTGAGATTTTCTCTACTGTAGCAAATGGTTTATCATCCACGAACAATAAGAATGGAGTGAAATTTTATTCTTTATACTTTTCTGTCACTTGTGAGACTTTAAAATACCATTTCCAAAAGTCTGTTTCTTTCTCACATTTTCACCAAAGATATTTCTATACAAGTATAAATCAGTTTCAAAACAGTTCTACAGATATAAGAAAATAGGTATATTTACTGGTAGAGTTATCAATGACTTTGTCTTTTTCAATAACAACACTTTTTCCCTAACTATTCTAATTCAGTCCCTAAATGATCTCAAAATTTTAAATCTGGTATAGATTTTCTCTCTGTACACTTGGTCTAGTCAAGTAACTCTCATATCTTTATCTTTTTTAGTTCTATTTTGATTTTCTCATGTAACACAATAGGAACAGATCTTTGATCCTAAATATGTTTGATCCACTGTCACTGATAAAGAAAATTCTTAAAGAACTGATGATAAGATCAGGTCCATTTTTCCCCTCATTAAACTGGTTTGTATCAGGTAATCAGGTTTGTTAAAGAAATGAGGATAGATCAGATCCACTTTTTTCCTCCTTATAATTTCATCTTTAAATGATTCTGATAAAATATTTGAATATCTGGGTCTCACTCCAAGTTAATGTTAACACTAACTAGTCTACTTCCGGTTATTCTTCCTTTTCTTTTCTCACACTGTGATGATGTGGGTACAAATAGGTACTCTCAGGGCTAAAAAGAATATTAAGGGTTGCTTTTCCAGGATTTTGTGAGGCTCCTCCTAACAGGGGAGCTCATTCTGTAGCTCATCCTGTAACTTAAGAGCATCCTAAAGCCCTTTTCCCCTTATCTTAAAATACCATAAAACTTCCCCTTATCCTGGACCACAAAATTTCTTGTCTCCCTAATCTTGTGTCATAAAATTTCCCATCTCTTTTATCCTATCCTTAATCTTTAACCACCGTAAAATCCTAAAATGACATCATCATCATCCTGAACAGGCTGTACAGCTTTCTGTCTCTATGAGCCTAGACCCCTCCAAACACCAGTATCTTTTACTCAGCCCCATGGCTACAGCAAAGGTCTGTGTGCTTTCACATTAATAAAACTACAGATAGCTAAAAGAGAATGCCTAAGGGAATTCTTTCACACTGGAACTGCTCTCCTGAATCTGACCTGAATAGTGATTCAATGATTCACTCTTTCTCTGAGATTGATCTATTTAAGCTATCTATTTCTTAGTAATTGGTTTACGCCATTACAATTTTGTAAATTTCTTATTTCATTTAAATTCTGTAATTTATCATCTTACAATTGTGTGTAACATTCCTTGATCATATTTCTAATTCAATATAATCAGAGGACCTAAGAATTGGAAAGCATCTTATCTCAACTGATTCAGGGGTACTTAATCTTTTGTGTCATGAAACTCCTTGGCAGGCTGGTGAAGACTATGGACCCATTCTCATTTTCTGAAAAGGTAGCACATGCAGCTAAAGATCTCTTCTTCCTGCAAAATCCCATCCCTAAGGGATATCAAAAACTGTTGGGGTTTCACAATATGTTGTGGAACTGTCTCAAAGAATTCAGAGTCAGACCACCTCTAATCCAAGTACAGGCATTTACTGAGTGACGCCTCTCAAGAAGTAGGCTAAGTTCCAAGAGGAACCAGCAACTTCAGAGAAAGCAAAATGGATTTTTATACGGTAAAGATGCAATTACAGTTCTTAACACAATGCCTATATACTATACTATATACTATATACAATGCCTGATACTAAGCACTTAATAAAGACTTGTTTGGATTTCAAATATCTATAAAGAGTGGCAATCCAATGAGAAAGAATACTATCTCCTGAGGCAACCATTATACTTTTTGAAAATTCTGTAAGAAATTTTTCTTTACATAAAACCTAAAACTGCCTTTCTCTAACAGAAACCTATTGCTCTAAGACAGGGGCCTCAAGGCCACATGACCTGTTAGGTCCTCCAGTGCTGCCCTTTTACTGAATCCAAACTTTTCAGGACAAATCCTCTTAATAAAAGGAATGAAGAACCTATTAAATTACTAGACTGGACTTCTATAATTGGACAACTTGCTTGGTAACCTTACTTGTTTTTGGTCCTTATGTTATGTTGCTGTTGGATCTGTTTATGCTTAGAAGAAATAAATGGTTAAACTTTACTCTATCTTTTTATTCAGATCTTCCTAAATTAAATGGGAGGATGGCAGATCTGCCAAATTTGAAACATTTAACACCAAAAGCATGGTTTTTGAACTCAAATAACTTATAATACTGTATGGAAGAATTTGTAGTCTAGCAGTTGCTTCTACTTGGCATAAAAACTTTTAAACAGAAAAAGTACAAATCATTTTATTAAATTCTATGCCATGTCAATTCCTTAGTTCGCTGGGGGGTTTTTTGTTTGTTGATTAAAATTCCTTACACTGTTTAAAATATATATTTTTATATTTGGAAAGGACTTGTGGTTTCACAGGTACAGGAAATTTCTGATGAGGAAACTTCTTCTACCAATGCAGAACAGAAAATACTGTACAACTTAGATTCTTAGAGATTTGCCTGTGTAGCACTTAAGTGCCTTGTGTCAGAGCTGGCAGTTGCATCTAGACTGTCCTGAGGTCAGGTCTTAATCCAATATGTCATGAGTAATTAATAGGCTTTTGAATAATGATTTTTTTCTAGTTTGACAGAGGTTGAAAGAAACTTATCAAGGAAGAAAATGAAATGTAAATCACAAAAGAAATTTATTCTTTTATACACTTGGTGAATTAATATAACCTCTTACCAGGCAAGGAAATAAGTTTTATCTAGAAAAGCTTTTTAAAAAACCATTACATTGATATATTTTTTTAGTGCAGATTTTTTTTGGGGGGGAGAGTTAAAAGTTAAAAATGGAGATGATGTGTTACAAGAATTTGGGTTTATATTTATGCGAATATTTTTTCTCTTTGTAAAGATCTAACAACAAAATTTCCTGGTCTTATATAGTTACTAAACACTTGATTGCACATCAAATAAAATAAATCAAGATTTTATTACATAATCTGTCATTGACTGAATCTTGCTCAAAATTTCTGAAACTCAAATTCACCAAACCAACAAATTAATTTTGTGGAAAACAGTATTCATAAACATTATTAGCTCTAACGTCCTATAGTATCAATGAGTAATTTCAAAAATCAAATACAAATAAAGTACTAAACATTACCTTTATAACATTCTGAAGTACCTTCTCATTCACTACAGCTTTGTGACAAGCTGTTTTTTGGTATAAATCCACCACCACTTCTAAAGATCTCTCTGCAAATGGTACATAATTCAAGGCTACCCATTCTGCCTAGAAAACAATATTTTAATATGAGTAAACAAACAGAGAATAGATTTTAAAAATCACAGGTTTTCCAAAGAGTAAAACTGTTAAAAAACCTCAAGTCTTGGTTTTATGTCAGATTGCCACCTTAATGCATGCAAGTTTTTTCACAAAATGCATTTAATATAACCCAGGCAAAAATAAAACAATTTTGAAAAAACCCAAAAAATTTAGTTTTCAGCATTTGATGTGGACTTGGGGAAGATGTGCTTTATTAGCCAGAATGTCATAACTTTCTGCCTGCTAGATTAGGACAATTTTTAAGGAAATTTAACTCACCGGTGCAAATAGTTGGATCTATTGTGATTCCATTGTGTTGCAGAACAAACAGAATGAGAAAAGTTAATACATATATTAAAAACTATCTTTCAAAAACTGTAAAATTTTACTATTGAGTGAATAATCAGCATATGCATGCATTTAGAAAGCTATTTTTCCTAAGTTAAAAAAATTACAATTTATCAATTATTTATGACTCTAAAAGTTCTTCAAAAATCAGTCCAACTCAATTTCACACCAGTACAGGAAACACCGGCTAAAATTTTCTTGGGTGCACCTGTGGTTGATTTTTCTTTCCTGGTATTTATTTAGGAACTATGTGCTTAGAGTACTTGGAAATTGTTTTTTGAGGGGGTGAATAGGATTTTTTAGAAAAAGTTAAGAACTTCAAAAATTTAGGGAAAAGAGTTAAGGAAATCAGCCATTCTACTAAAAGAAAGGGAAGTCACAAAGAGTAAGGAAATGGTACATTTTGTATATGCTTCACAATGATAAATAGAAACAGGAAAGCCTGGTAAGATGGGGAAAACGGCTTTTGTCTGGACAACCAATGTTCATCTTAAATGTAACTGCCTATATTCAAATGGCATTAAATTGAAAAACATAAATAAGATTTCTAGCAAATTACCTGATTATATTTTGCGTTTGCAATGTGCTTTGTTTCCAGCTGTCCGTACTGTGGAGGTTTACAAGAAAACTCTACAAATGCCAGTAACTGGTCAAATATTGCTGGATACATTATTTGCATGTTTTCTGGACCTATACAGATGGCCTAAAAAGAAAACCCAAAAAACGTTATAATTAAAAAACCATTAGGTTTGTGAAATTTCTAAGTTTTAAATAGTCCAGAGAAAAAATGTAAAGACCATCGTAAAAAAACCAAACTATTTATGGTTAATGCTGAGGATAAAGACAAAACATTTCCCTCTAAACCATCCTATGGTGATGTTTATCACACATTTCTGAGTCTGTTACTTTATCTATAAAATGGGGATGATAGTTTTACTGTCAATGCAAAGGGGTATTTGTAAAACTTAAATGTGAATATTTAACATTATTATCTGGAAAAATAATTATTCCTTCTCAAATTTTTACTTTATCCTTATATTCCTACAGGTACTGGGAGATACACTTTTCTTCTGAATAAAAAATGGACATAGTCATTTCAGCTGTTCCTGAAACTCAACAACGAATAAAATGTATTGTTTTTGAGAAAATATGAATTATTCTTTTCTCAACAAGACAAAAACTGATCTTTATTCCCAGAAAAATGAGGAACATGCCTAATATCCACAAATCCAACTATATTAACACATGTAAAAATACATGTGCATATACACCCATGTGTGAATGTGAATATACACACATAAATACATATATAAAAGAACAAAAGCCATTCCCAAAAGATGTTACCAAAGAATATTAACAAAAAATGTTCTCAAAAGAATTTCAAAAGAAAAAATGCTTCAAATTACTAATAAGAGAAACAACCCTTGTTTCACCTCATATCTTTCAAATTAGCAAAGACGACAAAAAAGATGGGAGTAGTCAATGCTGGAGGGATTTAAATCTCTATGTCCTTGCAATTATTCTTTTTCTTTGAGAATTCACTTATAGTTTGTTTGATCCCCCCACCCTACCCCCTTAGCCCCTGGATTAGGTTGCTTAGAGTCCTTATTTTTTAAAGAGGTCTATTAATCTAGGTACTTTACATTTTTATAAGCATTCAAATAGCTATATTTTTAAAGTTACTGGTTTTGTTTATATAGAATTGCTCAAATAGCATCAATTTCTGCTTTTCTGCATTTGTTGCATTTTTGTCCTTGTACACTGTCAAAAGTGCCATAGAATACTGAGAAATATTGATATTCTTTATGATATCCATTCAGTAAATGCCACAGGGCTATCACTGCTTACTTTCCTTAAAACTCTATTCAGATCTTTAAGGTATTTTCTATTTATCTTTGTATTAGATGTGGCTAGGTCTAAAAGGGGAACATTAAGGTCCCCAACAACTGTTTCACTACTCACTTCTTCCTATAACTCAATCTGCTTTTCCTTTAGTGATTTAGATGTTATACCATTTGCATATATATTTAGTATTCCTAGCATTTGGCCTCCTCCTCTCTTTACAAATATAGCTAGTCTCAGTTCTTGATGAGGCTTAGTACAAGGGCCCACCTCCACCTGCTCCTATACTCTTTGATGCGGTGGCCAGGTGTTGTTTGTCACTGATCTGGATTTCCTGGGTTCTTGCTGCTGCCTTTTGCTTCCCTTGGTGTACCTATCTACACTCAAGATTATTTAAGACTTCATTTAGTGTCTTCTCTTCTTAACTGCAACTGGCTGTCCCTGATCAGCAGACTAGGTGGTTTCTGTTACTATAGGCTTTCTTGGTCAGGGGCACTGAGTGGTCTTCTGTCTCTCCCTGTTTTTTGGCTATCCTGTTGGAATTATTTCATCTTTTCCTTCTAATGCTTTCCCAATCACAGTGCTATGGAGTCTTCTGTTACCCCCTGAAATTTCCCTGGTAAAGATACGGGCATTTCTGTATCTCTTCTTCTGGTGTTCTCCTATTGGTGGGCTGGGTTATCTCTGTAACTGTTATCTGTAGTGCTGCTGAAGGTTTCAGTTCTGCTGACCTGATGCTGACTTCTCTGCAGGACTCGTTTTCCAATGCCCACAGCATCTGAATGTGCTTTTGTACAATGCTGGGTTAGGTGAAGGAACTTAACGATGTTTCTCTTTGAGTTTCTTGGTCATTGTTCAATTTGGTGCTATCATTACTGGAATAAAAGTAGCAGTGCTGAGCCTCTGTGTGAACTATCAGGCCAACGTTTTAGATGGAACATAAAAGTTTTAGTATTAACATTGTTTCATTACCTATGGTGCTGTTGAGCACAACATAACTTCCATGATAGCTTCTAATCATATGTATTTTTTACTGTTCCTTGGTCTGAGAGCACGATGACTGCCACTACTGATGACTGGACTCACCTAAGGCACAAGAGATATTACTCTGGTTCCTCATCTTAACACTGCAAATCTACATATTTCAACTATGGTTCTTAACAAACAACTCTGTTAGATTCTGTTTTCTAATTCGTTTTACTATCCTCCATTTTAAGAGTGAGTTCACATAATTCACATTAACAGTTATGTTTATTAGGTGTACTTTTGCTTTCATCAAATCCCCACCTCTCCTCTGTTACGAAGAAAAAGAAAGTGGCAAGGGAAATGGAACTGAAATCCACACTAGTAAGCTATAATTGGAGTGGGCTGATCCCACTCCTTAGCTTTTCCCCTTTTTACCCATTCAGATCAAAGCTGTGGCCTCTTATCTTTTATTTCTCACCTTCCAATCCCTCCACTTCCTTTTATAATCTGTCCTCTGTAGGTGGTTTGTTTTGCTTGTGAATATTCCTTCTTAAAGTCTACCCTCTCTTAAACTATGCCCCCTCATTCCTTCCCTTATCACTGATTTATTTTAATGTATTTCTACAATTAACTCTATGAGTGTTCAACTGTCTGTCTCCTAAGCTGGATAAAAAGTTTAGGAGATGCATGCTTTCTCCACTCCTACTTGCAGGTTTGTATATTATTATGACATTTCTGATTATGAGAACTGGCTATGTTCCTTGTTCATCCTTATTTCTCTCCCTACACTCTCCCTTTTAAAAATTCTTTAAAATGAAACAAAATTCCACCTATGCTCCAAATGACAGTGGTCCCTTCCCCCTATTAGGATTTAAGTACTTTATTATCATTTAGTTATTCTTTGGTGTAAGCTTTTTTTCTTTTGGTAGGCCATATTTCAAGACTTCCTTTCCTTTAGGTAGTTGCTGCTAAATCTTATATGATTTTTTACTTGTGGGTCCTTTGCACTTCTCTATATTCCTGGCTACACCCAGTATTTTTTGTGTTGACCTGAAAAGTCTATATTCTGGATGACTTTTCTAAGTGTGTACAACTCGAAATTTCTTCAGGGGGAGGAAGGGTGATGATGGATGAATTCTTTTTTTTCATGTTGCCCTTTGGCTAATAGCTAAGTTTTGTTTTATAATTCTTTAAATATGTTATCTGAGTAGTTTGGATGTTTTTTGATTTGGACATAGTTTTCAGGGAATCTAATGATTTTGAAAATTTTCACTGCTCATCTTGTTGTCCAGGTTGTTTTAGATAGTAGAAATCCTAGACATTCTTCCTAATTTTCAGTCTTTGGACTTTGCTTCAATATTTTACGTTGCCTCTTTGAATCTCTGAATTGTTTGTTCCAATTCATTTCAATCAATATTTAAGCTCCTACTAGGTGCCAGGCACTGGGGATATAAAAAGAGGCAAAATAAAGTTCCTGCCCTCAAGGAGCTTACAATCTAATGGGGGAGACAACATGTGAACAAAAATATACAAAGCCAGATACATAAAGGATAAATAAGAATTAAAAGAGGGAAAGCACTGGAATTAAGAGGGGTTGGGGAAGGCTTACTATAGAAGGTGGGATTTCAGTTTGGGACTTAAAGAAGCCAGAGGGGTCAATAGTTGGAAAGGAGACAGTGTCACTCCTGGGGGAGAGAGTTCCACGCATGGGGGTGAGCCAGAGAGAGTACCCAGAGCCAAAAGACAGAGGGTCTTATTCGTGGAACAACTGTGAGGCCAGTGTCACTGGGATCAAATAGGACATTTTGAGGAGGAAGGTGTGAGAAAACTAGAAAGGTAGGAGGTGGCTAGATTAGGAAGGGCTTTGAATGCCAAACAAAGCTAGAGGCAACAGGAAGCCACTGGAGTTTAGGAGCTTAAAGGGATTTGGGGTGGGGGAGGTTTGACATAATTAGACTTGCACTTTAGGAAAATCACTTGAGTGGTTAAATGAAAAACAGATTAGAGTGGGGAGAGATTCGAGGCAGACATCTACAGCAGCATGAAACATAAAAAATAAGGCCCTATGTTATCAGAGGAAAGAAGGAAGTATATTTGAGAGATGTTGCAAAAGTGAAGCTCTTCAGGGTGTTAAAACACTTGAATAAGTCAGTAACTTTTTGTTTCAATATTTATTCTCTTTCCAAGTGTTCTGATTTCATTTTTCAGAACTTTATTTCTTCTATCCACTTTTGGAGTCCTAGTGGCAAATCCATTCTTTTTTTCTGAGGTTTTACCTGTGATTATTTTGGAATTTTCTTCTGTGATTTTATTTTAGGATTCTTTTAACCCATAGTATTTCTTTATTGAAGTAGGAATTTTCTTTTCCTTGCTCACATCTATAGCTTCATTGATGAAGACTTTGTGCCATAAAACCAGGATGTGTCAACTCCTGTGTTACTGGACTATATAGTAACATTTAAATGTTATTTCTTGATGCAGTCTCAGAGCGGGACAATGTTAGGAGCCAGCACTAGACTCTACCTCATCAGTAAGAATGTTAATCCACTGAAGACCTTGTGGTTAAGCTATGCCTTCTTCCACAGCCTGGATCTAAGGTCAAAGTTTTGGCATGGGACTGGGAACTGGAAGCAGGCTTGTTACTAAGTTCTGTCTACTACTACAGTCTGTAGTAATAGTAGTAGTAGTGGTGGTAGTAGTAGTAGATTATCTCTATTTACTTCTCCATCCTGGCTCCACTGGCTTTTATCTGTTTCCTTATAAAGTCACCAAATATAGGGAACATAGCTTCAAGTGGTATTTCCTGGGGATCTCAGTCCTTTGGTTACACTGTCCTTGGCTTGGATTCCTTGTGCCAATACTTACCAGGAATCCTGGGGCACACTTTGATTCAGTTCCATCTCCTTGTATTTTATGGGAAAGAAGGACTTGTATTTTTCTTTGTTCCTCAGAGGATTTTTCCTCATCTTTACTAATGTTCATCAGGGGATGCTGGGGTTGATTAGACATTAATACTTCACCATTTTCAATGGAATTAGAATTAAGTTTGCCATAATTTAGCATCACCTTAAAGATACCAGTTTATATCCCAAGAACACTAGATTTGGAGATTTAAAGGATCTTCATTCAAATCTAGGTTACGGCGCTTACCACCCATGTGGCCTTAGGCATATTACTCACTATTTCTGAGTCTCAGTTTCCTCATCTATAATATAAAAGTAGAGCAGAAAATTTCTTAGGTCCCTTCTAGGTCTAAATCTACAATACATGAATCTCTAACTTCCTCCTTGCTTCACATATACTCACACAAAGTTAGATGGCTAACCTACTGTTTATATCTGACTAAATTCTACACTTTTGTGGAATAGTAGAAGTTAGATTCCAGGAGATGGGAAGGAGGCATTAGTGAGAATGAAAATTTCTTTAAGGAGGTTTCACTTCCTGGAGCTAAGATGGTGAAGTAAGAAGTAAGTTGCTCTCAACCTCCCTTACCAATCTCTGAAAGCCCAAAAATATCATCCTAGGAAAAACTCTGGAACAGCTGAGCCAGCAGAAAGATGGGGTGCAGCAGTCTTGTATCCCAGGAAGCTTGGGGGATTAATGGGAAAGACCCCTCTTACTCTGGGGGAAGGGGAGCAATATATGATGGGAGGTCTCAGCAAACCATCGGCAAGCCCTATCTCAGCAAACCAGGGGGAGATCCTAAGCCACAGGGTGGTGGAGCACGCAAGTGCCAACACCTGGACCACCTACTCCCCCAGTGCCTCAGTACAGGCAGGGGAACCGATAGACACCAGATTGAAAAACCACAGTGCCAAAGTTCTTCAGCAGCCAAATCTCCCAGTGCAGAAGGCACAGTTTCAGGCAGCAGGCAGACATCCTCTAGCAGACAAACATTCAAGTGCAAGGCCAAGGTGAGCAGGAGCCAAATATTCAAGTGAAAGGTAGCCCCCCACGGGCCATTTGAGTGCAGGTATCCCCCAGGGGTCAGACTTCTCATCCTGACCACAAGAGTTCCAGTGTTTCTGACCCCAGCTCAACACCAGGTAGGTTGCCAGATCCCTATAGCCTCCAGCTGCCAGCACCTGACGCCCCAGCACGCAAAGCCAGTGACCAGCTTCCAGCACAAGAAGCTTGGGTTGGTGTCCCCTGGGCTCCAGTAGAAGAACTCAACTCTAAAAGCCAGGAATTAGGCAAATACAATGAGGAAAAAGCAGAAATGGACAATGACCATAGATTCTTACAGGAACAGGCAAGATCAAGGCACAGATTCAGGACAACACTGTCAATACATCCACATCCAAAACCTCAAAGGGGAATATGAACTGGTCTGAAGACTAAAATACCTTCTTGGAAGAGCTCATAAAGGATTTTAAAAGTCAAATAAGAAAGGTAGAAGAAAAGCTGGGAAAAGAAATGAGAGGTTTGCAAGAGAGTCAACAGCCTGGAAAAGGAAGGACAAAAATTAAATATAGAAAAACAAGTCCTTAAAAAGTAGAATTGGCCAAATGGGAAAGGAAGCACAAAAACTCACTGAAGAGAAGAACTCCTTAAAAAGTAAAATGTGCCAAATGGAAAAGAAGGTACAAAAATTTAATAGAGGAAAACAATTTGTTAAAAACTAGAATAGGACAAGTGGAAAATAATAACTCTATGAGATATCAAGAAACAGTCAAACAGAAACAAAAGAATGAAAAAATAGAAGAAAATGTAAAATACTTCAATGGTAAAACAACTGACCTGGAAAACAGATCCAAGAGAGACAATTTAAAAAGCACTGGTCTACCTGAAAACCATGATAAAAAAAGAGCATGGACAGTAGTTTTCAGGAAATCATCAAAGAAAACTGCCTTAGAAGTTAGGTCCTAGAACCAAAAGGCAAAAAGTCATCAAATGAATCCACAGATCCCAAACTGAAAACACCAAGGAATATTGCAGTCAAATTCTAAAATTACCATGTCAAAGGGAAATACTGCAAGCAATCAGAAACAATACAAATATCATGGAACCACTGTCAGGATTACTTAGGATCTTGCAGCTTCTACATTGAAAGACTTCCACATTAAAAAGCTTGGAATATCATATTCCATAAAGCAAACGAGCTTGGATTACAACTAAGGCTCAACTACCTAGCAAAACTGAGCATAATCTTTCTGGGGAGGAGATGGATATCAATGAAATAGGGGACTTCCAAACCTTCCTGATGAAAAGACCAGAGCTTAACAGAAAATTTGATCTTCAAATACAAGACTCGAGAAACACAAAAAGGTAAATAGAAAAGGAAAAAAAAACACCTGTTATTCAGTAAGTGGTATATGAATGTAATGGGATACTGTTGTGCTATAAGAACTGACAAGCAGATAGACTTCAGAAAAACTTGGAAAGACTTATATGAACTGATGATGAGTGAAATGAACAGAACCAGGAGAACACTGTACACAATAACAATCATAGTGTACTACAACTGACCTTAATAGACTTAGCTCTTCTCAGCAATGCAAGGATCTCAGACAACTCCAAAAGACTCATGATGGAAAATGCTATCCACACCCAAAGAGGGAACTCTGGAGTCTGAATACAGATGAAAGTGTACTATTTGCTCTCCTTTTCTTTTGTTACTTTGTTCTGTTCTTCTTTCTCATGATTCCTCCCATTAGTTCTAATTCTTTTTTATATCATGACTAATGTGAAAATATGTTTATTATGAATGTATATGTAGAGCCTATATCAGATTACATGCCATCTTTAAGAGCGGGGAAGAAGAGTGGAGAGAAAATTCAAAACTCACAATCTTATGGAAGTGAATGCTTAAAAATAAATAAATTATTTAAATTCCTTTAAGCCAGAAAGACAGAAGCATTTGATATTAGACAAAGCATATCAACTAGAGAGGTGGTAATTATATGTAAACCAAGATAATGAATTAAAAATGTATTTAATTTTAGAGGCTTAAAGATATGCTAAATTGCAGCACTTCTTTAGAAGCAAATATGATGGATAGATATCACTGAATGCACTGAGCACCTGTTATGTTTAATATTGTGCTAGATGCTGTGCAAGTTAGAAAACAATTATGAAGACACAGCCACTGTCCTACAAGCACTTATCTAGCTGGCATGACAAAGATTATACAAATGACCTTTTTATTATTCAGTCTTTTCAGTCATGTCCAACTCTTTATGACCCCATTCAGGTTTTTCTAGGCAAAGATACTGAAGTAGTTTGCCATTTCCTTCTCCAGCTTATTTGACAGATGAGGAATTGAGGCAAACAGGGTTAAGTGACTTGCCCAGGATCACACAGCTAATAAGTGTCTGAAGCTGTATTTGAACTCAGGAAGATTAAGTCTTCCTGACTAGAGGCCCAGAGCTGGACTACTGTACCACCTAGCTGTCCCCATGAAGTCATACATGAAAGAATACCAATGGCATGGTCTTCATTAGAGATCCCCTTACCACACAAACAAGCAGTTAAATGCCAATGGGAAAAGGTTTGCATGCCTGGAGGAAGCAGCATGCTTCAAGGACTGACACAGTCCTCAAATTCAGTGGTTTCTCAGTAACTCAAGCAGCCTTCCCTTAACCAACCTAGACAATATATAACTACATAGCACAAATGATAATATAAAAAGGAGAGGAGGGATGAGAGCAGTTAAGAAATTCATTAAGGAAAACTTGAACTAAAACTTTCCTTTAAAGCAGGTGCTCTTAATTTTTTTGTGTCACAGACTATGCTGTAAGTCTAAAAAGACTTATGGATCACTTCTCAGAAAGGATTAGAAAGGAAATCAACTGCACAATTATAAAAATATGTGTATAAAATATATGTATGAAATGTAATTATTTTAAAATTGCTTTAAGTTCACAGATGTCAGGGTAAGAACCCTTCTCAAAAGTAACATTTATCTTTTTACTGGCAATCTTTCTTTTCAAAAAAAGAAGAAATTGAAATAGTGGTTAAGGAAGGAATACGCACACATATATCCCATACACATACATATGTTCACACAGCCTGTATGTATCAGAGGTAGGATTTAAACTCTATCTGCTTACCATAGAACAGTCTTTTGAAAATGGGCTAATTAAATAAGTAATCAAATAAGAAAATCAAGTGACTGTAACTGCATTTCCTTAGCCATTTCAGTTCTGACATACTAAAATAAAATACAGAGATAATAAAATATCTGAAATACAACCAAGTAGATTTATCAACTAAGCCAAAAATTAACAAAAAAGATACCAAGAGAAAGAACTGCTTGGGCGTTACTCTAAAGCCACAATTATTTTACTGGTAATCAAATCTCTAAATAAGATTTCTAGAAAAAAACCTGGAATTTTAGAAGCAATAGGGTACCATCTACATACCTTTAAAAAAGCAAACAAATATTTTTAGGGGGCAGAGCCAAGATGGCAGAATAAAAGGCAAGGACTAACCTGAGCTCCCCCTATCTCCTCCAAATACTTTAAGACAATGCCTCTAAAAACATTCTACAGCAGCCAGAAGGGTGAAACAATTTTCCAGCCCAAAATAATTTAGAAGGCCATCAGGAAAAGTTTTTTGCATCAGGATGACAGTGGAGCCCAGTCCAGTCCAGGCTGTTCCAGCACAGACCTGATCCCAGCAAAACTAAAGCAGGCGTGGGGGCAACTGAATCAGTGCAGCAGTGGCAGTTTGCAGATCTCTCAGTCCACAGATGGTAAGGGGAACAGACAATTGGTCATATTTACAGAGGTCTCTTTGCTGGCACCAAGGTCAGGACTCTGTTGCATTGCCTATATTTGGATCTGGGTCGCACTCCTAGATCTTAGTTCCAGGGCAAGGAAAAGCACTAGCACACCAGAACTTGTGGCTAGAGGGAAGATGAGACCCTGGTCAGTTCCAGGGTGGAACAGTGCTTGTCGTTGCTCACAGAGCAGAGCACAGGCCAGGAGAGGAATAAAAATACCTTTCCCTAGATCATACCACTTTAGAAGATCCCCAGAATTACCTCCAAAAACAGAGGAAAAAAAAAATCTAAAGTTTGGAATGATGTCCCTGACACTCTGGAAGCAAAGCCCCACTTTACCAGAGAGTTAAAGTCAAGAAAAAGACTGGAAAATGTGCAAATAGCAGGAAAAAAAAATCCTGACTCTAGAAAATTACTATGGTGACAGGGAAGATCAAAACACAAACTCAGAAGACAACAAAGTCAAAAGTCCTACATCGAAGAAAAATATGAATTAGCTCCAGGCTATCAAAAAGCTCCAAAAGGATTTTAAAAATCAGGTAAGAGAGGTAAAGGAAAAATTGGAAAAAGAAATGAGAGGATACAAGAAAATCATGAAAAAAGAGTCAACAGTTTGGTAAAGGAGGCATGTACACACACACACACACACACATGCACACACACACACACATACACACTCTCATAATGAAGAAAGCAACACCTTAAAAACAGAATAGGTCAAACAGTAAAAGAGTTACAAAAATCCAATGAAGAAAAGAATGCCTTGAAAAGCAGAATTGGCCAAATGCAAAAAGATATACATAAATTCACTGAAGAAAAGAACTCCTTAAAAAGCAGAATAGGCAAAATGGAAAAGAAGGTACAAAAGAAGAAATAATTCCTTAAAAATTAGAATCAGGCAAATAGAAGCTAATGGTTTTATGAGATAACAAGGAACTATCGAACACAATCAAAAGAATGAAAAAATAAAGGAAAATGTGAAATATCTCACTAGAAAAACAACTTTTCTGGAAAACAGATCCAGGAGAGCTAATTCAAGAATTACTGGACCACCCGTAAGCCATGATCAAAACAATAGCCTAGACATCCTCCTGAAAAATCTCCAAATGAAAATTTCCAGAAATTTTATGGATAAATTTATAGATAGATACAGACACATCGAGGTATTTTATAGATTAAATACAGATGAATCCCTGAGCTCCAAGGTCAAAGAGAAAATACAGCAAGCAGCCAAAAAGAAACAATTAAAATATCATGAAGCCACAGACAGCATAATTTAGTTGTTTCTACATTAAAGGATCAGAGGGCTTGGTATATGATATTCTGCAAGGCAAAAGAGCTAGGATTACAACCAAGAGTCAGCTTCCCAACAAATCTAAGTATAATCCTTCATGGGGAAAAAAATGGACATTTGATGAAACAGAAGACTTTCAAGCATTCCAAAGATCAAGTCTGAATAGAAAATCTGACTTCTAAATATGAGAACTCAAAAGAAGCATAAAAAGGTAAATAGGAAAGAGAAATCATAAGGGATTCAATAAGGTTAAATTGTTTATATTCCTACATAGGAAAATGATACTTGTAATTCCTAAAAACTTTCTCATTATTAGGGAAGTTAGAAGAAGTACAGAAACCAGAGGTCTGAGTTTAATGTGATTATATGATTATCAAAAAAAAAAAAAATTAAGGTATAAGAAAGAAGAATGCACTAAGAGAAGGGGAAAGGGAGAGTTAGAATGGGGTAAATTATCTGACACAAAAGAGGCCCGAAAGAGATTTTACAGTGGAAGGGAAAATGGGGGAAGGGAGAATGTGAACTTTAATCCCATGGAAATTGGCTCAAAGAAGAAATAACATACACTATCAGTCGGGTGTAGAAATTTATTTTACCACAAAATAAAGTAGGAGGGAAAGGAAATAAGAGAAGGGGGCAGGGGGCTAATAAAGGGAGGGCAGTTTGGGGGAGGTAAAAGTCAGAAGCAAAACACTTTTGTGGGGGCAGAGCCAAGATGGCGGAGTAGAAAGATGCACATACAATAGCTCTTCCCCCACAGCCCATAAAATACCTGTGAAGAAAGACTCTCAATAAATTCTAGAGCAGCAGAAGCCACAGAACAACAGAGTGGAGGAGATTTCCAGCCCAGGCCCAGAGGAAAGGTATGGAAAGAGGACCCAGGCAGGCCTTGGGGGCAGAATTCCCAGCAGCAGTAGTGGAGGTTTGCAGACCTCTCAACCCATAGGCACCGAAGGTCAGTGAGAGGGTTTTTCAGCTGACTGAGAAGAGGGTAGGGGCTGGGGCCTTCCCATAGCTCCAGTTTCAAGGGGCAGCAGCAGCTGCTCCCACAGCAACCCTTATCCATTACTGGATTATAAATCCCCTGGGGGAACTGAGCACCTGATCCTTACCTCAGCCCTGTGTAGCAGCCCTGCCCCCACCTAATTCTCCTAGGGGATTTCAGCAGTTGATCTTTCTCTCACACTGAATGGCTGGCCCTGCCCCTGCTTAAAGCCCCTGGGGGAATTGAGCAGCTTATCTGAATCTCAGTCCCCAGTGCTGGCTTGGTGGAACGGGAGGCCAGGTGGCTGTGGAGAGGAAACTCTATTACTCGCAGATTCTGGGCACAAAATTTTCTGGTTGTTCCCAGACCAGTGTACACACTTGACTGTGCCACCTTGGAGAAACTAGAACTTACAGATCCCCAGAGTATACCCTACTCTTGACAAAGAACCCAAAAGTCAAGTAACTGGTTGGGAAAATGCCCAAAAAAAGGAAAAAAAAATGAGACTATAGAAGGCTACTTTCTTGGTGAACAGATATCTTCTCCTATCCTTTCAGATGAGAAAGAACAATGCTTACCATCAGGAAAAGACATAAAAGTCAAGGCTTCTGTATCCCAAACATTCAAAATAAATATTCAACGGTCTCAGGCCATGAAAGAGCTCAAAAATGATTTTGAAAATCAAGTAAGAGAGGTGGAGGAAAAACTGGGAAGAGAAATGAGAGGGATGCAAGAAAAGCATGAAAAACCAGTCAATACCTTGCTAAAAGAGACCCCCCAAAAAACTGAAGAAAATAATATCTTTAAAAATAGGTTAACTCAATTGGCAAAAGAGGTTCAAAAAGTCAATGAGGAGAAGAATGCTTTAAAAAGCACAATCAGCCAAATGGAAAAGGAGGTTCAAAAGCTCACTGAAGAAAATAGTTCTTTAAAAATTAGAATGGAACAGATGGAAGCTAATGACTTTATGAGAAACCAAGAAATTACAAAACCAAACCAAAAGAATGAAAAAAATAGAAGATAATGTGAAATATCTCATTGAAAAAACAACTGACCTGGAAAACAGATCCAGGAGAGACAATTTAAAAATTACGGGACTACCTGAAAGCCATGACCAAAAAAAAAAGCCTAGACATCACCTTTCATGAAATTATCAAGGAAAACTGCCCTGGTGTTCTAGAACCAGAGGGCAAAATAAATATTGAAAGAATCCACCAATCACCTCCTGAAAGAGATCCAAAAAGAGAAACTCCTAGGAACACTGTGGCTAAATTCCAGAGTTCCCTGGTCAAGGAGAAAATATTGTAATCAGCTAGAAAGAAACAATTCAAGTACTGTGGAAATACAGTCAGGATAACACAAGATGTAGCAGCTTCTACATTAAGGGATCGAAGGGCTTAAAATATGATATTCCAGAAGTCAAAGGAGCTAGGACTAAAACCAAGCAAAACTGAATATAATACTTCAGGGGAAAAAAATGGTCTTTCAATGAAATAGAAGACTTTCAAGCACTCTTAATGAAAAGACCAGAGCTGAAAAGAAAATTTGACTTTCAAACACAAGAATCAAGAGAAGCATGAAGAGGTAAACAGGAAAGAGAAATCACAAGGGACTTACTAAAGTTGAACTGTTTACATTCCTACATGGAAAGACAATATTTGTAACCCTTGAAACTTTTTTTCAGTATCTGGGTAGTTGGTGGGATTACACACACACACACACACACACACACACACACACACACACACACACACACACACGAGAGAGAGAGAGAGAGAGACAGAGAGAGAGAGAGAGAGACAGAGACAGAGAGCACAGGGTGAGTTGAATAGGATGGGATCATATCTTAAAAAATGAAATTAAGGTGTGAGAGAGGAATATATTGGGAGGAGAAAGGGAGAAATGGAAAGGGGCAAATCATCTCTCATAAAAGAGGCAAGAAAAAGACTTTTCAATGGAGGGAAAAAGGGATGAGGGGAGAGAAAACATAAAGCTTACTCTCATCACATTTGACTCAAGGAAGGAACAAAATACACACTCATTTTGGTATGAAAACCTATCTTACAATACAGGAAAGTGGGGTAGAAGGGGATAAGCAGGGGTGGGGGATGATGGAAGGGGGATGCAATGGGAGGAGGGACAAATTGGAAGTCAACACTCTTGTGTAGGAACAAGGTCAAAAGAGAGAACAGAAGAAATGGGGGGCAGGATAAGATGGAGGGAAATATAGTTAGTTTTACACAACATGATTATTAGGGAAGTCACTTGCAAAACTACACATATATGGCCTATATTGAATTGCTTGCCTTCCCAATAAGGATGGGTGGGGAGGGAGGAAGACAAGTTGGAACTCAGAGTTTTAGGAAGAACTGTTGAGTATTGTTCGTGCATACAACTTAGAAATGAGAAATACAGGCAATGGTACAGAAATTTATTTGCCCTACAGGACAAAAGAGAAGATGGGAATAAGGGAAGGGAGGGCAGATTGGTGGTAGGGGTAATTAGAATGCTTGACACTTTGGGGTGGGGGGAGGGGAGAGATGGGGAGAAAATTTGGAACCTGAAATTTTGTGGAAATGAATGTTGAAAACTTAAAAATTAAATTAAAAAAAACCATTTTTGAGAATGGACTGGGTAAAAAGGAAAGAATGAGCAAGATAAAAGTGGGAATAGGATGGAGGGAAATATATAATTGGTAATCATTACTGTCAAAACAATTTTTTCCAGTGAGTTTCTTTGATAAAGACTTCATTTCTTAAACATATAGAAAAATGAGTCAAATTTATATAAATAAGAGCCATTCCTCAACTGATAAATGATTTTAAGTATTATAACAGGCAGTTTCCAGACAAAGTAATCAGTTATCTATAATCATATGAAAAAAATGCTCTAAATCACTATTAATTTGAGAAATGCAAATTAAAACAACCCTGAGCTACCATCATCCACCTACCAGACTGGCTAATATGACAGAAAAGGAAAATGACAAATGTTGGCAGAGATATGAGAAAATTAAAACACTAATGCACTGCTAGTGAAGATGTATTCAACTATAATGGAGATCAATTTGGAATGATAGCCAAAGGGCTACAAAACCATGCATACCCTTTGACCAAGCAATACTACTACTAGGTCTGTATCCCAAAGAGATTAAAAAAAAAAAAAAAAAAAGGAAAACAACCTTATGTGTACAAATATATTTATAGAAGCTCTTTTGCTCTTTTAGTGGTGACACAGAAGTAGAAACTGAGAAGATGTCCATTAACTGGGGAATGGCTGAACAAGTTGTTGTATATGATTCTAATAGAATACTAGAATTCTCCTGTGTGTAGAATGTTTTTAGAAAAGCCTGGAAAGATTCATACAAAATGATGCAAAGTGAAATGAGCAGAACCAGGAGAACACTGAACACAGTAGCAACATCTACTATGAATAACTTAGCTATTCTCAGCAATATAATAATTCAAGAAAATCCTGAAGGACTTATGATGAAAGGTGCTGTCCACCCCCAGAGGTAGACTCTAAATGCAGATTGAAGACACTTTTCCTTTACTTTCTTGATTTTTCTTAGGTGGTTCTGAGTTTTGGGTTTTTTTTAGTTTTGTGTTTTCTTTCACAGCATGACTTACATAGAGATGTGTTTTGCATGTCTACACATGTATAACATGCCAAATTGCTTGCATTCTCAACAGCGGAATGAAAGAATTTGGAACTCATAATTTCAAAAATTTAAAATTCTTTTTACGTGTAACTGAGGAAAATATTATTGAGAATATATGTTAGGGAATTCCCAACCCTCAGCTCTCTTGGACGGCGTACACCAATCACGGCTCAAGTAAACTGAGGGGAGATTGGTAAGGCATGAACAAGATGGCGCTGGGAGTAAGGGTTCCACCCCTGTTTACCACCAGATACTTCCTGAAACGTGGCTGGAAAGTAGTAGCAAAACTTGCTTAAACTAGTTTAATCTTGCTTGAGCTGCTTACGTAACTAAGGCGTACAAGATACTATATAAGTGCCTGAGCTAGTTTGAATAAACGGAGTTGCCTTACATCTTTGCCTCCCACCTCATCCATTACTCACAGCATGCTCCTCCAGGGTCAACAGGTCCTGCTGGTCAGATAAGACCTGTCGGCTCTGGGTGAACAGCCCCCCAAAACCCCGTTCAAATACAAATTAATCAAAACTAAATTTAATTTTATTAAAATATTCAATATTAATGGGGAAAAATAAAATATTAAACTACATACACACTACCCCAAAACATTTTAACATTCATTAAACAGAAAATTCATCATGGTAAACAAAAAATGGATGCCTTTTATCATTAAACTATGTTTCAATGGTAAGGAGATGTAAGAGGTACAACATTACAAATTCTAGTCCAGTGGTGAGGTGCTAGAAACTGGCTTCTCAGTTTTGAATTCATTTTTGAATACTTCCAGATTCAGTCAGTTCTCACTTTCAATCAGCTTAATTTCATGCTTTTTTTTCAAAATATGCAAACATTTAAATATATGAATTCATTTAATTTAGAATACATCTGGCATTCCTTCACTTTACAAGTAGAAACATCATAGCATAATAAATTTAGAGCTGGAAGGGATCTTCAAGGACACTGACTCCAAAGCCATCATTTTAAATATGAAGATACTGAAATTGAGAGGTTAAGTGACTTGCCCAAGGTCAAATAACTTGTAAGTTTTTGTGATAAGATTCCACATCCTTCAGCCTCACTAAAAACAGGATTTTTTAGGGTTCTCTGGCTATCACTTAGTGTAGTATGGCAGTGTGGCATTCCATAACATGTTCAATAAATACTTGATGAATTTAACTTAATTTTATTATTCTCAAGGCAAGTAATTTTAAACTATCTCATCAGAAATGGTATTTTGTTGTTAAAAAAAATATTTTTTTCTGAGGTGTAGGAGACCTCATCTCCCTATCTCATCAAATCTGGAAACTGAATGGCAACTCATGAGGCAGATTGCAATACTGATCTGCTCAGAACCTTTAATCTGCTTCATTTTATTCTGACCTGAGTCAGTTCTTATTCCTCCTTAAGAAGCCTGACAGCAGTTTGCTCCTAGGACTCACTACATTGGTGCTAGACTTAGTGCAGACCCCCAAAGGGCTCTAGTATTACTACAGCCCAGGAATCCTGAACTCAAGATTCAGCTGCCCCCTGCAGCAGGGACATGTTTGTGTCACCACAACTGGTCCTGTAAAATATTTATTAGTTCTATTTAAAATTTTGTTGCTGAAATGGCTTTGTGATTTTCCTGCCAGAGATATTAAAGATATTTTTATTTTAATTGTTTTAAAAATGGCATCTAGTTCATGGCATGTCTTCTCTTATAGTAATCTTTTTTTTTTTTAATATGGAAGTATAACTGGAATACTGAACTAATAAACACAGCACAAGGCTAGTTACATAACAGCTGCTTAATAAATGTTTATTGATACTTAAAAATACACCTGGTGCCATTTCCATATGCTATTATTAAAAAAGGAAATTAGGGTTAAAATTAGTTTCTTAGTCAATAAATTTTACTTTATAGGAAAAGCAAATAGGCAATTTGTACACTATGTATTTTCAAATGTTTATATTTAGTATTAAAAGCTTTTCAGTAAGATAAATAGTAACTTGGGACTGCAACAGTGCTTTTATCTCTCAAACCAGTAAATGTTTTTAATGGTAGATTTTAGATACTTAGAATTCTGTGCACGTGAAAATTGATGGTTATACAAAAAATCCAAGGCTTCAAAATGAATACCAAAGTCAAACAACAAACATCAAGAAAGACTGGGACAAGCCAAAAAAACAGGAAAAAAAATCCAACACCCCCTTACTCTCACTGTAACAGCCAGGTAATTGTTAGTTATAGGGCAATCTTATTTGCTTCCCAAAACACTGCAAAGTTCAGGAATGTGAAAAATATTTATAGAGCCTCCAAGCTATGTTAGTTCTGAGTTTCAGGGTAAGCTATATGGCAAGAATTATTTTACCATTGTTTAGGTTGGAAAATCATACAGACAGTTTTTTTGGTGCCTCTTAGATGGTCACAAAATTACATCCCCCTCCTACTTTTTTTGGTGCCTCTTGGGTGGTCACAAAATTTCATTCCCCTCCTGTCTCTGAAATGTGGTAACTGTGATAGACTTGTAGAACTGAGTAAGAAGAAAGAGTTGATTTTAAGAAAGCTCATTTTTTCCCCTTAGTTTTAGGTTTCTACAATTATCACTTCATGAATCATGACCTCCTTTTATTTTTTGGAGACTAGTCTTCATACGTTACGAGACTGGATGTACAGCAGTTACTTACAAGTCTAATCACACTGCTGAATGAATGGCTAAAGACATTTGACCTGTTCCATTTCCAACCTGGGCTGGTTAATCCCTTCTTAGGTATGCTGGAGGCCCTGGGCAAGAACTTAAGGACCCACTACACTGGGGTCACACTAAGTATGAACATTTCATAGACTTTTAGCACATTCTCAAGCTCCAGAGACCTTCTAGCTTCAGCATCTCTGCAGCAGGGATAATTGGTGCATGACCAAGCCCGGCCATGACCTTTTAAATTAGATTAAAAGAGTCACTCCTAAATCTTTTACAGGAGGATATATTGGTATTAGTAGCATACTTTGACTATGTAATACTAGGCAGTGCAGCAACTGAACTCTAGTATCAACTTTGTCTCTAAACTTTGCATCTTCAGTCTTAGCTTCCTTATCAGTAAAAAGGAAGAGTTGGAACTAGGTAAGCCCTAAGGTCTACCTGAGTTCAAATGTATTCCAGCCATATCTCAGGCTGCCACTGCTTGATAATAACACACTCACTCCAACATCATGAACTTTTCTTGGGGGGGAGGGGTACACTAATTCCACTCAGTTTATTTTTTATTTTTTTTCTTAAGAGTATTTCACTTTCCCCCCAATTATATGTAAAGATAGTTCTCAACATTCATTTCTGTAAAATTTTGAGTTCCATATTTTTCTCCCTCCCTTTTCCTCCCCAAGATAGTTACTATTGACGTTCACTCATATTTATACATATACAATCGTGTTAAACATATTTCCACATTAGTCATGTTGCGAAAGACGAATCAGAACAAAAGGGAAAAACCAAGAGAGAAAACAAAATTTAAAAATAGTATGCTTCAATGTGCATTCAGAATTCATAGTTGTTTCTCTGGATGTAGACAGTATTTTCTATCACAAGTCTTTTGGAATTGTCTTGGATCATTGTATTGCTGAGAAGAGCAACATTACAAACTTTGAAAGTCTCCTCTCAACCTACAATCTTGTACTGTTTCCTCTTTCATTTTTTCCTATCTGAATCAGCTCTTCCTCTTCACCATGGCTTCTGTCCTTCAATTCTCCTTTGTTCTCCTTTATTCTGCTATCACCCTTACCTTGGATTTCCTTACCTTTCTATTTAGCCTGAACTCTATTTGTAGCTATATTTCAATGATCATCAATGAATGATGATGAATGAGCTATTACAATCATGATCATATGGGAATTCCTTTTCTGCTTGACTCTGCCATTTGCACCCCAATTTCCAAGTTTAGGTCATTTTCACCATCTATTTTCTTTTGTTTACCCTTGTTTCTGGACTGGAGACTCCTAGAGAAACTCATAAAGGACATACATTTAACCTATTAGAGATTTATGCTATTAGGCTCTCCCTGCTGTTAAGTAATTCCTTTGTTTCTTTTTTTTTTTTTAAATTAAATTTATTTATTTAACTTTTAACATTCATTTTCACAAAATTTTGGGTTACAAATTTTCTCCCCTTTTAATTCCTTTGTTTCTTAATGATTCCCTGTCCAACTGCCTCTTTTACCTACTTAAACTGTGCACCCTGAAAATTGTTTTAATTGCTACACACACTCTTAACAGATGATTTTGACTTCTATTTTACTGAGAAAATGGAGACCATCCAGCATACATCCTATCTTCACCTCCAAATTTCTGCTTACTTCCCTCCTGATTCTAAGATAAAGATGGTTCTCCTTACCACTCCAAGGCTAACCTATTCACCTTTGTACTTCATCCCAATTTTCTTCTATCTCCTCCAAGATCTCACTATAACAATAATCCTTTCTTTTTCTTAAATCCTCAGTCTTTCCCTTTACCTCCAAATATTCACAATTCTTTCTCTTTAAAAATACTTTCACTTAACTATGCCTTAATTGCATACCCTTTGATCCAGCAATATCACTACTAAGTCTGCATTCCAAAGAGATAAGAAGAAAAGGAAAAGGACCTGTTTGTACAAAAATATTTATGTCAACTCTTTTTGTGATGACTAAGAATTGGAAATTGAGGGGATGCCTGGACAAGCTGCAGTATACGATTGTAATGGAATATTATTCTGCTATAAGAAATGATGAATTTCAGATTTCAGAAAAACCTGTAAAGACTTACATGAACTGATACAAAGTGAAATGAGCAAAACTAGAACATGGTACACAGTGACAACAGCAACAATGATAACTGTGAATGCCTTAGTTCTTCTCAGCAATACAATAATCCTAAGATAATCCTAAAGGACTTGTGATGAAAAATGCTCTGTCTCCAAAGATAGAACTGATGATATCTGAATACAGACTGAAACATTGTATTTTTTACCTTCTTTTTTTGGTTCAAATTTTCTTCTACAAAAAGACTAAAATGAAAATATGTTTTACATGAGTGCACATATATAACCTCTATCAGATTACTTAGTATCTCAGGGAGGAGGGGTAGAATAAGGAGGATGGATGGGATAAAATTTGGAACTCAAAACTTTAAAAAAAAAACTCAGAATTTAAAAAAGTACTTTCACATGTAATTGAGGTAAAAATAAAGTATTATTTTAAAAAAATGCCTTCCTTTGACCTTGCTTGTACTCCCTCTATACTATTTCACTTGGTGATCTCATTAGCTCTCATGGATTCAATTATCATCTCTATGCTGATGATTCTAGTCTCTCATTTTCAACTTTGCCTCTTAGATATTTTGAACTGAATGACCTGCATATTCTGAATGAAAAATTTTCAAAACTGACCTCATCTTTCCCTAAAAATCCTCCATTCTTCCTAATTTCCCTACTGCTGTCAAGGATAGCACTATCCTCCCAATCACCGAGGCTCACAACATGGGTATTACCCTCAACTTCTCACAGAGGCTCACCCCTCTATATCTGTTGTCAGGGACTATCAATTTTACCTTTGCAACATTTCTCAAATGTGTGTTCTTCTCTCCTCTGACATTGCCGCCACACTGTTACAGGCCCTCATCACTTCATGCCTGGACTTCTGTAATAGTTGGTCAGCCTGCCAGAGGTCTCTCTCTTCATTGCATTCTATCTTCCAGTCAGGTGTCAAAATTATCTTCCTAAACAGCAGTTTTGATTAAGCTTCCTCTACCCCCACCCCTAACTAACTTTAGTGGTTCCCTATAGGCTCTAGGAACAAATATAATGTCTTCCTGTTTGGCATTTAAGGTCCTTTATAACCTGATATCCCCTTGCCTTTCCAGTCTTCTTACACCTTACACCACCCCCCTGTCCCTCTCTTCAATCTAGTGACACTGGCCTCCTTGTATTTCCTTGACTAACACATTCCATCTCCTAACTCTCAGTATTTTCAATGGCTGTCTCCCTGGCCTGGAATGCTCTCCTTCCTAATCTCTACGTCCTGACTTTCCTGGCTTCCTTCAAATCCTAGATAAAATCCCACCTTCAAAAGGAAGCCTTTCCCTATTCCCCTTAACTCTGGTGCCTTCCTTATGAGGATTATTTGCTATTTATCCCATACATAGCTTATTTTGCACAGAATGGTTTGCATGTTGTCCCATCCATCAGACTGTGAGCTTCTTGAGAACAAGGGCTTTCTTTTTTTGATCTTTGTATTCACAGCACTTATGGATACAGATAGTAGGTACCAGCACGTAGTAAACGATTAATAAATGTTCAATGACTATTAGTAGATAAACTTCTAATAGACAAGTTTTCACTACTATTAAACTATGAACTGTTGAAGAACTATATCTTAATTTTTCTAAGATTCATTTTAAAATTTTCAGTTCCAAATTTTCTCGTCCCTGCAGTCCTTCTCTCACCCACTGAGAAGGCAAGCAATGATACCCAGTATGCATGTGAAGTCATGCAAAACATATGACCATATTAAGACTATATCTTATTAATCTTCATATCTTCCCCAAAGTCCAGTATAGTAAATTACATATAGGAAAGGATCAATAAATGTCTTTTTTTTTTTAAAATGTTTTTATGAATGAAGTTTTTTCATTCAATGACATAACTGTACTTTGATCAGGTCATGGCACACTTTGTACTTAAGATACCACTGTTTAATTATTTTTTAAAAACTCAAAAGATTTTATTAGTAATCTGTCAATCAGAAATACTTGCCATACCTTGTTTCCCCCTAAATGGCATTCCTTCCTATGTAAAGCTGTAGGATCATAACCAAAAACTGTGAGAACACAAACAAGATACAGGGACTAAGATAAATTCTTTTCTTAAGCAATACTTTAGGTATCTTAGATAATTACGAACAAAATAACTGGTTCTCAAGAAGTATTTTTAAGGATGACTTTACCCTTAAATTAAGTGTGATGAGTTTAAAATACCATAGAATAATTTGTATTATTGTTTAGAAGGCATCTAAAATTGTTACCTTTTGGAGAACATCTAGAGCTGTAAGCACTGCTTCCTGTAAACTTGTCAAAACTGCTTCAGTGTATGATGGAAGGATGAAAGGAGAGGCATCTGAACTGATAGGGACAGAGACAGCACTGTGTAAGATGATACCCAACTTTTGAAGATCATCCATGCTGAAGCCAGTTTTTATATGCTGGTAGAGAGCTGGGAATATCTGAATTAAAGCTGTAAGAAAAGGCTGGCTGGGAATAAAAGTTAGTTTATTACAAGTAAGAGGTGGCTTAGTACTTTCTGATCCAATTCTATACCAAGTATTCCATGCAGCCCACCAGAGATTCAAATCTTCAATCTCATCTGCAACTATAGATGGTTCAGATCCAGGGTAGCGTGCAAGTCTTTCTCCAATGGAATCTGTTCTCATAAATGGCCTACTTAGACCAGGAGTAGACATTGGCCCTATAAGGACAGGCACAGGTACATTAACTGCTGGTGGTGTCTCAGGTTTATCAGAATCTCTCATAGGAGAAACAATTTGCAAAATTTCCTGGAAACTTTTCAGAGCAGCCAAAGAAACTTCATTATTTTTGCTGAGTGCAGCTGATTGTATATGATCAAGAAGAACATCCCAAGCTTTAGGAAAATCTCCTATAAGGAAAAGGAGAAGAAACATTAGTTAAAAGGTGATTAATACATATAACAGATTAGTAAAAGAGATTTTTCTTGTTAACTCATGGTTTCTCCCATTTGTTTTAATTCTTCTATGCAACATGACTAATGTGAAAAGGTGTTTAATAGGAATGTATGTGTAGAACCCATAAAATCCATAAAAGATTGCGTTTCGGGGAGGGAGGGGAGATAGAGAGAGGGGAAAAGAAGGGGGAGAAAATTTAAAACTTATGGAAGTGGTTGCTGAAAACTGAAAACAAATTTAAAAAAAATTTTTTGTTCAAATTAATTACAAAGTAGATAATCATTGACTAGAGAATGTTGAAACAAGCTATGAGAATACTGAGAAGCATAGAAACACTTATATGAGCTGATGCAAAGTGATGTAAGCAGAATCAAGAAAACAATGTGCACAATGACTACAACAATGTTAAAGGAAATAAAAGCAACAAAATAACTTGAATCTAAATTCTGCAAACTTATAATGATCAATTTTGGTCCTAAAAAGATACGGTAAGGCACTTCCTCCACTTTGCAGAAAGATGCCCATGATCGTGGAACACTGCACAGTAACACTGCATAGTATACTGAACTGGTTAGTTTTGCAGAACTACTTTTTAAATTTATTTTCCTTTAAAAAAAATTTTGTTAGTAAAAGGGATGGCTTTCTGGGAAGGGATAGAGAGAGGTACAGTCCGAAAATAATTTTTTTTTAAATATAAGGAAAAAATTTATTAGAAAGTTACACTTTAAGTTTTAATTAGAATTCCACTGCATTTTTCATTAATAGCTTTCAACTATTAATCATTTGCTACTAATATGGAAGAAAATGCAATTGAAAAGTACACCAATCTATTTTATCAAGAATACAAGATTCTGACATTAATGTAAGTATTTCATCGACTGGATAACAACCCAACAACTTCATAATCATTTTTCAAAAGTTTCTGTGGCCAAAAAGGTCATCACCATGTAGTCCACCTGAACTCTGCTAGGTTGGTGCTAGGACAGGAGCCATACATACAGTCCATCATTACTAAAGAAGTATTTGAAGATTTTCTCATTTGAAAAGGCCAACCAGAGATTGTGCTGTGCTGTTAGCTTTCAAGAATCCAAGTCATATTGATGCTATGATCAAATGTGAACCTTACTGAAGGATCAGTAGCTTGGCCACAGCACTTCAGGATCAAAAGTCTGCCAGGAGCTGCAACCCAGAAGCACAAATATTGCAAAGCTCTGAACTTCCAATACAGGGGAAAATAGACTCTAAACTACTGGTGCCAAGAAAAACAGGTGCTAAATTGCTGATGCCAGGCAAGAGAACTAAGGAATAAAGGGAGTGGGACAGGTCACCAGGAACATGTGGAGACACGGTACATGTGGGGAGCTGTGCAGCACTCAATGAAGACTGAAGTAAAGAGCACAGCATCCAGCTGAAGCCAGTTCTGAACACCCAAAAGTCAGCTGGGGCAGAGATCTAGGCTGGTAAAGCATGTATTTCCGAGTGTGGCAAGAAGTTGAGTGAGATGCTTTGAGATACAAGAAACCACAATCAGAGTGGAGGGAATTAAGGAATTAAGTGGGAGAAAAGATCAAAAATACCAAAGATTGCAGGAAGAAGAAATCCCATAGACCTTGAGCATAAACTGAGAAATCAACAGGAAAAATAGTAACAACAGACCTATTAAACAAATATAGACACCTATGCACAAATTATGCAAAATAAAATGATCCAACACTTGATGAAACAGAGGACTTTGTGGAACATAAGGAGAATGTGGAACCCACAACATAAAAGATAATGAAGATTATGAGAGTAGAATTTATGTCCTGTACCACAAAAATGAGCAGAATAGAAAAGCTTGAATCTGTAATGGCAAGTCTCACCAAAGAAAACAAGAGAACAATAAGTTGGGAATGCAAATACCCAGAAGTGAAGGATGTTTTAGAAGAAAAGAAAAAAAAAATTAAAAGAAAACATACTCACTACATAAGCAAAGTATACAGATCTCAGAGATAAGATGTACAGAGACAGCCTGAGGATCATAAGTCTCCCAGAAGAACACAACAGAACTAAAAATCTTAAAACCATAATGAAGGAAATCATTGAATAGAACTGCCGAGAACTTCTAAACACAGAAAATGAAATTACAATCTAAAGAAATCACAGATTATCTCCACAAAAATAAAAAATGCATCATCAGACAGGGAACTCCTTGGATTGTTTCTTTTTTTGCTTTTCTGTCCACAGTGCTTTGTAAAGTATCTGACACATAACTAGCATTTAAATACTAGCTGACTACTTCAAATGACTCTTGTGAGGATCAAATGAAATAATATTTGTAACCCATTCTGTAAACCTGAAAGTGTTATATAAATGGTTATATATAAACTGGTTATATATAACCAGTAATACTGGTTATGTAAGTACTTTCTTATGACTCCAATGCTTTCATACTTGTGTGTGAAAACTTGAACCGAAGTCAAAGTAATAATATTTGTTTCTTACTACAGGTACACAAGGAATTCTTTTCTATATATGTGGGGAAGCTTGCGTAGCTACTCCTGAAAAGAGATGTTTTGTGCTGATAGATTTGCCTTTTTTTGCTTAACTAACCTTTTGAACTAATAAGCAATTGTTCAATGATCAGATATGGGTGAGGGTGCTATCTGTTACCACAGAATACAGAATACATGGAATCAAAACCATGGATGTCACTGATCCTTAGTTCTTACTGAACTAATGGGTCACTGTGTATAGAATTCTTCCAAATTTATATTAAAATAAAACAAAACCAAGACATTATCTCTCTCATGGCATACAACAATTCTCTTAAAATAGTAAGAGAATAAAAACTCATTTAAAAGAAGTTTGAAACCTAAAGTCATCCTCCTTATTCTGTTAAAATCAATCAAAAAAAATTATTTATTAAACACAGTCTCTATGCTACATAGGTAGGCACTGGTCTCTCTAACTTCAAGGAGCTCATAATCTACTAGGGCAGAAAGGAGTTATTAATTTGGAGTCTATCTTGTTTGAAAAAACATATTTTGATAACTATATTTCAATATAATTGGTTTCCTTTTTAATCCTAAGTACTTTTTTTCATTTAAGAGCATTATCCTGGGAAGGGTTTCATATATTTTACCAGACTACCAATCAGTTTCATGACACAAAAAGGTTAAGAACCACTACATTATGAGGATACTATGATGACAGATAAATATAATACATATACCAAAATAATACACAGTGATGGGAGAGAATATAATAACAAGTGACGGGATAAGGAAAGAGCTCTTGAAGAAGGCGATACTTGAGCTAAGCTTTCATCACTCTAGGGATTCTAAGAAGCAGAAATAAGAAGAGCATAATGAGCATAGCAGACATATGGCATAGGCGATAGAGAAGCAAAGAGCCTGAAAATAGAATGCTTTGTACAAGGAACACAACAATTTGGAGTGCAGAATGCATGAGGGGGAACCATGTGCAATCAGTCTGGAAAGAGAAGTAGACATAATAGAAAGAGCTCAGCCTTGCTGATTCTACCTCCACAATAATTCCATCATCTTTCTAAGAGCACAGCCACTATCCTAGTTCAGGGAATCATCCAATAAGGCCTAGACTGTTGAAATAAGTCTCCTAAAAAGGCTCCAGTCTCTACCCTCTCCAATTCACAACTGCCAAACTGGTATTATTAAGGCAAACATCTAAACCATGTTACTTTCTGGGCAAGAAACTCCTATTGCTTCATTCTGTCTCTAGGGGGTTAATATAAACTGTTACTTAGCTTTTGGAGCTCTTTACAATTTGGCTCTAATCTACTTTTTTATTTTTATATCTGTACAGAATAATCCATTTTTCAGATGAGTTTCTGTTCCTACCTCCATTTCCAGAATCCATGCTGCTGACATCTAGGCCAGGTTAAGAAACAGAAGATCCAAGAGTAAACTAGCTACTGAAGTAATTACATGAGAAAACAATGAGGTGTGCTACTTGGAACGGAACAGGCTGAAATAGTCTATCTTCTTTTGTCACCACTCCATTTTTCACTTTTAATTTATGGTCTGCCACAGCTATATGATGGTACTTTGTTCTTTCTGTGGCAAGGCCTTTGTGAAGAGTGGATCTGGCATCTTTTACCCCTGCCTGTTGCTCAAAATGCTGATCTCTTGTCTGTTCTGTAATTATACAATTCATGATTGCTTTAGCCTTCACTACTTAGACTACTCATATGGTCACTGGAAGCTGAAGGGGTTATGGTAGGAAAGTACAAAGCAGATCTCTCCTTATTCAACTTTAGAAAACTGCTGGTACTTTAAATTTGGAATAAGCAGCATTTTCCACAGACTTGACTACACCTCAGAAGGAGGAGCAGTCAGTGATATGGAATTCTTCAGGACATCATTACTTAATGCATGAGGTTGCATTATGATCTTGGCAGTAATATTTTGCATAGAAAACACTAGCAGGCATATAATATGAAAAACTGTGATCCAAGCGTTCATCTAGCGAGATATACAGAATTATGATTTCCATGACAAAAAGTCTAGGGAAGTTATGCATACACAACACAAAAAATAAACATTTTTGCAGTTGATGTTGAACTAGGAAGAATCCTAAAGAGACCCCATAAAAAGGAGCTACTGATAAGACTCTGCTGATCCCTAAGGCAAGGCAAAGTGGAGTGGTGGGGGAGAGGGAATTGTCCACAGTCCAAGGATTCAGCACAGACATGAGGGGTGAGACTCACTGGATGCCAAGAAACAACCAGACCATGGCATAAGTGAATAAAAATGCCCCAATTTGCTTTTTCAGGATTATTGAATATTACTCTATGTTCTAGCCAAACTGGTTTTCTTGCTGTTCCTCATATATGACATCTCTTCTTCTATTTCTATTCCTTTGCATAAGGTTGTCCATCCCTACACAAAATGCCCTCTCTCCTTACATCCACCTTGTAGAATCTCAGCTTCCTTCAAAACTCAGTTAAAGTACCACCTCCTAAGGACTTATTTGTACAAAAATATAGTAGCTCTTTTTCGTGGTGGCTAGGAACTAAAAATTGAGGGGATGTTCATCAATTGAGAATGGCTAAACAAGCTGTGGTTTATGATTTGTGATGGAATATTATTGTGCTATAAGAAAGAATAGGCAGGATGATTTCAGAAAAACATGCACTTATAAGAACTGATGCAAAGTGAAGTGAGCAGAACCAGGAGAACTTTGTACACAGCAATGGCAATACTGTATGATGAAGAACTGTGAATAAGCTAGTTCTTCTCAGCAAAATAATGATCCAAGACAATTCCAAAGGACTCATGATGAAGCATGCTATCTATCTCAAGAAAGAACTTATATTGTCTGAATACAGACTGATGCATACTGTTTTTTAACTTCTTTTTAAAAAAAATCTGAGTCTTGGGGGAGGAGGCGAAAGACATATTCTAGCTCTTCCCCCAAAGCCCATAAAATACCTGTAAAGAAAGACTCAACAAACTCTAGAGCAGCAGAAGCCACAGAATAACAGAGTGGAGGTGATTTCCAGCCCAGGATGACCTGAAAGGCCAACAGGAAAGGTCTGTCGCACCAGATGCGGAGCAGAGCCCAGCCCAGCCTTGGCCACATGGCACCAGAACAGGGCCAGAGCAGGCTTTGGGAATGGAGGTAGCAGCGGCGGTTCGCAAATCCCTTAAACCACAGGTGCCAAAGGTCAGTGAGATAGCTTTTCCAACCACAGCAAGAAGGGAGCAGGGTCCTCCCCTAGCACTGGCCCCAGGCAGCTGCAGTGGTGGCCCCCTAGCTTCCACTGTTGGAGCAGATCAGCTTAAAGACCCTGTAAGGAACTAAGCAGCTGATCTGAATCTCAGTCCTGAACAAGGTCCTGAGAGGTGGCAGAGATGGTGGCCTCTGAGGAATAAACTCCTCTTCCTTGAATGTGCCACCTTGGAGGAACTGAGAACTTACAGGTCCCCAGAGTATACCCTACTCTTGACAAAGGACCCAAAAGTCAAGTAAATGGCTGGGAAAATGACCAAAAAAGGGTAAAAAAATAAGACCATAGAAAGTTATTTTCTTGGTGAACAGATATCTCCTCCCATCCTTTTGGATGAGGAAGAACAATGCTTACTATCAGGGAAAGACATAAAAGTCAAGGCTTTTGTATCTCAAACATCCAAAATAAATATTCAATGGGCTCAGGCCATGGAAGAGCTCAAAAAGGATTTTGAAAATCAAGTTAGAGAGGTGAAGGAAAAACTGGGAAGAGAAATGACAGGGATGCAAGAAAAGCATGAAAAGTGGGTCCACACCTTGCTAAAGGAGACCCCAAAAAATGCTGAAGAAAACAACACCTTGAAAAATAGGCTAACTCAATTGGCAAAAAAGGTTCAAAAAGCCAATGAGGAGAACAATGCTTTCAAAAGCAGAATTAGCCAAATGGAAAAGGAGGTTCAAAAGCTCACTGAAGAAAACAGTTCTTTAAAAATTAGAATGGAACAGATGGAGGCTAATGACTTTATGAGAAACCAAGAAATCACAAAACAAAACCAAAAGAATGAAAAAGTGGAAGACAATGTGAAATATCTCATTGGAAAAACAACTGACCTGGAAAACAGATCCAGGAGAGACAATTTAAAAATTATGGGACTACCTGAAAGCCATGATCAAAAAAAGAGCCTAGACATCATCTTTCATGAAATTATCAAGGAAAACTACCCTGATATTCCAGAACCAGAGGGCAAAATAAATATTAAAAGAATTCACCAATCACCTCCTGAAAGAGATCCAAAAAGAGAAACTCCTAGGAACACTGTGGCTAAATTCCAGAGTTCCCTGGTCAAGGAGAAAATATTGCAATCAGCTAGAAAGAAACAATTTGAGTACTGTGGAAATACAGTCAGGATAACACAAGATGTAGCAGCTTCTACATTAAGGGATCGAAGAGCTTAAAATATGATATTCCAGAAGTCAAAGGAGCCAGCATTAAAACCAAGAATCACCTGGCCAGAAAAACTGAGCATAATTCTTCAGAGGAAAAAATGGTCATTCAATGAAATAGAATTTCGAAGCACTGTTGATGAAAACAGAAGAGCTGAAAAGAAAAGTTGACTTTCAAACACAAGAATGAAGAGAAGCATGAAAAGGTAAACAGGAAAGAGAAACCATAAGGGACTCACTAAAACTGTTTACATTCCTACATGGAAAGAGAATGTTTGTAACTCTTGAAACTTTTCTCAGTATGAGAGAGAGAGAGAGAAAGAGAGAGAGAGAGAGAGAGAGAGAGAGAGAGAGAGAGAGAGAGAGAGAGAGAGAGAGAGCACGCACACAGGGTGAGTTGAATAGGGAGAGATCATATCTAAAAAAAATAAAAAATAAAATTTAGGGATGAGAGAGGAATATATTGGGAGGAGAAAGGGAGAAATGGAATGGGGCAAATTATCTCTCATAGAAGAGGCAAGAAAAAGTTTTTCCAATGGAGGGGAAAAGGGAGGAGGTGAGAGGAAAAAAAGTGAAGCTTACTCTCATCACATTTGGCTCAAGGAAGGAATAACATGCACACTCAATTTGGTATGAAAATCTATCTTACACTACAGGAAAGTAGGGGAGAAGGGGATAAGTGAGGGGTGGGGGGGATGATGGAAGGGAGGGTAAATGGGAGGAGGGAGCAATTAGAAGTAAACACTCTTGGAGAGGGACAAGGTCAAAAGAGAGAATAGAAGAAATGGGGGGCAGGATAGGATGGAGGGAAATATAGTTAGTCTTACACAACATGACTGTTATGGAAGTCATTTGCAAAACTACACATATATGGCCTATATTGAATTGCTTGCCTTCCCAATGGGGATGGGTGGGAAGGGAGGAAGGAAGAGAAGTTGGAACTCAAAGTTTTAGGAATGAATGTTGAGAATTGTTTTTGCATACAATGGGGAAATAAGAAATACAGGTAACGGGGTATAGAAATTTATCTTGCCCTACAGGACAAGAGAGAAGATGGGGATAAGGGAAGGGTGGGGTGTTTAAAGGGAGGGCACATTTATGGAAGGGGCAATCAGAATTCAAGGCGTTTTGGGGAAGGGGGAAGGGAGAGATGGGGAGAAAATTTGGAACTCAAAATTTTGTGGAAACGAACGCTGAAAACCTAAAATAAATAAATTAATTAATTAAAACAAACAAAAAAACAATGAATGATAGGGTACAGGTGTACCTGACAGATATTATGGCTTCAGTTCCAGTAAAGCAAATTTATCTCAGTAAAGCAAATTTCGCGAGTCACACAAAATTTTTGCATATGAAAGTTATGTTTACACTATACTGTAGTCTATTAAGTGTACAATGGCATTATGTCTAAAAAAAAAAATCAATGTACAGACCTCAGTTAAAAAAACCTTATTGTTAAAAAATGTTTTAAAAAAGTTGAGTTTTCTTGTATAAATTGAATAATATGGAATAATGATTACACACGTATAACCTACATACGACAGCTTAACATCTCAGGGAGGGCAAAGGGAGGAAGAGAATGATAGAATTTGGCACTCAAAACTTAAAAAAAAGTTAAAAATTGTTTTACATGTAATTGGAGGAGGAAAATAAAATATTATTAAAAAAAAAAGTACCACCTATTATGACCCTCCAGTTGTTAGTGTCCTCCCCATGAAATTACTCTGCATATACTTTATATTTACTTTTCTACATACACATTATTTCCTCCCAAATAATGTAAGCTCCTTCAGGGAAGGGACTGTTTCTTCATTGTCTTGATAACTCCAGTGCTTTGCACTTGTTAATCGCCAAATAAGTGACTGTTCAATGAATAAGCCAAACACCCACAACTTCAAATAAGGCATTAACTTACTAAATAATATAATGACTTGTCCTTGTACTATGAATTGTCATAGAAAAGGTTTTCTAAACATTTTCAAAACATAAATGTTATGATTAAGTATTCTTAAAGTAATGTCCCATGTGATTCTATCTTTAAAAGTTAAGCAAAAAGTTACATGATTTGGTTTAATGTACTTGTGTTGCTAAATGTAATCAGTAGTTCTCAAATTTTAGAATAATATACCTAGAGGTTGCAGTAAGTATCTTCTGGTATTGAAGATTCTTGCAACTCCAGCCAATGTTAATACCCATGTCTCAGCCCACTGTTTCTCTGCTGTATCTCTTGAATGATGAATGAGTATGTTGCCACCACCCGACTCAATCTTCTCTTTGTCAGCTGTGGTAGAAGCTTCTCGAACTCGGTCCAGTAGATGAAAGAGAACCTACATTGTATAGAAATGACATATTACTCATCAATTATGAACGATGGCAAAGGTAACTGAGGAAGTGCCACAGAAAAGGCATCATTCTATCCAAGGCCAAAAGTGGTTCAGATCACAAATATAATAGTTTATTTTGTGACCTTTCCTCAAAATAACCCTGACAGGTAGTCTATTTCCATATTTCTGGTCTCTGAGATACTCGTACTTTGGAAAAAATAACCTTGAGGTAATTTCTCATTCCAGGTAAGAGGAAAGAGGTATAATTCCATAATGTGGATTTCACCAATGAGACTTCCTCTTATGGAACTGAAGGACAGGGAAATCTCTAGCCTATAGACCTAAACTTGCCATCAGCTTAATTTTTTCTAACTTATGGGACAAGTACCAAATGGTAGCACTTAAAACACGATATGACTTTAAAAATCTTTAACTTATGTATTCTAAAAGTCTAGTAGATAAATGTTATGTCATGAAAACAAACTATTTTAATTTGTATGAATATTTAATAAGTATGAAAATGTAATATGCTCTACATGCCAAATCAGGAAGTTAACAAACTGAAAAGGAATTAGAGAGAATTATAAGAACTACTCCCTTCCCTCTAGATGCTGCCGTTGGAATTTCCATTGTCCCATCTCTCTCCTTCCCTTCCACATAGATTAGTGCTTAAAGAGCTGAACCTTCAAATTCAGCCAGGTCCAGTGAAAGAGAGGGGACTTGGATAAGAGGGTATTCCCTTGGGCTTGTTCTTCCCTCAATTCCACTCGTTTACCAACAGCATTTATTTTCAAGGGAAACAACTTCAGTCTTGACTATTCAATCTTGATTCTTCTAGGAGATATGGGGTTGGGAGACAGAAAGTAATTATTCCTGAAGTTCAAAATTGACATTTTGAACATATCTTTGCATGGAAACTGGAAACACAGTTAGCGGGTGATTAAGTCTTTTTAGAATGACGATGATTCAAAGGTATTAGCTGTTCAATGTGTGTCTGTGAGCTATTCAGAGATATTACGACCTGTTTATATAGGAAAATGTGTTATTAAGTTAAAATGTTTTAGAGCACAACCTGTTAATGTGTGTGTGTGTTTGTTTTCATTTGTTGTAGTAACTGGGTTCAGTTCAACAATTCAATAAGAATTTGTTAACATTTATTATATAAAAGTAGATGCCCACTTAGGGTGGGCCAACACCCTAGGTTCAAGAATATTAAAACAAAAGGAAAAATTGAGTGGCACAGCGGAGAGGGAACTGAAACTGGAAGCACAGAACAAGAGTTCAAATCCTAGGCTTGCTCCTTACTTCTATGCAATTTTTGACATATATTGGACTCAAATGAGGAGGCCGGACTAGATGATTTCTTATAGCTCAAGATCTATGAACTTCTGAATTGTCCTTGCCTTTAAGGAACTTATATTCTCATGGTGGGGGGAGGGGGAGAAAGGGGAAGCATGGAGAAGGGAGAATACTGTCAAGTCTTTTGTTCCTAATTTTTTAATGTATAAGTATTTTATATCTCTCTTCCCGAAAAAGTAAATATTAAGGTTGTTTCTTTAAAATTATGCCACTGAAATTTTTTTTCCTGTTTGTCAGTGGCTCTTAATTTTTAAAAATTCACTATCACTATATTATCAGCTATAATTACTTTTCTTTTGTAATATTCCCTGGTATATTCCAGTTTGTGGCTCAGAAGAAAAAGGGACAAATAATCGAAGAGGAAGGAACAAGATATGAAATCAGAAAAACATTTTGGTGTGATGCTTTAATATATTCTCTGTTTATAAGATAAAAATATCTTCAAATTATGAGGGTGCTTTTTTTTCATTATGAAAAGGGAATGGGGAAATTCCATTGTCTTAAAACACCTTAAATTAGTATCACAAAAAGTTCTCTCCCATAGGAACTCCAGACTCCCAGATCCTTTAGAATACCTTCCATATAACAGTGTGCCATGTTGAATGCTGCAATAAGGTTCCATGTGCCCCAATGGTAGAAAAGAGAGTCTGCCCTGCACTTTTCCTGACGGCAGGCCGTGGATCCACACAGAGTTCACCAAGTTTGGCATAGAGACATAGCCACAAACAGTCAAATGGAGGTGCAGGATGGAAAGGACGGTTTAAAACTACTCCTTTCTCCTCCGCTTGCTTCTGTTGTGCTACCTCTTCTCTGTTCAATTCTTTTTCAATAGTTTCACCTCTTTGGAAAAAATAATCTGAAATGTTCCACTATGAAATAAAGTGGAAAAAAATAACATTAGCTTATAGATATAATAATTCAAGTCTTTAGTTAGTATATAGTTAGGCTGTTTTGAAATTAATAAGCTATTTCAGAAATGTTTATCTTAAATAGGGTATGAGAGACAGTAGTGAAGCCAAAAGCTAGAAAATGCTAATTATATATATCTATAAAACATGCAAGCTTTGAGAAAACTATTTTAACATTCAGGCACTAACCGATTTCCAATTCAATAGATTTTTGCAGTTTAAACTTATGCCAACACTATGATTTTTAATACATGATTTTACATATGGAAGACCAATTACTTAAAGATTTATTTTGCACCAGAACTGCAAATGGTGGATGCCCAAAATCGAGTAGGAACAAAGAATTTGCTAGACAGAATTTAGGAAATTATAACATATTACCAAGCTAACTGAAGACTAATAAAAGTCAATTTCCTTAATACCAATATTCTACTGGTGATCCTCATAAGGTTAGGAAACAGGGAATACCACCTTGAAAAACTTTTAAGTATTCAAACACACAAAAAAGCAATGGAAATATGGATTGTGAAATTAAGTAGGACACAGTTTTTTAATAATATTGATTATACAAGAAATGGAATAAAAGCCATTAATTAAGGGTACGAATATAACAAGGAAAAGACACAAACCAATCATGTAGTAAAAATATGCAACAACAGACAACTCCAGGAGAGAGGGATGCAATAGCAAGAAAAAGGCACTTAGAGTGAAAAGATTTTGGTTAAAATGCTGGTTCTGCTGTCTGTGTGACCTAAGGCAAATCACTTAACTTCTTTATGTCTCAGTTTCTTCCTCTACAAATAAGGTATTAAGCTAATCTTCTGACCCTATACCTAATTCAGTTATTATGAAAGATTTATAATAATGAGTAACTTCTCAATTACGATATTAATGAAGTAAGGAAAGCAGCAAGAGACTTACCAGTAGGCCTATTGATGTCAAGCTAATATTAAGCTCTTGATTATGAAGTCCAAAGCTACCTGCAACATCTACAACTATCTGTAGGCAGGTGCAAGGCATTGTTGGTAGAAAATCTGTCACAACCAACTGAAGACACTGGAATGCAGTTCTTATTAAAGATTCTCTGAAAATACGAAAAATTAAGAAATATGAATTTGTACGTACAAGTTGGCACATTTCACAACTACAACACTATTAATTACAACTAATTTCACGACTAAAGAAATGCATTATAATGAAAATGTTTTACAATAAAACAAATTACAGTGAAACCATTCTTACCCCATAAATTTTCCTCCAAAATAAATTCCTTAAACAATATTCAAGATACTACAAACAAGTGTAATAATGCTTCAAGATTTTTTTTGCAAAGACTTCAGATACCAGATAATTTAATTTGCTTTTGTTTAAAAAAAGAAGCAACTTTAAGAAAATGTTAGGATCCTATATGAGTGCTTTTAATCAGTGAGAAAGACAACATGCTACTACCATATTGTTCTCAGTAGTTTCCATCAGTTCTCTAAACAGCTTACAATTTTACAAGAAAAGTACACTACAGATCAATAAGAAACAAGGCCCTAATTTTCTTAAGGTAATCCCATACTACATTTATTAAAACCTCTACTGCAGTATGAAACCCTACCCCAATTCAAGATGAAGGAAGTTACAAGATTCCCAAATATAGAAAATAGATGGCGTTTCCAAGAGGAGAAAGTGAAGGATAGAAGATGAGAAGATGGAAAAAGAAAACCTTCCACTTTGTTAGTGACAACAAAGGACAGATGAAATCTTTAACCTGCAAAATGTTCTTAGTAAATTCTTTTTGTAATTTCTTAATGATATTGTATTTGTGTACATTGCTGACTCACCTTATGCATAGGGCAGTTTTGGGGTCATATATCTAAACTCTGTGATAATCTAAATTATCATACCTGGCTGAGTTCATCACAAAGTAAGCTTATAATACACTGTTTCATAATTTTCAGACTCATAATTGCCAATACAGAGTTTTTACTTAACAATGTCCAATGAATAAAGGGCAAAAGTAGAGGTGTTATTACTGACAAAGTGAGGAGTCTGGTCGCTTCCTGATAACAGCAAAGGAGAAGTTGAGAATGAATGATACTGCAGTGATTCTGAACGGGGCAATTAAGGAAGAGAAGGGCCTCACAATGGATGGTGTCAATTTCTTTCAGGGCAAGCATGAAGTGAGGTTGTGGTCTCTATTTTAGAGGCAGTTGAAGAGAGAGAGAGAGAGAGAGAGAGAGAGAGAGAGAGAGAGAGAGAGTGTGTGTGTGTGTCTGTGACAGAGAGAGATCAGTAAAGGGATTAGCATGCAATAGTGATTGAAGAATAGATTTGTAATGGACTTGGTCAATATGACTGTATGACTTTATGCGAGTGGCAGGAAAGAAATCAGAAAAGATTCAGAAAGGTATGAATAGCAACTAGACAATGAGACAAGGCATTTAGGGTCCAAAATATTGTAAAACTAGACCAGCTAAATCTTAAAGATAAAGATTTTAAAGGGAAGATAGACAATAAAGTCATAGAGCAGAGTGAAGGCCTAAAAAAGCAGGGATAGGCAGAGCAACAGGACACTGTGGTAAGGAAAGGGAATCTTGAAAGATTACAGTCAGATATTAAGGGGGGATATGCCAGACCTAGCTCTGACCTGACATCACCATGACAAAGTGAAATTTCAGTGCGTCCGACTGTGGCTGATCAGACCAATACGAGCTTGGAATGCTCTACCCACAGGTTGGGCACAGACAGTCCGTGTGAATATTTGGGATGGATATCCCAAATTTGTGCATCCTTCATTTACTTTGTGCTGTCGCAATTCTGCTTTGCTCAAAGAGCACAGCACCTTTTCTTATGTGGGCATGCCATGCTGAGGGGTCCTGTGCCAGTGTCTCCCATGTTGCACAGTTAAATTCAAAGTTCTTGAGAGAGACCTTAAGAGTATCCTTGTATCTCTTCTGACTACTATGTGATGGCCTGCCCCATGCAAGTTCTCCATAAAATAGTCTTTTTGGCAAGCATACATTTTGCATTCCAACAATGTGGCCAGCCCATCAGAGTTGCGCTCTCTGAAGCATAGTTTGAATACTTGGCAGTTCAGCTTGATCAAGGACTTCAGTGTCTGGTACCTTATCCTGCCAGGTGATCATCAGAATCTTCCTAAGACAGTTCAAATGGAAGCCATTCAGTTTCCTGGCATGGTACTGGTAGACTGTCCATGTTTCATAAGTATATAGCAATGAGGTCAGCACAATGGCTCTGTGAACCTTCAGTATGGCAGTCAGTCTAATGCCTCTTCTCTCCCAAACATTTCTTCAGAGCCTCCCAAACACTGAGCTAGCTCTGGCAATGTATGCATCAACCTCATTGTCAATGGGTACATCCCTGGAAAGTACACTACCAAGGTAAGTGAACTTATCCACAGCATTCAAAACTTCTCCATTTGTTGTAACCAATGGTTCCACGTATGGATGGTGTGGTGGTGGCTGATGGAGCACCTGTGTTTTCTTGGTGTTAATTATTAGGCCAAAATTAGCACAGGCAGCAGAGAATTGATCCATACTTTGTTGCATCTCAGCTTCAGAGGCTGCACTAAGTGCATAATCATCTGAACAGAAAATCATGCACCAACACTCCCTCCACCTTGGTCTTGGCTTGTAACATTTTCAAATTGAAGAACTTACCATCAGTATGGTAGCTGATCTTGATGCCATGTTCATTCTCATTGAAAGCATTTATCAACATGGCTGAAAACATCATGCTAAAAAGCATGGGAGCAAGCACACAGCCCTGTTTCACTCCACTGGTGACTGGGAAGGCACAAGAGCATTGTCCATTATCCAGAACCCGGGCAAACATGCCATCATGAAACTGATGTACAACATTGATGAACTTCTCCGGGCAACCAAATTTTGACATAATTTTCCATAAGTCCTCATGACTAACAGTGTCAAGGGCCTTGGTCAGATCCACAAACGTTGTGTACAGACCTCTGTTCTGCTCCTGGCATTTCTCTTGGAGTTGTTGGGCAACAAACACCATATCGACTGTTCTTCAGCCCTTTCTGAAGCCACACTGGCTCTCAAGTACATGACCAACTTCCAGGTGAAGGATCAGCCTATTAAGGAGGACTCTAGCAAGAATTCTCCCAGCAATGACTAAGAGGGAGATCCCCCTGTGATTGTCATAGGACAATCTATTCCCTTTACCCTTACAGAGGTGGACAATGGAGGCATCCTTGAACTCCTAGGGGATGACCTCCTCTTGCCATATAACCTGGAACATTTCAGTCAGCTTTTGTATGAGCAATGGTCTCCCTACCTTGTAAATCTCAGCTGGATTAGCATCAGCCCAGGTGCTTTGCCACATGAAAGGAGCCTAATGGCCCTCAAAACCTCTTCTTCAGTTGGAAGTTCAGCTAAGGAGGGACTGACTTCAACCTGAGGTAAACGGTCAATGGCCTCAGCATTGACTGATGATAGTCTGTTGAGAACACTATGGAAGTGTTCAGTCCATCTCTCTAAGATCATGTCCTTATCACTAATCAACGTGGCTCCATCAGCACTGAGTAGCTGTGATGGACCATAAGTTTTTGGTCCATGAATAACTTTCAGGGAATCATAAAAGCACTTTGGATTGTTACTATCAGAATAAAACTGAATTTCATCTGCCTTCTTACTGAGCCAAGAATCCTGCATCTCTCTAAGCTTTGCTTGTACTTTGCTTTTGATGGAATTAAATGCTGCCTTCTTAGAGGTGGATGAATTATCCTGCTGGTAAATTCTGTGGAGTTCACGTTTTTCATGTAGCAGCTTCTGAATTTCCCCATCATTTTCATCAATCCAGGCTTGGTGTTTGTAAGTGTTCTGACCCAGATGAGCAAATGCAGTGCTGTACACCAAATCTCTGAGAGTTGCCCACTCCTTTTCTGCTCCATTGTTGCCACCTGTATGTTGGCTAAACTTTCCCTCCAAGTCAGCAGCAAACTTTTCACCCTCAGAGAAGAGCTGTAATTTGTTGACATTAATTCTTCTGGTAGTCATTTTACCTTGGGGGTGGCGCTTTTGATGAATGCGAATTATTTTGATGAATGTGGATTATTTACCAGCACACTATAGTATATAGCAGTTATGAATAGTACATGTGGAACATTTCTATGTGATAAGATCCAAGGGTATGACCATCCCTATATGCAGTTGAGCTAGAGTGTTGAACACTGCTCCAATGAATGGAGAAAATATTTTTTAGACCAGCCTTGTAAACATTCCAAACACCACCAAAACTGACTGTGAAAAAGAGACTTGATTCAAGGAGCTATGAGACAGAAAGAGGGAAAAGTCCAGTGCTCAGTCAATTCCTCCTTCACCAAAGATTAGCGTTTCATTTTTCACTTACTAATTTGTGGAAAATTTCACTTCTTTTTCCTTGAGATTTTGCTGCTAGGAAGCTAGACCATCTAATCAGTTTCATATGTAGGTTCTAAAGACTGGGAATATGATTAAATTCATTAAGCCCCTACTGTGTGCAAGTCACTGTGGAGGCACAGGGAACGCAAAGAAAAAAATGAAAAATAGTCCCTGTCTTTAAGGATTTTACATTCTAGTGGGAATTTTTGTTGGTGCCTTTTGCAAAATGTTCATTTAGACAAAATTATTTTACAATATAATTTGGATGTCCTGTGGAACATGTTTATCAAAGTGTATTATGGGTAAAGTTAATTTACAAATAAGAAGTGCTAATTAAAAAAGTAACAAGAAGACTAAGCCAGGGTGAAAGAAGTAAAGACCCAGTTCCCCCCTCAAACAAAGGGAAAGAAGTCCATTTAGTGACAGGAGAGAACAGGATTTGGGAAATGTCTAATTTAAGCAAAGTTCCACACCCTACCTTTCCTTATCCACATAAAAATGACCAATATACACTAAGAAAATAAATCCTGGCCCTGACAACAATAACCTACCTGAAGTACAAAACAAATTTTAAAAGTAGAGCTCCACAAAGATTTACTGATTAAAGACATCATTGCTAAATATAAAGAGCAAAGTGGTGTTTTTATAAAATTAAACCTTAAAATGCTTCTTGCAATTAAAAATACTACATCGACAGCAAGACTAAATGACAGACTTAAAATTATCTTTTGACAGATTCAAAGCGGGGAACCATACTGATGCTCAATTTGGTAAACAAGTAATACATTTTAAAAGTAACACTATTAGTATATTTACATCTAATTTATATCAACTTTTAGATGTTTACTTCAACTACTTACCCTTGATCATTTCTGATTGCTCCCATAACCCCAAGGACTAATGGCCATCCAGGCCCAAGACTGTCTCCCTGACTCTGCAGAATCTGTAATACGCATTCCAACTGCTTGAGTCTTATATCAGGGTGGATAATGTTGGATAACTCTTTCAAGGGGTTCAATAAAAGCAACTGTAACCTCTAAAAGGAAAAGAAAATTAGTAAAAGAAACCAAAAGGGCATTTTAAAAAATATGAAAACATCAGACTACATAGTAAATGGATATTTTTTTTTTTAAAAAGAAAAACTCCACACATATTTACATAAAGTAGTTAATTATATAAATAACAATAGGTTCCCTTGGTCCTGAATGCCTGGGTAAAAGAGCATTCTGGTCAATAATCTAGAGAAAACTACCATATATAGGTCATCAGTTATGTATTGCCTTAATCTTTCCTTTGCACTTGCCATTCTTACATTTGCATTATGGTAAATTTTGTACATCTCTTTCCTCCCTCCCCCATGAGATGGTAAGCTCTGTGTTACAACTGTCTTTGGGTCTCTATAATGTAGTTTACACAAAAGTGCATTAAAAAAAACACAAGAATGATATTTTTTAAGACCTACTACAAAATTACATTAAAATAAATACTAATTAATATAAGATAAATCTTTTATAATTCAGATAGCACTTTCAATTTCACATCGTGTTTTAGGACTATGAATATGAACATCAATTTATGTCTATATATTTAAAAATCTCTATCTATAAACACAAAAAGCTTAGACTGACTTCTTTCTGACCCTGTTTCCTGGATGATGCTTTTCTGAATAAAACTCTAATATTAATGAGTCATTTGTTTCTTTACAAAAGAAGAAATTAGGAAAAAAATGGTGGTTAAGATTTTCTGCTTCACAGGATCAGAAATTTTAACCTGGAAAGTACATATGGAGGTCAACTGTGCACTGGACTTGAAGTCAGCAAGACCTAGGTTCAAATACCATTTAAATGACACTGGGTAATACACAGATAAACAGACAGATATAGAGACCTATATAATACTGGGGATAGGGAGAAAGTAGCCTATTCTCAAAATAATTTTCTTACTTATATTTTTGGGGGGGTGTGTGTGTGAACATAATACATATGCATACATGCATAAATGAAATGCTATATTCTAGAAAGTAATTTAAAGAAGTAAACTGCATATTATCACATTTGTAAAAGATCTTATTACTTGAAAAGGGTGACCAAATTGGATAGCAATAACTACTACTCTTTGACTTTCTTATCTCTCTAAAATTAAGAGGAAAGAAATTACACATACATTGTTTGATGAAATTATAAGAAGAAAACAGGCAGGCTTTCTATATTTTTGAGTAGATGATAGCTCTACTACAATACTAGATAAAAGTATTGAGGAGCAGGATTTCATGTCTTGAATTTTACCCATTTTCTAAACTGATAACATAGTTATTTATATGTGTATGCATGTATGTATGTGTGTATATATATCTACACAGATATATATTTCACATCTGTCTCCCCAAATTACCTGATTTTGTGAAAGTGGAGGATCATGGTTAAATGTTAATCCTGCTTTAATAAGTGAAGTTAAGGCTTCTGCTCCCCATTCTCTCATTCGAGAGTTTGGATGCTGACAAACCTGAAGATACAATACATTAAAATTCAAACAATCATTTTCCAAACTATTAATAAAAACATATCCATTCAAAATAAAAAATTAATGAAAAAATCGTTTTACATATCCTGGCAACTCACATTTTAGAAACAATATTCCAATGACCTTAAGTGAGGCAGAAAAAGAAATTAAGCACAAATTCTGACTACAATAGCTTATTAATAGTAAATTTTTTAAAAATACATATACCTATAGGTAAACTTACCTTCTGTACAAGAGGACAAGAGGAAGCAATAGAAAGAAAAACAGGAGGAAAAAAGATGAAAACCAAGACAAAAGTTGCTGGAAAAATATAGGATTACATCAGAGAAAATTAATATGAAATCAGACTAAGCTACTAAAATCCATCCTACTTTCAAAATAAACTTGGGAAAAATGTGTTCTTCACAACAGGCTATCAAGTAAATTCTGCAAAAATTTACACTAAAAGTATCCTGCAAATTCTGTCTCCAGTCATTCTTTTTAATAGATACCTTCCTTTGCAAAATGTATGCAGCAACTGAGTAATAAAGATTTCTTATGCGAAAATTAATTTTGAAACAGCAATTCTAATTACTAATGGAATTAACATTTAAGGGCAAATCTCCTTGCTTTGAAAGCTATTGTAGATAATTTTAGAGAGAACACTTTCACATACTTAGCTTTCAAAGGGTTCATAATTTCTTATGAGAGATTTCCTCATTTTACAGGAGGAAACTGAGGCTGAGAGAAGTTAAGGGACTTGCCCAAGGTCACAGACCTAGTAACTGCCTCAGGTCTTCTGACTCCAAGTTCAGCATTCTATACATTCATTGAACCATGTAACGGCTTTGCTTGAAGCAACAGGAATCCAAGGCAGGGAAAAAAAATAACCAAATGTTTTCAAGACGGCTATTTTTGCATATAATGGGCAGCTAGGTGCCGCAGTGGATAGGGTGGTGGGCCTGGAGTAAAAAAGATCTGAATCCAAATCCAGCCTCAGACACTAGCTGTACAACCCTGAGTAAATCATTTAACCCTGTCTGCCTCAATTCCTCATCTATAAAATGAGCTGAAGAAGGAAATGGCAAACCACTCCAGTATCTTTGCCAAGAAAACCCCAAACAAAGAGTTGGACCCTACAGAAAAAATGACTAAACAACAAAAATATTCTTACATATTAGGTCACAGTTGAGGGGGCATATTTCTTTATTTTATTGACAGAGGAAAAAAGTCACCCAAAATTCTTTATCAAAAACCAAACAGTATATCTTAGAAAAACAGGTTACCTCAAGAAGATGGCCAGTTAAAGGTCTCCACAAAATTTCTATTCTGTGCATGTTAACAAGTCCTGTTTCTAGCAACTTGGCAACTGCAAAAAGAGATGGTTCCTAGGTAGAAAAAATGGGTTACATTTTGATATTGCAAAAGAAATCTATCATTAACATCAAACTACACAAGATAAAAGAGGTTACCAAGCAATTTAACAAAAAACATTTATTAAGCACGTGATATGAAGCAGGAACTGTACTCATGTATAGTTGAGAAAAAAAAAACACTCGGTTATTTGGAGAATACCAGTCTTCTGGCATTTCTGAATAATGAAAAGGCTAGGAACCTCAAAGTAGGTTAAAAAAGGGAGCAAGGATAGGTGGTAGCCAAGAAGCACCTTTCAGTAATTAAATAGTCAAGGAAGAGAGAAGTATTACTCCCCACTCTCCCAAATTTTGTGGGGGATCATTTCTCAAACCAGAAGGAAAGCAGTGTTGTGAATGACCATGGCTACTGAGCATGTTTTCCTCCATTTTATTTCATAAAAAGCCAAAAAAATACATGAAAAGCAACAGAAATCTGAAATGGAAGGGAAGGCAGAAGAGAAGACAGAAGAGAATGGTAAAGATTACACAGTAAAGCAGTACGCAGTGAAGAGCAACTACAATGACAACAGATGTTGGAACAAGTCTTGGAAAGAGGCAAGAAAAGAAGGCCATCTGACTCCAAAGGTGTCTAAGGACAGCACTGGTGGCATACCAGCCAGTATCACTACAGGAGAGCATCACTGCATTTTGAGTCAGAAGAAACCATAGAGAGCATACCCACTAATTTGACAAGGTAACCTAAGCCCTCCGGTAAATGACTTACCATCAACCTTGCAGACACTAAGCTGACTCAGGATTTAAAACTAAGCCTATGCTTCCACAGACAAGCTAGCCACAATAGGTAATAACTGTCATTATTTCAGAACCTAACTGCCCCATCTCTTCCTGTGCCTTCCTTCTCTTAAACCCACTCCTGCTCAGGCATTTCTCCCACTGCTCCTTTCAGTACTCTCCCAGGCCATCACCCCTGGTCTAACCTCATTTTCACCCCTTCCTCATTTCAACCATCTAGAAGAGCAGTTCATCATCTGCATCATAATAGAAGCCCCTTACTCCTCCTTCAATGTTTACATCTTGCCAAACCCCAACCCTCTATTGATCTCACTATTTGCTGCCTCTCAGCTCCTAGTATTAGAGGCTGCAAGCCTAGAGTCAGGAAGTTCGGAGTTCAAATCTGACCTCAGACAGGTACTAGCTGAGTGATCCTGGGCAAGTAACATAACCTCTGCCTCAGTTGCCTCAACTGTAAAAAATGGAAATAACAGTATGTACCTCACAGTGTGATTGTGAGGATCAAATGAGATAACATTTGTAAAGCCCCGTGCCAGGAACATAACTGGCACTTAATAATGCTTGTTTCCTTCTCTATTCACATGCTGATAAATGGAACTACAGGAAATTACACAACTGATTCAACTAAAAATTCAGATTATTTAATCTCAGCTGGGCCCTCAACACAGTAAGGTGATCTTTTCACTACTCCCTGATTCCCTATCCCCCTAACTAGAGGCTATTTCAAACATTCTCTCTTTAAGCTCCCAACCCCTCTCTCCTCATTTCCTCTCAGCTAAGAACCATACCTCGTTCTTTACTGAGAAAATATCATAAATAACTAGCATTTATATAGAATTTTAAAGTTTGCAAAGCACACAATAACTATTCTCTTATTTTATCCTCATGCCCTGGGGAAGTAGGTACTATTATGATCTCCATTTTACAGATGAAGAACATGAGGCAGAGATTAAGTGACAGCTAATAAGGCAGGTTTGAACTCATGTCTCCCTGACTCCAGGTACAGCACTCTCTCCACTGCATTGCTGTGAGCTCCCTTTTCTCCCTTTCTCTCTGTCTCTGCACCTCATGCTTCCTCCTTCACTCCAGTATCTGATGATATGGAACTTTTTTCTTTGCCAAGTCCAACCCCTCTGATTTTTGATCTTATCTTCTCCAAAAACTTGTTCCTACAATTATCTTCTCTCTTTAATCTTCCTGCCTATCAAATGGTTACTTTCCCCCAAACTTCCCTATGCTTAAAAAACCCTCATCTGGTCCTACCGCCCACCAAAGCCACGGTCCTCTACCTCTCTTGCCTTTCACAGCCAAACTTCCTTAAAAAGCTGTCTATTCTCGTTGCCTCTCGGTTCTCCTCACTCATTTTTTGATCCCTTGCAACCTCATGCATGACTTTTACCACCCAAATGAAACTGTTCCCTCTAAAGTTACAGGTGATATGAAGGCCTTTTGTCAATCTCCATCCTGAACCTCTCCGCAGGATTTCAAACAGTTAAAGCCATCTCTTTCTGCAAATTCTCCTCTTGGGTTTTGATGAGATTGTTTTCTTCTTGGTTTTTCTCCTACATCTATGACTATTATGTCTCCATCCCGTTGTTGTTTGCTCATCCATATTATGACCCTTTACTAGGATCTTCCCAATGCCTTTGTTCTGGTCCTCTCTATTCTCATTCTATATTCTCTCAATAACCTCAGCAAGCTCCCATTTCTATGCAGATTAGTTTCAAACCTAGTAGAGCCCCAGTCTTTCTTCTAAGATCCAATCACACTTCTGCAACTATCTACTAACTATTCAACTGGATGCCCAGTAGTCATCTGAAACTCCAGCATGTCCAAAATATAATTCATTTTCCTTCCCTCAAGTCACTTCTACTTCCCATTCCCAAACTTCCCTATTTTTCCCAAGAGCACCACTATTTCTCAGGTCATCCAGGTTACCAACATAGGCATTGTCCTTGACTCTTCACTCTCCTTTACCCCTCAGATTACAAATCTAATAAGCCAGTAAATCAAGTCATTTCTATCACAATTCTCACCCTCATTCCTTTCTCTACTCCCATCACCAACCACGTATTACTACTTTAGGTCAGAATGTCATCAGGTCTTACCTGAACTACTGCAGTAGCACTGCCAAAATAATTTTCCTAAACTTTAGGACTGACCACATCACACCACTACTCAAACTCCAATGGCTCTCTTTTTCCACTAAGATCAAATATAACTTCTTTTGTTTAGCTTTTAAAGCCCTGCACAAATTTAGCTTCAATCTACCTTTCACCCTTTTAAAACATTAATTCACTTTAAGGACTATACAATCCATTCTGATTGGCCTCCTGGATGGTCCTCTCATATGACCTACAGCTTCCATATCTGGGACTCTCCCTTCACTGTTCTCCTGGCCTAAAACACATTGAATTGTATTTCCTCCTCAGTTTCTTAGCATTCCTTTTTTTACAACAAAACTCTTCTCAAGACCCCCAAAACAATATTATGACTACAACAATATAAAGGGAAAGAACAAGCAAAAAACAATAAACAAAATTGCAAAGAACAAACATGGCCCCAAAGAAAAGATTTGAGATAACAGCATTCTCCTTCTTTACAGGGGTGGGAGGTACTGAACACTGAATTATTCCAGATTTTTTTCTATGGACCAATCAGTTTTACTGATTTTTTTTCCTTAAATTTTTGTTGTTGTTATATGGCATGGGTAGAAAGGGGTGGGGGGGATAGGGAGTAAGGCAATATAAAAACAAAAGTTATTAAAGAAAAATTATTTTTAAAAAATATTTTGCTCAAGCTATACCTTTTAAATGAAACTCTTCCCAATTCCTACTGCTCCTACTGCCACCTATTCCCTATAAAGAAACTTACCTTAAATTTATTTTATATATGTTTGTTTACATTCTGGCTCCCCCTTGATTAAGCATAAGTGCTTTGAAGAAAGGGATGGTTTCCTTTTCATCCTTATATATTCAGAACCTAACACTATTCCTGGCACAGGGTAGATAGATAATAAATATTTGTTTATTTATCTCATTTGAGCTTTACAATAATCCTGAGGATGTACAATAGTTATTCTTGCACATTTTGTAGATGAATAAGCTGACATTTAGAGGTGAAATGAATTGCCAATGATCTGAGAGTTGGCTAGTGCCAAAAGTCCAAAAATGATCCTTCTGACTGTAAATTAAACATACTATATTCACTACAATGCTGCCTCTCTGATATACAAATCATGCATCACAGTTGATTAAAAGATTAATTTTAATCCTGTCCCCTAAAAACTGGGTCATGAAGGAATTCCACTCTATTTTATTGAGCAATCTAATATTTAAGATATAAAGGTAAAACGTAGTACCTTATTATTTCCATAGGCCATATCCATTGCCTCTAGAGATAAGGAGCAAAGGGCATTTATTAAATGATGCAATGATACATCATCAAGATACCTAAAAAACAAAAAAAAATTAAGACATTTTGATCTATAAAATGTAGCTGAGGTTAACTGTTCTATGAAAAAATTATTTCTTACTGTGAACTTTCAAACAATCTTGAAAGTATGTTGGAAATGACAGGTAAATCAGTCATAACTGCTGTAGTTAGAACCTAAGAGAAAGATAAAATTAAATGTGACACAGAAGAGTTCTGGGCAGTTATTCAATCAAGAATAATGATGATTCATGCTTACTGTACTGGGTCCTTCCACAGCTCTCCCAGGTTTTAAGGCACCCCCACTACCAGGTTTCAGCCCCAGAATCCACACAAGATGCTGAAATGGAGAAAGAAAAGGATATTTCAAATTAATGCACGTAAAAATAAAAGTTTTTAAATGATAGAAATGCACAAACTTTATTGGTGGCACCACTAGTGACATGATTAAATGTGTGCCCCAAACACTGGGTGATGACACTGCCATCACCTTTATTAGAATGAGGCAATTATGAGTGAAACTCGAGAACACCATGCAATGCATGCCTTTCTCTTCTCATTTTCTACTATGTGTTCTCTCTTTCTTCAGTTCCTTTTTTTTTTTTGCCCTGCCCTCTACTGCATGAGGAAGAAAGTCCAGCGTAACAATGGCCCACAGACCCTGCCTAATTCTGAGGGCAGTCCTAACTGCTATACGTAAAACCAGCCCCCTCTGGTCTGGGTTTTGATGCCATACCTGCAGAGTTGCCAAGACAAGTTGCCATGATGTCCCAAGAACAGCTCCATGGCAGTGCGCCAAGTTAAGTAAAGTCCTCATACACTGGATATTTTTTGAAGTCAGCTAAACATAAAAAAAGAAAATGTTACAAAATTTTTAATTTAATGGTAGAAGAAAGTAACAGTATTCGTATTAAAAAAAATAAACAAGTGGTTTGGACAACAACTTAATACTATGCAGTATTACTATATTAATTATATATTTTATATATACATATATATAAAATATCATATTATGTATATTAAACTCAAGTTCCTCAAATCATAAACTGCACTCATGCAAGAAATTAGATTATATATGTGAACTGTATCATTTGCCATCTCCCTATATAAATTGCTTAAGCTAAAAAAGATAAAATTTAATACATGTCCAGAGAAAATTCAACAGATTTCCTTGTTAATGTACTAGCCAAGAAGAAGTAAGGGCATCTCTTTTACCATTACTGTCCCCTGGGGCTGGACTGCTAAAGGCTGACCGACTGCTACAACTTGTTGATGAGACTCACTTGATGGGCTGATCATCTGAACATTTTGTCCCTGAATGGAATATGCTGGGGAGCAAAGGAAAGATCTAATAATTAAAATATACTGAATGTTTATCTAAAAATCAGTTTTCAAAAATATCAAACTATAAACATAATTGCATTTAATATTGAGCAATGTAGTTATTTTGTTACACATAATATTAATTCTACATCTATATTCTATGGGATAAGGAAGTTATGTACATTTTAAAGACTGTAAAAAAGTTAGTAAGTCATAAAGAGAAAAAAATTTCCTATACCACTGAAAATGCTGATATTTTCATGAAGAAAATAAAGGATGAACTTTTCCAGTTGTGGAGACCCAAATGGTTAATATTTTTAGTCAGAAAACTATCACACTGAAATATAGATCATGTTAGAGTGGCAGATGGATATATGAAAAAAGAAAATATTTTTAGATAAGTCAGTTTTATTCAAATTGACGTGATAATGAAATGTTATCACTGTATTAGTTTCTGAGACAAAGAGATGAACAAAATGGAAACTAAATTTCAAGTCTTACATTTGCTAGAAAATGTGGCTGCAGTTGTTGTGTTCAATACTGTAAGAGCATAATGTGGAGGCAAGGAGCCTTTGCAAATGGCAGTAATAAAAGCATCTCTTGAAGTTACAAGGCCTAGTCTCCCACAGAGAGCAGCCATTGTCAGCTCAGCTTTTAAAATATTTTCAGTGGCAGCTTCATCTGTGCTGGAGAGAGAATAAGTTATTTAGCACTTACTGACTAATTGGTAAAAAAGATAGCAATACGTAGGCCCACCCCCCACCCCAATTCTTAAAAAAAAAAAATCAGTATTTTCAAAATTGGAAAGCAATTTTAATTTGTTCTTATAGCTCTTGGTAAACTGAATTTATTATTATAGTATTTTATAAATACAAATAACAGTATAAGCAATACAAAGATCATACATAAATATAAAATTAAACTTTTTAGAGATTAACAAAAATTTAAGGTATCAAATATTTTTCCAAAGAGGCAATTCTATAGCTTTTTAAAAAACACATTAATTAAAGTGATTAATTAATTAAAGTAATTAAATGGCATATGCTTCATTAATCTTGCAATCTCATTAAAAAGTTAATTCTGAGGTAGGCTTTTTCTGTTATTAATATTTTGTTTTCTATTAAGCAAGTAAAAAAAAGCAAGGCAATCATTACTTCTCATTATAAAGAAACAGTTCTAAAGCAATTGTTACTAACACAAACCATAAGGCAAAGAAGCACAAAGACTGAATACCTGGCATCAAGAAGAAGCGACAAGGCAGCGAGAAGACCACACCAGCAGGCATTCACCATTTCTTCCCACACAGCTCTGCTAACTTAAAGGAAAAAAGATCTCACAGTACTTACTAGACATTAAAAATGTTAAATGTTTCACCAATAAGCCCATTTTGAAACAAAATTTCATTCTTTGAAAGTATGGCTGAATTATCTTTAAAAACTTACAGTTACACAGTTAATTTCAAACTTAAAAGTGGTTCTTAAACCTAGCTGTCTTTTAAATTACTTGGGTACAAGGAAGTTTTCCCCCTAACTATATGACTGGTCTCATTTTACACTTTAGAAAAGTATCAGATTTAATACCTGTTTCCTTATCCATCTGATCAGATACTGATTGAAAATCTTGCTGTTCTGATGACTGTGCTGGTGAAGAGGCTGTTTCGGTAGGAGCTGGACTCTCTGTTTCCTCCTGTCCTAACTCTCCTTCAATCATAGTAGTAATGCCACGTACGAGGTCCAGCAAACAGTGGAATGCCACAGACATGGCATACCCTTCAGGAATAGTTGGAGGTTCCACTTTATCTAGCATCTCAAGGCTGAAATTATCAAGAAATTACAGCATTAATAAGGCAACAGTAAAGATGAAAGTAACAAAAACCACACTCCTACGTATGGAAACTGTTGAAAACTGAAAACAAATAAATTTTTAAAAAAAACCCCACTCCTGACATTTAAAGGAAGCTTTAAGGTTTATAGAAAAGCACTGGCATGCCTCATCTAATATAATAATTCTCAAAGAGGGCATTACAGGTAATTTGCAGGACACAAGCATAGTGGTTTTAAAGTTGAAAGGAACCTTAGAAGTCATCTAGCTCAACCCTCTTTATTTCAGAAAAAAGGGCACTGGGACCAAAAACAGGTTAAGTAATTGACTAAAGTCACATAGGAAGGATACCAAAGAGCCAGGACTTGAAACGTACACTTATGAAAACAAAATTGCAACACTTTATACTATACTAAAGCTATCTCTAAAAGGGAAAAGTAAATTAATTGTTCTTCATGATGATTGATTAATAAATGCCTGTTCCCTTCCCCCTACTCTATGATACAAGGACAGTAGCCTACTTGCTGTTCCTCATATACTCTATCTCCTGACTTCATACATCTGTACTGGTTGTCCCCTGTGCTTGGAATGCTCTCCCCTCCATCCCTCCCCCTCTTAGCATCCCTGGCTTCCTTCAAAACTCAGCTTAAAATCCACCTTTCGTAAGTGGTCACTCTGGTATGTACCCTCACACACACATACCCCTAAGATAACCTTCCATTTTTATTTTATTAATCTTGCATGTACATAATTATTTGGACATTGTCTCCACCATTACAGTGGGAGTTTCAAGAGCTATATTGTTACCTTTCTCTGTGTCCTTAGCATTGAGCAAATAACTCTTTGAACCATCAGGCAAAAATGTCCAGAGACACGGACACATGGATTTAGATATACTCCTACAGGGTGTCATGGGGCTACAGCTATTTATGTCAAAACAATTTTTTTCCTATATCCAAAGCCAGTGTTCACTTCAGTGCTCATTTAAGAACTCCCTGAAATTGCAGACTTTATAAAATATATTTATGTGGTATGCTTTCAAAAGAAATAGTGAAAAAAATAGTTTTAATTACATACAAGTTGGAAGACATTCAATTGGAAGACAGAATTATGATCATCGTAATCTATGCATAAAGGTCAATATTACTTTGCAACTGATGCTTTGAAATACAATAAAGAAGGCACAGATGAATGTCATAATTACCAAAACTAACTGCAGAAGACCAAAGCTAGGAAAAAATGCACTGAACAAGAGAGTCTGGAACCAAAAACTAGAATGATCCATGAAGATCCATCAAGCTAGAATGAGCTGAAACTAACAAGATGAAATTTAAGAGAGACAAATACCAACTTGGGCTCAAAAAATTAATTGCAAATGTAGTATGTGTGACTAGACAACAGCTGAAGTTAAAAAAAAGTACAAAGCCTGAGAGCAGATAAAGATAACTTTTCCCGCACAGAAGAGGGGTAAGTGGTCACTACATCACATGGTTTTTTTCTTAATTGTTTTACTCTATCCCAAGTGAGGGTTAAATGAGGGGTTAAGATTGGGGTGAAAATGACTGTGACATAAAGGAGTTCAAAAATGAATGGATTGATTCAGTAGGTAGTAGGTTCTGAAGTCTTCAAGTAGATGTTGGACAATTACTTGTTTGAGATACCGTAGAAGGGATTCTTGTTCAGGTAAAAGAAGGACAAGATGATCTTTAAGGTCCTTTTAATAACTTTGAGATTGTGGTTCTTCTATAACAAAACAATAAACTATGATGATAATGACCCATAATTTTTTTTAAAAGATTTTATTTATGATGTATTCATAGAAAGATATCCTATATGATCTTGTCCTCTTGTAAAAATAAACCTTAAACAAGAGATAAGGAAATACGCTGCCTCCTTTTGTTGGAAAGGTGAAGAACTCTGTATGTGGAATGTTGCTTAAAATTACTGGTTAATTTTTACCAGATATTTTTCCCCTTTACACAAAGAAAGGCTTACATATTGAGCTGGGAAAGAATAATACAAAAATGACTGATATTAAAAAGATATCAATAAAAATCCATATAAATGGGTATGTGAGTATATGTATATGTAATACACATGCAATCACTAATTTTTTTTATAATTCCAAGGTTAACTTTGAAAAAGAATATGCATAATTCAATTCCCTTCTCTCAGACAGAACACCTGAGGCCAAGACTTTGAGTCAGTCATTCAACATCTCATTTTTCTTAATTATAAAATGAGGAGGTTGAACAAGACTGTGTTAATGGGTCCTTACAGCACTAAACGTCTCTAACTCATCTTTGACTTTCTGTTCCATTACATACAGATGAAAAGAAAACTAGCAACCTGTGAAGCTACAAATATTCATGTAACAAGATACTAAGTGATTTTCTATTACTAGTAGGAGGTATGTCTAAGAATGGTAAAGAATTTTCATTCATTAACCTTTTGTCCCTTTGTCATGGAACTGAAGTTCAGGATTGATCACTCAAAAGGAACTGGAGCAGTGCATGGTCTAAACAAATGTATTACACGAGAAGAACTAAAGAGATTATCAGAGACATTTAACATCAGAAAAGGTAAACTAGTAACACACAGAGAACTAGTGAGGAGAAGTCATATACTCCACTAGCATCGACACAAGATCAAGAGAACAAGAGGAAGGCCTCTCACATAATGTCTGGACTCACTCTTGAAAGTTTATGATAAAACATGCTTGGTTACAATCTGTACTAATGGAGGGAGCATCACTTTGAGGAGGTGACAGATCTACAGGAGTATGGATTTTATTCCTCTTTTATAAATAAGTAACAACAAATGCCCAACAGTAAAGAGATCCAATATAGCACTGAGTACGTGTTTCTGAACTACTAAGCAGGATTAAAACCATTAAGAAGTCTCTAATGTAATAACAACAGGGTCACTAAAACCAGCCAGTAAGGAAATGCTGCAAAAGAACTGATAACATTTAATGTTTGTGTTTAACATAAACAAAGATAAACTGAGAGAATAGACTCCATTGTCTCTCTCACGTCTGGCCTTGGTAAGTTGTTAAAAGTATCTAAACAATAAAAATAAGAAAAAGTTAGCCCCAAACATAGATCTCAGAGTAGAAGAATCAGTCAAAAATGTTACAACTAAGATGTGAACAGAAGAATATCATAATACTCTGTCCTCAACAGGAGTTATCTACACTAATAGGGAAAGAAGAAATATTGAAAAGCATTTCATGATGAAATATCACCCCCAAGATTGTATTGTTGACAGAATACTGCTACTACTTACTAGGTTGCTTTGGCACTCCCTTGGACTGTGACAGTCAGGATAGGTATCCAGGTCCCTCTATATTCAAAAGCAGGTAGCACAGTAACACCTCCGCCCATTCCCAACATTCCTGAGTTTGTTGGTGCCGAGGACGGGCCACCAGAATTATTATTTCCTATGAAATAAGGAAGATTATTAACTTACCCTTCAATCCTCTTCTTACTTACAAGTAAGTAAAACTCAAAATTCAAAAACGCAAAAGCACAGTCACTTCTTTATTATAATAAGCTCCTCTGGTGTTTAAAGAGCCCTTCATAATATGTTCCCAGCATATCTCTTCTAAATTACACTTGCACACACTCTTTCCTCCCCTGTGCTTCTTAGAATCCCCTTGTTTCCACAGCTTCAATGTAAAGCTTTTCCTGAATCCCCTCACGTTACTGCCCTCTCTCTGCTTTTACAATGTATTTACTTTTTATCTGTTCTGTAGTCTAGTTTAGGTACAGACAGAATAGAAGCTCCTTAAGGAAAAGGTTTGTTTCTTTTTCTCTATTCCCGGTCACAGTTCCTGTCACAGAACCAGCACTTAATAAATTAAATTCTGGTTGACCGACTAATTGTGTAGTAGTTCATAAGCAGGGAACATAGCTTTTTTTAAGGTAAAGAACAAAACTGAGAAGATTTCTGCCTACCAGGTTTAGAGAGTTTAAAATAAATTAATGTGAAATAACTGAAACGGAAAAAAATACAAAAGAGCTTTTACCAGCTTGATTTGTTGTAGTAGATGTAGTCCCCATCGTTGGGACGAGAAACAGTGACTGGATGAAAGATCCCAATGCATTCACAATATCTCGGAAAACCTTAGTAGAATGTTGCTTCATGTCATAAGATTGACAAAAAGACCTGCAAAATACTTTAAAATGTTTCTAAACAACAATGATAACAAACCATGCTAATAAATCAAGTTCCTTATTGCCAATCAAAAATAAAGTTAAAATCTTATTTATCTGAGAACACTTCAAAGTGTTCAACTTTTTGAAGGTATTTGGCGTCACTTGCTCAGTCTTAAAATGCCCTTCCCCTCCCATCAAAAACCTTCCCTCTACCTCTCTAATCCTACACATATGAAATCTAATTTTGTTTGGAAAAATCCTTATTAATTTAGAACAATTATTTTACTTTCTGACAACTGAAAGTTCTGTCTGTGCCTCTGGGGTCCTACCTTAACAGTTGGGGCTGCACACAGAGCCTGTGAATTGATTCCACTGCAACTGCTCTTAGCCACTGGGGCTTATCTGCATCCAGAAATTTCACTAGGAGTGAAAGAAATATCTCACATTCGGTTACCTAAAAGAAGAAACATTTAGAATACACAACAATGCTCTTAATTAACTTGACACTAGAATCCAACCATATTTTAAAATATACTCTATGACTAATTCAAGTTAACAAGGGGATGTGTTTAGAATTGAGAGAAAGTTGTTTCAATAAATATCTCATTTATTTCAGAAACTCTACAAAAAATTCAGTGACCATTTACTTTCTACATGTTAATATGGATCCAGAGGATCAAATTTCCTACCATTACTATTACAAAAAATAATGAGGTTTAAATTTACAAAGTACAGAAAAGAGTGCCATAGGATGTTAAAATTTGGAATCAATATATATATATATATATAAGAGGATTATCAGGTGCCACTCACTTCCTATACAGGCTTTCCTGCATTTCCTTTACCCCCAACTGTAACATTTGAAATATACTTTGCTTTTACTCTTCTGTGTAAATACTGTGTCCTCTAAGAAAAATGTAAGGTCTTTGAGGGAAGGGATTAATTTTTTTCTTTGTAAGCATAGTGCTTGGTACACCACAAATCTATGGTAGGTGCTTAATAGAAGTGTGCTGAATTTGATATGATGTAATCTGATATACGCAAAATGTGCAATATCAGAATCAAATACCTTAATGAGCCAAATGTGTTTTTATTTGAATTAATATAAGGGGAGCTATAAATTAGGGAGCAACAGATCAAAACTATATTTTGAAATTCATCTTGTTAAAAGGTACAGCAGAAAGAGTACTGGTTCTCAAGGCAGTGGTCCTTGGTGTTCAAATCCCACTTGTGATTCTTACTACCTGTGTGATCTTGGGCAAATAAACTAACCTCTCTGAGCCTCAGATTCCTCAGCTGTAAAATAAGGAGGTTGGAGGAGCTGGTCTCTGAGATCCCTTTCAGCTCTAGTCCTATGATCCTATGATTTGTATGGTCACAAAGATTTAAAGAACCCTCACTGTTTCTACAACAGGACAGAAAACAACAGCAAAACATTTGATTTTCAATTAAATCTACTGCTAAAAACAGTACTAAACAATGAAATGTTGAAGTAAACAGTGAACAGGTCTGACTTTCTGACAATGATTTTAATTATATTAATAAAATTGTCAACAACCCTTAGGAAAAAGATGGAATTTATCCATTTAAAATTTGAAAAAAAACCCTACAATATACTCATATAGACTAAGATAATTCATTTATGATAAAAAGGTAAAGAAATAAAGCTCAAACCAGAAGTTATTGGAATACCAAAAGAATCAATACATTTCTATTAAAACAAAATGTGGCAAATCAACATGTCCCTATATAGTAACACGTTATAAAAAAACTATCACAAAAATAAATATATTGAAAAGGCAGTGATACACAGGGGAAAGAACACTGGATCTAGAGTCAGAAGACCCAGGTTCAAATACTGGCTCTGCAGTATTAGAAATCACCTCATCCAACTTTTTACTTTATTTGCTAATGGAGAAACTAAGGACCAGTATTAGTTGTTATTCGGTCAAGGTCACACAACCAATTAACAGAGCCAGGATTCAAAACTAAATCTTTCTCTTGTTTCAGATTTAGAGCTTGTTCCACTACACTAACTTACTGCATTTCTCTCCCTAATCAATCCTCAAAGATAAGAGAAGTTACTCTGCACCATAGACCCTATCCATACATAATCTTTCACATGCCCTGACCATACTCTTGGTTCTTAACTAATCTGGACAATAAAATACTGCAAGTGATATAAAGCCAGAAGGCACCAACTCTACAAATGTCAGAGAGGAGGTGGGGCAATTGGTAGAGATCCTACATGCCACTGGAAAAAAAAAGTCAGCCTTCATGCCAACCATTTGCACATATGACATAGCATATTTTGCCAACTTCTAGTCTGTACCATACCAGAACCATCAATTTTCAAAACACAATAATACAATAAATACATAATACCTACTCCTCTATAAAAAGTGAAAATTGGAACTACTCATATATTGTTACTCTAAGTATTCTAGAGACATTATGCCTTGGATATAGAATTTACAATAATTTGAAACATTGTTTCCATTCCATTTTCTATGAATTTACCACAAATGACACATCCTGATCTTTTCAAAAGTATATGATAGTTCTATGTTACAAATTATACTCATTATATACATAACAAATTTTGGCTATACTATGTAAGATATAATTACATGATCTGCCCCAAAACATATAATTAAAATGGCTAACAATAAATTATAACTTTAATAATCTTTTAGTCAAGAATATCACAACATATTCTATAACTTTCTTTTTTTTTTTTAAATCATTAGAAGATTGTTCACCAGGTAAATTTTTCTGTTAACAGAAAATCATGCCTACAGAGAGTTGGGTATACATGTGTTAAAATGAAAAGATGTGGAAAGGCTGTGATCTGAGTCAGGGGAGGGCACCCATACCAATGAGATCTCAATTTCTTGATGCTGTAAGTGACTTAATTTGTTAAAAGAGGCAATCAATTTATGCAAATGAAATGTAGATAGAGAAATGAACTTTAGTTCTAGTTCTGGATTTCAAAATGAACTGTATGATTTAGGATAAATCACAAACTCTTAGCTTCAATCTATTCAACTATAAGATTTTATATAAGTGAAAGAAGAAACGTTATTAATATTTGTTAGTCTTCAAGTGGGACATAGGGACAACTAATACAGACATTAGTGTCACTGCCAATCTTGTGGTTCCTTCAGTGAATATCATAATTCTTCACACAACAGAAACACTGTATAAACACAGACAAAATTAAAATGTGGATAATCTACTTAAAAGTTGACTGATTTAAAACCTAATGTTTCCAATGGAATAATTTCTAAAAGTGAGCCATCCCATATACCTACACAAGAAACTTAATAAGTAATACTTACCAAAAGACTATAAAACTGCTTAATCAGAACTGAAACTACTCGCAGCAGACGCATACAAATGGGAAAATACGGTTTTTCAACTGGTGCAGGGGAAGATGAAGTACAGGAACCTTGTCTGAACTTGATATTTGGGGAGAAGAGCTTTATCACAAGCGGGCATACCCTTTCTTTAAGAAGGAAACTAAATTCCTGGTGCTGTTGAAGAAAAAATTTCAATTAACACTTAGTAATTCTAAAGTAAAATCTTACTTTTTTAGTCAGTAAACCATTTTAAAGAACATTAGAAACACATGTATGCAATTCCTATTGCCTTTCACAATAATTGTTAGACATTCTTTAGAGTTGTTTTTTCCTTAAAGATACATCATCTAAAATGACAAGCAAAGATCTATTTCTGCTAATGAAAGCATTAAAAAGAAAATTAAATGAGACAATTTGGTTATAGTAAGTATATCTTATAACTCAATTTTATTCCATTCGGCAAATCTATGTATAAATGCACACAAACAAAAGATTTAACGATTGATATTGGGGGCTGATGCTGTGGTTCAGCTATACCTAATTACTTAAGAACAAATTAAAAATAAAGTGATATGAGCATGGATGGTCATGTGTACTGAGTACTCAACTGCTGATTGGGCACTCACGCAGATCTTCCTTCTCTATACAATTCTTTGCCTATCCTAGTCTAAAAAAATTTCAGTTTATTGATGGCTTAAGGCCCATTCCTCTAAGGTAGTCATTCAAGCAAGTCTTCTTTAAAACAAGTTTTTTGAATTAATAAATTTTTAAATTTATTCAAAATTATTAAAATTTTTATTCTGTTCCAATCACTACACTATTTAAAGTGTTAGTCATGAAGTCCCAAGATCAAACCCAGTGACACATAATCTCTCTCACTTAGTTTCCTCATCTGTAAATTGGGAATATTAACAGACCCTACATACCAGGCTTGATATAAAGATCAAATGAGATAAGTATTTTATTTATATCATGCTTTTGCAAATCTTAAAAGTGCTATATAAATACAAATTGTAATTATTTTTCATACTATAATTATAAAGTAAATTTTTTTTTTGTTTTTTATAAAGTAAAAATAAATTTTTTTAAAAGGACAAAAGGGATACTGAATGAAATCAGGTCAATTTCCAAAATATTTCACAAAGTCTTTTGGCATTATACAGGCAGCCAGGTGGTGCAAGAGATGAAGTGCTGGACCTAGAATCAAGAAGACCTGAATTCAAATCCAGCCTTAGATATTTAGTAGCATGACTTTGGGCTTAACCTCTGTTTGCCTCAGTTTTCTCAATGGTAAAAGATAGCACCTATCTCCCAGGGTCGTTGTGAAGATCAAACAAGATAATATTTGTAAAGTGCCTAGCACAATGCCTGGCACATAGTACATACTCTATAAATGCTACTATATATTATTATGGAACAAAAATTAGCAAGAATTGCAGGATCATCTAATTCTTCCTCCTTACCACATTAGGAGTCAAATAAAAAATGAGATTAAGCATCAGAAATTTATGCAAGTTGTGGTTGTGGAATTTAGCAGTTTGAAGAAAAGCAACTCGTTTGACAAAATGTGCACCAAGGTAGCCATTACAACACTTCTAATTCCTTTTAAAAAATATTACGTGGATGACAAAGACATTTTTGCCTAAATTCAATTTTTACAAGCATTTATTAAGTGTTTACTATACAAAAGACACTTTGCTAGGCATTAGAAATATAATGATAAAAATCAAACAATCCCTGAACTCAAGTAGCTTCAAAGAATGCAGATAAATAAGGACTTTTATGTTACTTTAATACATTAGTAATGGTTTACCTCTACAAGGAAGAAAAAAGGAAAGGTACATTATGTGTAGAAATAAGTAAACATAAGAGAATTTGAGGAGGGGAAAAGCACTACCTGGAGAAAAAATGATAAAAGGCCTCCTGGAGAAGGTAATACCTGAGCTGAACCTTGAGGAAAACTAAGGCTCTAAAAAGTAGAGGTGATAAAGGGGCACATTCCAGGAATGGAATTAGATTCACAATCTAATGGGAATCAGATTTCATTAGACTGTGAACTCCTTAGGAACAGTGACTGCTGTTTGCTTTCCTCTGTATCCTCAGCACTTAGTATAGCGGCTAGCACATGACTGGTGCTTAATAAGTGCTTACTAACTGACAGACTGAATGAAGGTCGGCTTTAGGGAAACAAAATGTTGAGCTCAGGGAATAGCTAGGTCAGTTTGGTGGACCATTAATGTATGAAAGAAAACATCATCAAATAAACCTGGAAAAGTAGTTGGGAGATATAACGTGGAGGACTTTAAATGCCAGGCTGAGGAGTTTGTATTTTATCTTAGGAGCCACAGGAAGCCGCTACAGCTTCATGAGTACGGGCAGTGTGGCAGAGAGGAAATAGGGAAGGAAGATCTAGAGCCAAATCCCATCTCTGCTCCTGAGAGCCTACGCAAGTAATTTGTCCTCTGAGCTCCCTCATCAGTAAGTGGATATTAACATACCTGGAGTCCATACTGCTCAGGACTGTCATAAGGCCCAATGAGCTGGTGTATGCAGAGCAACATGTAAACCGTCAACTGTTATAATAACAACGTCTGTTATTATTTGTTCGGTTCGAGCCACGGCTCTTCTTCACTTGCCTCTTTTCATGGTCCCACAAAACAGCATGTTTTCTAACCCTACATATCGAGAGACATTATCTCCCATTCCTGAAATGTGTTTCTCTCTGTCTCTCTGCTGAATGAAATTCTACTAGTACTACAAAACATACAAATCTTGGGTCTCAAACTAGAATGCATGCTCCCTGAGGGAAAGTCCTATCTTTGTATCTTCCTACTTGGAGCATGGCACTGTAGATTATACACAGGAAGTATTTAGTAAATGTTGAATGAGTTAGTGATTTTTAAAAACATAAAGAAATTAGAGAGTATTTCTAAGGAGCCACCCAGTAAAACAATTCTAAGATTTTACTACACTAAAGAGAATATGTTTCACAGATGCTTCCATTCTGTTTCTAAGGTTTGTATCTTGCACTTGTGTGTGTGAGTGTGTGTGTGTGTGTGTGTGTGTGTCTGTGTAATGGGGAGTGAAGCAGGGATCAGAATTGTTTTATGAAAAGATAATTATCAAACTAAGATTATTAAAATCTTTGTAAAAGTAAAGTATTTTTCTGGTTAGCCATTCCTCAATTGACAGGCATCCCTGAAATTCCCATTTCTTTGCCACCACAAGAGAGCTGCTATAAATATTTTAGAACATGTAAGTTCTTTTCCATTTTGCCTAATTCTCTTCAGAAACAGACATAATAGTGATGTGGCTGGGTCAGAGTATAGGCAGCTTAATAATATTTTGAACATAATTCCAAATCTCTCCCCAAAATGGTTCCATATCCCCTCTAACGTTTGTCACCTTCCACGTCTATCATTTCAGCCAGTCTGGTAGGGGTAACATGGTATCTCAAGGTTGTGGTTTAATTTGCATTTCTCTAATTAATGATTATTTAGAACATTGTTCATATGACTATAAACTGTTTTCATTTCTCCACTGGAGAAGTGCCTATTCATGTCCTTTAACTATTTATCAATTGGGAAATGACTCACATTCTTATAGATTAGACAAAGTTCTTTATATATTTGAGATATGAGACCTTTATGTGAAGAACTGACTATAAAATTCTTCCCATCAGTTTTCTGCTTTCCTTCAGATCTTGAATACTTTTATTTGTACAAAATCTTTTTAATTTAATGTAATAAAAATTATTCATTTTACATCTCACAACACTCTCTATCTCATTTGTTCATAAATGGTTCATTTATCCCTAAGTCTCAAAGGAAATAGGTTCCATGGTAATTTTCCACGGCAAATTTTCTTGTAATATCTCCCTTGATATCTAAGTCATGTTGTATTCATTCTGACCTTATCTTGGTAAATGGTGTAAGATATTGGAATCTGCCCAATTTCTCCCAAGCTTTCCAGCTTCCCTAACAATTTTTACAAAATAATGAATGCTTATCCCCAAAACTTAAGTCTAATTTACACTTGTCAAACAAACTTGCTCACGATGGAACCTTCCTCTCCTGTAAGAAATCATAAGCTCAATGATTTTAGGAAAGCATGGAGAGAATTTCATGAAATAATGAAGAATGAAATGACTACAACCAACAGAACACTGTACGCACACACTAACAGTGGGGTTGTTTTAATAACAACTCAGAGCAAGCAAACCATTCTGACTATTCTAAATACCCAGATTAACCTCAAAGATCCTATACAGGAAGATGCTTTTGAATTCAGAAAGCAATACAATTGTGGTGGTGTAGGAAATGATGACTTAGTTGATTTAGAAAATCATGAAAGACTTGGAAGGACAGAAGATGCTATTGACCTTCAGAGAAACAGAAGATAGGAGGAAATAAGAATAGCACATCCTCACATATATGTATGAGTGTATAGGTGTATATGTCAGTATTTATAGATATCTATGTATATGAATATATATCTATACTTTTAAAGTAAAATGTGCACAACAGAGAACAAAAAAACTAACAAGGAAGCAAAGTTGGGCAGCTTTGAAAACAATGTGCGGTATTTTTATATACATTTTCTTAAAAATGGAAATTTATTGCTTTAGACTGAATCCTCTCTTATGGTCTGCTGTGAATACTGCAAATGTTTTTTTTTTCTTTTTGTACTTTGTATTTAAGTGTAAAATTAAAAAAAAAAAAAAAGAAAAAGAAAAAACCCAAGTGTAGTGTTCATGGCATAAAGAAATTTTATTCCATGATTTTAAAGTAAATTAGTCTAATAAATATTTTAATTTTTTTAATAAAGAATGGAAAGAAATAAGAATTACATCATTGCTTAGGTAAATCTGAAATAACTTACTCGTAAAAAGACTTGTGGAAAATCATTCAAAACTGACTCTAGCAGTTCAAGGCCAAAAGTTCGAGTCATTTCTGTCATTCCTACTAGCCAATATGGAGCATCAGCATTAACCAACTGACAAAGATCCTGAGAAAACAAATGCAACAAAAATGAGTGGTATTAAAAAAAAATTTTAGGTCACATACATTTAATCAAAATTTTTTAAAAATCTCAGTTTATGTAACTCATTTTTTTTCCTGCTGAGAGATGAAAGTAGAATTCATCTTTAAAAATAAATATTTTCTAAAAAGCATAACTTAATGAGTATATACATTACAGATAAGAATTCGACAAACCCAAAGTTTTATCAAGATTCTTGTAATCATTGCCAATATATAATTACTATTTATAAGCATCTAATTAGTTGCCATTCTTTCCAGTTAACACAAATAAACTAAAGTCTTCAACACAAAAATATCTTAAAAGGAATAACACCAGAATTGGCAATGGGGAGAGGGAAAAAGCCATGTGGCCTCATGGACAGAATTCTGGACTTGGTGTAAAGAAGACCTAGGCTGAAGACCATGACACTTAGGAGCAGTCTAATTATGGGAAAGTACCTTAACAACTGAGTCTCAGTTTCTTATAAATAGAATGGGGTCAGTGATACCTGCAATACTAACCTCAGAGGGTTATTGTGAGATAAAAATGAGATAAATATAAGATAAATAGCCATATAAATGTTACTCATTTTTATTGGGCCATAGAAACTCTGGGTTTGAATCTTAACTCTACCTCTACCCTGAGCCTCATTTCCCTCATCTGCAAAATATGGATAATAATACCTTCATTACTTCACAGGGTTAAGTCATGTAATGCATTCTACAAACAAACTGCTATGTAAACTTAAGTTATTATCGTTGTTATTCTTGAAAAGGAGATGCAAATAAAATATCAAGTGATATTTTAAATGTACCAAAATAGTTCATACTAAATGGAATCCCTTTGTAATGAAAGTAATTATCTCTTGATTATCTTTTATACATTCTGATTTAATCCAGTTCTCTTAAAGGAAGAAACATCTTTATTTTCACACATGAATTATGTGATATAAAATGAGTTTTTAATGATATAAAATGAAAATGGTTTGTCATCAATAGAAGCTCTGTTATCTTCCTTATATTTAGGTTTGTCTATTTGCAAAGTCAATCTAAGCTATATGCATTGAGGGACCAATTTAATAAGCAGCCAATTGCATGTCTAAGGGTGAAATAATAAACATGTATATGCATGTGTGTATGCAGGTTAATTTCAGAAAAGAGGGCAGTATTAGCTGGAACACTAGGAAAAGTGTCCTGCAGAAGGTGGGATTTGTTTGGCCTGAGTCTTGAAGTAAATTAAGGAAACTAAAAGTCAAGGGCGAGGGTACCAGCACATTCCAGACATGGAAGACATCTAGTACAAAAGTTTCTTCACCTATAAAATGGAGTGAAAATACTGACTAGATGTATTTTGCAGCGTTATTATAAGAGAATAATTTAATAAATGTAAAATATTATGTTAATGTTACTACTCCCTAGTCTTTAATTCTAAAACTCAAATATCACTTAATAGATATAAAATGCTAAATTACATTTCCATTGTAAATAATAAGAGCTCCTTCCTCTTTGACCCATTTTTAAAAACAATTTTTCTAATGAGAAAAATGAAATTGGACTTATAGTTAAACAGAGCATTAAGAAAAATAACATAAAGTGATAAAAACAATTTCTATCATACAAATACCTGGAAGAGCATGTATGCATCTTTCGCACAGGGCTTCAGGGTACTCACAGAACGCCTATTACTGTTTCCCTGAACTAGTACTGGCTGCTCCACAACATCTGAAATCAAAACAGGATGTGTTACGTGTGAATTCACAACAAATGAACAGCAAATCATGTGCCCTTGGATTATTGATGGAATGGAGCCTGATCAAGCAACATTTCCATATAAGTTATCTTCTTAATTATTTTCACTGTAATTTCAGAGAGATATATTCCACTTTAAAAACAAAACAAAGACAACATGGAATTGTCTGCAATAGAATTCACTTGTAAAGATCCTAACAAAGAAGATTCTTCTTTGATCAATAAATGGAAGGTTCCCACAGTCCTAACAAGAAAAGACTCAAATGGACAACCATTCTATTCGGTTTCTGAATGTTAATTTAAATAAAGTAGAAATATACTAAGCTTACTACACAATCAATTCTCATTTCTGTGAGCATTCTTGCCAACTGCCTTGGAGTTAATAATTCATCAGTTACTTAAGTGACATCGCTGATAGGGTACACCGCTTAATATTATATTAGAAGGTCTCAAAAGGTGTATAGATGAAGATTCCCTGCAGGAAAACTGTTCTGTTTTATAAAAATATACAAGACACATCACAGAGTTATCTTGGGGGTTTTTTTCTGAGCATGACTCAAATAACTATATAGGATATACTAATTAGGATTAAATCTTTAAAAAAAATTAACATTTCCATCTGATAGAACTTTATATTCTTTTCAGTAAAGGCTGTACAAATCAAATATGCCAAATTTAATAGAAATATTGCTTTAATAAAACAATCAGAAAAGCCAGAAATAGAATCTAGACTCAAATTGATGTGGTCAGTAGCTAAAAGTTTTCTTCAGGAAGAGTGAAGTTCATTTCTCTGAAAAAGTGGCATTATCATTAGTCATCAATATCTCTCTCCAAAAAGAACACTAAGGCAAAAATGCATAAAAAAATAGAATGCAAATGAGAAGAAGGTAACTTAGTCTATCATTTATTAACTGCACAAAGCAGAAAAAGTATTAATGGTCTTAGTAATAAATAATCTTTTGAACCAATCCATTATGCAGAAAAATAAATTTGATGTCACTTAGTAACAAATTTATTTTATATCATTAAGATGAAGGAATATATATCTATATACACATATAATAAAAACATTTATTTTTTAAAAAGCATTCTATTATTAATATATCGCCAAAAACAAAACATCAAAATATCAATAACTGATGGGTAACCATACTACTAAGAATCTGTCTAACCACAAAAGAAAAGGAAATAACTCAAATTTACCTTTATGTCGTTCATCCTCAGCAACCATCCTCTCAAATACAACAGTAACAACTTGTCGTACAGTAGCAGCAGCTGTATTATTTGTAATATTATCTTTTGTAAAGTGCAGGCGAAAACAAAGAACTATTGCCTGAAAAAGTAATTTTTAGCTAATTAAAATAAAATTTAACACAACTTATTTTCTTTTTTTCTATCTGCTTTTGTGCAAGCAGAGACAAAAATTTAGCAAATTGTATTGTTACACAAGTCTAGGGGAGGAAAGACAACGCCTTTATTACAGAGAGAGAGGGATGTTTTCTAGGAATGTGTGTGTGTGTGTGTGCGCACATGCATAAAATAACATTATTTACAGGGATACAATGCTCCACAAGCACACTTTTCCACAAAAAATGTGAATAATTAGCTCAATAACATGAAATGTTCTGGAAAACTAAATATTCAACGGGCTGGGACAGAGAGAAGAGATGGGAGAGAAGATATCTGATTAAAGTTCAGAGAAGTAACATAACTTATACTTGAATGGGGGAGAAGGGACTACAGGATACATCTAAATGGGGGAAGAGTGGCTTCCAGGGGCTAAATAAAATCTAGTAACAAGAGAAAAGGTTTCCTATTCCCAGGATCTCTCAGACCAGGGCTTCTTAAAGTTTTTCACTCTGTAGCTTTCATTGGCGGTGCATGGCTTGAGGGTCTGCGCAGTGCAAAGTGCTTGTGTTTTGTGCTCAGAAACTAGGGATTGTGCACATTTGATTTTTAATTAAGTTTAGAGTAAGAGAAGTGAATCCTCCAGTCCTATCCTTTTAACATAGAACGTCCCTTCCAAACTACCATGTATTCATTTCGTAGCATATGCTCACATGTTATCTCCTCCATTAGAATGTAAGATCTTGGAGAGCAGGGATTGTTTCAATTTTGTTTTTATACCCTCAACACATAGCACAATGCCTCATATGTACTAAACACTTAATGAATGCTGACTGATTGATGATATGGTAGGTTATTTTCACGGCTAGTTTTACGTTAGTCTACTAATTTCAAGACCCTCACCCCTGCCCAGCCACAAAAAGATTTTCCTCATTTGCTTGTTGATATATGAAATTCCTTTAACAGCCCATAGGCTGAGAAATCAAGAGTCCAACTCTGAGGTTAAGTTACTTAAACAATGTCACACAGGGAGTTGCCAAAGCTTTTCATTCCACAATTAGTAACAAAAGAAATTGCTCTCTTTAAACTTATTTACTTGTACTAAATCAAGTCTTTGTCTAGCATATGACTGATTTTAGATCCCTCCTAATTTAAGTAGTGGAAAGGTAATAAAGGGAATAAGAGTCAGGAAGGGGGGTAATCCCTGGGAAAAGAAAGAATTTCAAAAGACTAAGATGAGGAGAGGAACATAAAGGACAGTGTCACATCGGTAAAATGAGGGGGCTGGTCCTTCCAGCTCTATATCAATTATCTATTATCAGGAACAGCTAGTAACTCCTGTCTGGTTAGAATAAGAGCATGCAAAGGGAAGCAGTATGAAATATAAATGGAAATTAAATTGGAACTCAACTGTAGAAGAACATAATGATAGATGAAATAATTTCAATTTATCCTAAAGAGAGATAAAAGGCACCACTGAAGGACTTTGAAGAAGATGATGACAAAGAGTTGGGAGTAATTTGTATAAAAGTGGTAAGTGATGCCATGAGTAGGGCTGAGACAGCCAAGGCAAGCAGAGACAGAGGGACAGAAGAAAAAGCCTGACAGAGCTTTAAGATATACGTAATTAAGGACCCAGAAGAGGAAAGTTAACCAGAGGAGATCAAAGAGGAATGTTCAGAGAGGTAAAAAGAGAACTAGGAAAAAACAATTTCAATTAAAAAAAAAAATTTAAGATCATTAGCTATTTTTTTTTGTTTTATAGTTTTAAGATGAGAAGAGATATAAGAAAAACTATAAAATGCCCTTTCATAATAGCAGTGCTAAAAGGGCAACAAAACTAATACCCACCTCATGAGCTTTAACTGCATGTGATAACCTTTAGAATAAACAAGGCCAACAGCCAGTGTGCATCTAGGTATTGGGACAAGTGTTACAATAAAAGTTCTATTTTTGTAAGAAGATGCAGAAAATGGGTTCTCTCCAAAGTATAAAACTGATTTTAAAAGTTCAAATTAAAATTCTTTTTATTAGAACATCCTTGTTTTCATAACAAAAACCACATATATCTACATAGTAGGTGTTGGCTTAATTTTGGTAAGCAGTATCTCCACATGCTAACTACAATTCATGTTATTATGAATTCAAATCCCTCCTCTTACACTTACTAGCTGTATGATCAGGAGCAAAGTCATCTAAACTCTCAGGCTCAGAATTCCCAACTACAAATTAGGGATGATAAAGATACCTGTAGCAGACGTAGAAAAGTAGACCTCACAAAGTTAGCGTGTGAATTAATAATAGCAACTTGCACATATTAAACTACTTGGGTAAATATCAGTTATTATTTCTAAAAAATTTTAATGAAAAAGTCAGTTTTAGAAAAACTGTATCATATTCCATGCCTTATTAATTATTTAAAATTATGTGAAGATAAAATGGAACCTATGCCTTAGGTCTGGCAGTTGCCCTAAGTTCATTTAATGCTAAAACACAGAGCTAAAAAGGTTATAGACCTCTGAGTCTATTCTGTGATCACTAGCCAAAACAATGTCCACACTAAAGCTGTGGTTAATTCCAATAAATGCAGCTCTTTCTTTCTCCTGGTATTGGTTTGAATTAAACAGATTGTATCACAGAAATAAATCAATGGAGCAGAAAAAAGTTCCTACCTTAGAGAGGGCTTCATCATGAACTACAGTATTGGTTGTTAAAAGAACAAGAACTGTTTGAAGTAGCTTTAGTTCTTCAAGGCTGTTCTCCATCAGCTGCCAAAGCATGTTAATGATATTCCCTGCTGCAGTCTGTAAAACAATATATTTTGTCAGTTGTTATCAATGAAATAAAATACATCTGTTTAAGCTATATGCAACAAACACTGAATTATGACCTACAGACTGGAAAGGATTTTAAATAATCATTTAGTCTTTTTTATAGGATGACAAAACAGGCCCCTAGAAGTTAAGTGACCTGTTCACAGTCACTGACGCAGAAAGCATCAGACTGAGATCTGAACCTAGGTACTCTGCCTCCTAATATTTATATTACAAAAACCTTCTTGTAAAGAGAAAGTTCAGAAACGGTACCTCTCCCTGAAAAGAGGTATTACTGTAATTATCATACTAGTTAATGAAAAGTCAGCATGGTGTAGTGGAAAAAATGCTGGACTTGGAATCCAGAAGACCATGGGTTCAAGTCTTGCCTCTGACAGTACATAATAACTAGATGACCCTGAGTAACAATACTACTCTCCAGAGCCAGAGCTACTCTATAATATACTAAATTATAAAGCACTTACCAATTTGCTTAAGTGGAGGGAGATTCTACACCAGGAACTTTCATTATTAGTAAAATGTTTCACTAATATCATAGTGATATCAGACAAATATCAGATATTTAAGCTATCAGAATAGAGTATCTTCCCAGCCCCAAAGAAATACACACAAAATGACTGATATCATTCATGCCTATATCACTGCATACTTTCTCATGTATGTTGACTACTTTTGGATAGGCTTAAATTTTCTTTCAGAAAAATATTTAAGTAGCACTAGTTCTTCTTATTTGGACATGTTCGAATGTGAACAAGAAGGTATAGCAATACCTAGTCAAGAACAAGCAGTTGATTATAAGGATTACGTTTTCAAATGTGGGCCAAATATCCCTTTTTTTGCTATTCTTTCCTAATTATCTCTATAACTAATTCCCCAATACAACTTGTCTCTTCTATTAATATAGTTTTGTAAATAAATATGAGTTTACCTAAGTTGACTAGCTTTGCATCTTGGTTATTTTGTTTATATCACTTCAGTATTTTATAGGTCAATCCCTTAGGAATTACTACTTCATGGGTATGGGTACACTCTTCACCAAAACAAACAGCATGAGTTGGTATAGTCAATAAAAAAAATATTCATCAATGTACACTACACTTTTGTGCTACACATAAACCATACTAAAAGCATATATATGAAATGAATTAGAATTGGTACTGTTCAGCAAGAAGTATTTGAGTCTATGGAATTTGATGCATCCCAACAGCCTAACTGGTATCCTTCAGAGCAAAGAATTAAGATATGCTCATGGAAGTCTATGAGGAAGACAATGAATATATTGAATTATAATGAATTATATGAGATTTCACATAAGAAAAATACTGTTTATGCAGCTCTAAAAACAATAGCGAATAATTGCATATTGCTCATAAATTCATTAAGTCTTTTTCTTCCCTTTAAACAAATTATTGAACTTGGGTATACCTATATTATTTACAAATCCTTTCAAAGCAATTAATTTTGGAAAATAATAATGTGTGCGATGAAACTAAATATTTGATCTTTGATTATAAAAATTTTAATCTATTTTGTAGGACCTTGATATTTAAGATCATAAATTCCTTGAATAAAGAATTATGTAATATTTAACACATAGAAAACAAAATGGGTACCTTATACATATATATCATATATATTTAATACACAGAAAATCATATATACTACATTTGATTGCTGCCTTATTGAATACTATTTTAAAATACAGCAATTTCCCTGAATTTAAATTTCTTCATTAAATTACTATCCTGAACTAGAAATCAAGCATGTTTTCTTTCCCACTTACAAAAATCCACATTATTCTTTACCAAGGAAAAATGTGCAGATATTATGCCTCTCTTACCTCAGAAACAACTTCATGTGACATAAGCCTCTGAATGGCTGCTAGACACAGCTGAGTGATCTTTGGTTCCTTGGTTCCACATCCCATCAGGAAAGGCTGAACAACTTCTGAGCTGTTCTCTTTTAAGGCTTGAGAATACATATAAAGCAAATTACTAAACAGTTCATAACTCTTGAACAGATTTACTCAATGATTAGTAGCAGTGATTTCCCTAATTAAAATAATTTCTTAAAAATAAAATGCCAAATAAAGAAATTACAGCTCATAAAAGTGATATCACTTGAAATCAGGAGGTCTAAGTTTAAATTCTCAGTTCTGCCATGTGACTCTGGACAATTTAACCTCTTTGTGACTGTTTCCTCACCTGAATGGACTGGAGGAAAGGAACTCCAAGGTCCTTTCCAGCACTAAAATGTTCTGATTCTATAAAAATTAAGAACCTGTGGTAGTAAGAATAGTAGAAGCTAAGAGAAAGCAGTAGGGTTTTCCACCTATTACTTACATTTATTGCCCACCTTAATTATAACCCGTCTAAAATGTCGTGCCCTGCCTTCCTTTTGAGGAGCACTCTATTTCCTACTCTTCTTGTTGCAGAAAGGAGACCACAAATGAAGTTTTAATTTTAGGATACAAAATAAGATTCAAATAGAAGTTTAAAAAAAAGAACTCTTGAGACTTCATAATCATTATCATCAAATTAGTGCAATAAATATTGTATACCTCTCCAGCCATAAGACTAATGTTATGCTTACAGAGCATAGTATCACTTAAGGACTACATACACATTACATATCACAAATCACAAAGAAGCACCTAAAATTCAAACAAAATAATATTTAAAGAGAAAATTTGGTAATCGAGTGAGAGATAGGATCCAGGTGCTGCAACCAAAAAATTCATAACCAAACATTTTTAGAAACCATCTAAGTAAAAAGGCAATTTAATCTGGATGGGACTTGGGCCAGTCAGGAAAGGAAGAGAAAAATAAAACATTTTACTTATCTGCTTTTAAAATTATGAACCAGGAATTTAAAGCTTTATTTTTAAAATAATCAGTATACCTCACAATAATATATTTCAAATATAACCAATAATCAATAATATTTCAATTCTATTTCATGGCTATTTAAGGGGCATGGATATGAAAATAAAGTGGGGTTAGGCAGACAAACACAGAAAGACAGAAACATAAAGGGAAAACCAGAAAACATCACAGAATTTGGAGTCAAAGGACTTGAGTTCCAATGATGGTTCTGCTATTTACACCTGTAGAAATCTGAACAAGTCTCTTTGGAACTCAGTTTCCACACTCATGAGAAAGAACTGAGTCAGATGCCTCATTAGGTACCTTCTAGCTCTAAATCTTATAAAACAAAATTTATTTTTATAAAGTGAATCATATTTGAAATGTTCATCAAATGAATTTTTCTGAATCTCCCTTCAGAGGTGGCCTATAATAAAAGATATTATTGACTGTTGATTATATTTGAAATATATTATTATGAAATATATTGATTATTTTAAAAATAAAGCTTTAAATTCCTGGTTGATAAGTTTAAAAGCAGATAAGTAAAATTTATTTTTATGAAGTGAATCATATTTGAAATGTTCATCAAATGAATTTATCTGAATCTCCCTTCAGAGGTGGCCTAAATGAAAGATGTTGTTAAAAGTCTTCTTTCAGAAGAATTGCAGACTATCAGTCATGTGAAAGGCTGTTCCAGATCAATGAAACAAATATAGCTGAAGACTTTATGTCACATACCTTAATAAACTCAAAATGGAAGCATGAACTAAATACTAAAGATCATAGGGTTAAGGACAAAGACAGATTTATGATTTCACTGGTACAGGGAATTCTGTAGTGAGGAAACTCTCACCTGCACCTTTTCTATAATTTAAAGTTTCAGAGAGCTGCCTAGAACACTGAGAGATTAAATGACTTAACCCAAGTCAAACAGCCAATGTGTGTCAAACTAGAACCCAGGTCTTGCTAGGCAGCTACTACCACTACTAGTACTACCACTACTCTATGCTTTCTAATATATTATAGATTATTTCATACAAATCATAAAAGAACAAGATGAAGTACATTTCACAGTTGTGGCTGGGGATACATTCTTAGTCACAGCGTCACTGTGATTACATGAAATTGAAAAGCTTCTATACAAACAAACTGAATGCAATAATTATGAGAAAGAAATCTATGGAATAACAAACATCTTTGTATCAAATATTTCTGTTAGGGAACTGATATCCAAGATATATGGACAACAGAAAGATTTAAGAACAAAAGCCATCCACTGACTGGGGAAATGACTAAGCAAATGGTAATACATAAATGTAATGGAATATTATTGGGTCATAGAAACAGTAATACAGTGAAACATAAAAAGATTTATATGAACAGATGCAAAGTAAAGATAAGCAGAAAAACAATTTATAAAATGACTTCAACAATGTAAACTGAAAAAAAACAATGATAACAACCAAACATAACATGTAATTACAATAATAAAGCCTAGTAGAAGAAAGGAGAAAATGCATGTCCCCCTTCCTACTTTGCAGAAGTAGTATGCTATGGGAGTGGATACACTGTCAGACTAGGCTGATTTGTTCAACAGTTTTGCTAAACTACTCTTTACTATCCTTTGTATTATTTATTATATGAAATGGTTCTTTGGGGAGAAATGAAGGCAAGAATATATTTAGAAATGACAATGATGTAAAAACAAAGATAAGAAATATTAAAAAGAAAAACAATCTTCAGTTATCACTTCAATATGTTTAAGATTTTTCATGTTTTTCTTAAAACTAGGGTACAACTGTAATTCTAAATCTTACTTGAGATACTGATTTTAGCTTCTGCTAATGGAATGGCTTGACAAAAACTCCTAAGGAGAAGCAAAAATATAACATATTGAAACACATTATATAAATAATGTACTGAATTTAAAATAAGGTATTTTAATTTTATCCAATATATTTTTTATAATAATTAAATGGGACTTCACTAATCCATTAGTTAAAGAATCATGAACAAAAGATGGGAGACATAAGAAAATGGACATTTAATAAGAGGACTTTCTAAGCATTTTTAATTAAAAGACAAGAACTGAATGAAAAATTTGACCTCCAAATTCAAGACTCTTTGGAAACATAAAAAGGTAAAGAAGAAACAGGAGAAAATATAAGAAATTCAATAAGCTTAAACTGTTTATATTTCTCGGTGCCAAGATAGTATCTGTAACTCTTAACAACTTTATAACTTTAACAGCAATTAAGACTATATATACAAGGGGTGACTGATGGGATGATACCCCAAAAACTAAAATAAAGGGGTAAGAAAATTGCACTGGAAGGAGGAAGGAGATTGAATAGGGTAAATTATCCCACATAAAAGAGCTATTATAATGCAGGGGAAGATGGGGGAGGTGTGTGGCAGGCAAAGCTTAGACCTTACTCTCATCAAAACTGACTCAAAGAGGGAATAACATGCATAATCAGTTGGTTACAGAAATCTATCTTACCCTCTAAGGAAGTAAAAAGGGACACGGATAATAGAAAGGGTAGAAGAGAATAATAGAAGGGAGAGTAGATTAGAGAAGGCAGTGATCAGAAGTAAAAAAACTTGTGAGAAGGTAGGGTGTAAGAGAGAGAAGGAGATAAACAAAAAATAGCATGGAAGGAAATACACAGTTCTAATAACTATAAAAGTGAATGGGATGAACTCACCCAAAAAGCAGAATGGATTAAAAACCAGAATCCTACAATATGTTGTTTACAAGAAATACATTTAAAGCAGAGAGACACACACACAGGGTAAAGATAAGGCGTTGAAGCAGAATGTATTATGGAGGTAGCAATCATGATCTCAGACAAAGCAAAAGCAAAATTAGATCTAATTACAAGGAATAAAGAAGGAAACTTTATCTTGCTTAAAAGTACCATAGATAATGAAGTCATATCAATACTAAAAATATACATGCACCAAATGGCAAAGCATCTAAATTTTTTAAGAAGAAATTGAGTGAGTTACAGGAGGAGATAGACAATAAAATTATACTAGTAGGAGACCTCAACTTTCCCCTCCTAGTACTAGATAAATCTAACTAAAGAATAAAGAAGAAAAAAGGAGGTGAATAAAATTCCGGAAAAATTAGATATGATAGATCTCTGGAGAAAACTGAATGGGAACAAAAAGCAGTACACGATATCTACACAAAAACTGACCATGTACTATAGAACATAAAAACCTCATGATCAAATGATGAAATGCAGAAACAGCAAATGCATTCTTTTCACATTATAATGCAATAAAAATTATATTCAATAATGGACAATAGAATGATCAAAAATTAATTGGAAATTAAATAATCTAATTCTAAAATACAAGTGGTTCAAAGAATAAATCATAGAAATAATAAGTAATTTCATTAAAGAAAATGACAACAATGAGATAACATATCCATTTATGGGATGCAGCCAAAACAGTACTTAGGAGAAAATTTATGTCTCTAATTGTTTACACCAGTACAATAGAGAAAAAGCAGATCAATGAATTAGGCATGCAATTAAAAGAAACAGAAAAAGAACAAATTTAAAATTCCCAGATAAAAACCAAATTGGAAATTCTGAAACTCAAAGGAGAGATAAATAAAACTGAAAGTAAGAAAACCATTGAATTAATAAAACTAAAAGCTGGTTTTGTGAAAAACCAATAAAATAGATAAACCATTGGCTAATTTGATTTAAAAAAGAAAAAACCAAATTACTTGCATCAAACATGAAAGGAGTGAATTCATCATCAATGAAGAGGAAATTAAGGCAATTGCTAGGAGCTATTTTGCCCAATTATATGCCAATAAACTTGGCAATCTAAATGAAATGGATGAGTATCTAGAGAAATATAAATTACCCAGATTCACAGAAGAAATTAAACACATAAATAACCCAGTCTTAAAAAGAAACTGAACAAGTCACCAAAGAACTTCTAGGAAAAAAATCTCTAGGACCAGACTGATTCTTAAGAAAAATCTACGAAAACATTTAAAGAACAATTAATCTCGATACTATATAAATTATTTGGAAAAAAATAGGCGAAAAAGGAGCCCTACATCAAATTCCTTTTATCACACAAATATTGTGCTGATACCTAAACCAGGAAGAGCCAAAATAGAGAAAGAAAATTACAGACCAATTTCCCTAGTGAAAATGCAAACATTTTAAATAAAATACTAGCAAAAAGATTACAGCAATATACCATAAGGATCATATACTATGATCAGGTGAGATTTATACCAGGAATGCAGGATTGGTTCAATATTAGGAGAACTTCCAGCATAACTGACCATATCAATAACAAATCCAACAGAAAGTATATGATTATCTCAATGTAGAAAAAGCCTTTGTAGATGTAGAAATGTAGAAAAAGCCTTTGACAAAATACAGCACCCATTCCTATAAAAAACAATAGAGAACACAGGAATAAATGGAGCTTTCCTTAAAATGATAAGTAATATTTATCTAAAACAATCAGCAAGCATTATCTATAATGGGGATAAGCTAGAAGCTTTCTCAATACAATCAGAGTTGAAGCAAGGATGCCCATTATTATCTCTACTTTTTAAAACTGTACTAGAAAAGTTAGCTATAGCAATAAGAGAAGAAAAAGAAACTGAAGGAATTAGAATAGGTAATAAGGAAAAAAAACTAAAATTCTCTGCAGATGATATGATGGTATGCTTAGAAAATCCTAGAAAATCAATTAAGAAATTACTTGAAATTATTAACAACTTTAACAGAGTTGCAGGATGCAAAATAAATCCACATAAATCATCAGAATTTCTATATATTACCAACAAAGAATAGAAGGAGAAAATCTTTTTAAAAAAACTAGATAACATAAAATACTTGGAATTCAATGTGCCAAGACAAACCCAGGAAGTATATGAATATAACTATAAAGTACGTTTCACACAAATAAAATCAGATCAAAACAATTGGTAAAATAACAAACCAATAGATAATTCTACTTAAATTAAACGATTTGTTCAGTACCATACCAATCAAACTACTAAAAAATTATTTTATAGAACTAGAAAAATTCATAACAAAATTCATCAGGAAAAACAAAAGGTCAAGAATATCAAGGGAATTATCAAAAAGAAATGTGATTGTTAAACATTACAAAATAAAAAAAAAAAAAAGAAATGTGAAAGAAGGTGGTTTAGCTGTACCAGATCTCAAGCTGTATTATAAAGTAGTAATTATCAGAACAATATGGTACTGGCTAAGAAACAGAGTGGTGGATCAATGGAATAGATTACATACAAATTAAATTAATAGTAATCTAGTATATGATAAACCCAAAGATCTAAGTTTTTCGAACAAAAACTCATTATTTGACAAAAATTGCTGGGAAAACTGGAAAAGAGTATGGCAGAAACTAGGTATAGATCAATGTATCTTATACCATATACCAAGATAAGGTCAAAATAGGTACATGATTTATGCATAAAGGATGATAATTATAAGCAAAGTAAGAGAGCATGGAATACTTTATCTGTCATATTTATGAATAATGGAAGAATTTAAGACCTAAGAAGATATAGAGAGCATTATAAAAATGCAATTTTGATTCTGTAAAATTAAAAATTTGCACAAACAAAACTAATGCAACCAAAATTATAAGGAAAGCAGAAAACTGGGAAAATTATTTTTACAGGTACCTCTGATATAGGCCTCAATTCTCAAATACATAGAGAAATGAGTCTAATTTATAAAAATACAATTCATTTCCCCAATTGATGAACGGTGAAAGGATATGAACAGAGTGTTTTCAGAGAAAGAAATCAATGCTATCTACAATCATATGAAAAAATGTTCAAAATTCCTACTGATTAGAGAAATGGAAATTAAAACAACTCTGAGATTATCACCTTACACCTATCAGATTGTCTAATATGACAAAAAAAGGAAAATGTTGGATGTTGGAGGGAATGCGGGAAAACTGGGACACTAAAGCACTGTTGAGGGACTTGTGAACTGATCTAACCATTCTAGAGAACAATTTGGAACTATGTCCAAAGGGCTATAAAACTGCGCATACCCTTAGACTCAACAATTTCACTGCTAGGTCTGCATCCCAAAAACATCCAAAAAAAGGGAAAAGGGTCTATTTGTACAAAAATATTTATAGTAGCTCTTTATGTGGTAGCTAAGAATTGGAAATCGAAGAGATATCCATCAATTGGGGACTGGCTAAATAAGCTATGGTATATGAGTGCAATGGAATATTTTGTACTATAAGAAATGACAAGCAGGATGATTTTAGCAAAACTTGGAAAGATGTAGATGAACTGATATATAGTGAAATGAAAGGAACCAGGAGAATGTTGTACACAGTAACAATACTGTTCAATGAAGAATGACTTAGTTATTCTCAGTTATACAATGATCCAGACAATCCCAAAGGGCTACTGATGAAGCATACTTTCTGCCTATATAGAAAGAACTGATATTGTTTGAATACAGACTGAAATATGCTACTTTACACTTTTTTCTTTTATTCAAATATTCTTAGACAAAATAATTAATATGGAAATGTTTTACATACTTGCATGAGTATAATATATATCTGATTGCTTACTGTCTCAAAAAGTGCGGAGGAGAGGGAGGGAAAGATAAAATTTGGAAATCAAAACTTTAAATAAAACTGTTAAAACATGTTTTAAAAAGATCAACTAATCTTCATCATATAGTATTTACTGCATAAACCATTAGCTACAGGGCAAATATTATATTCAAAAATTTATTTACAATCTAATGGAAAATGCTTACTACCTGTGTGACTTTGGGTGAGTCCATTAATCTTCTTGGACCTCAGCTTCCTCTTCTGTAAAATGAGTGGGTTGGACTCTAAGGCTTCTGCCATAGATTTAGGATCCTATGAAAAGGGCATGTTTCCTCTCAACCATAAGCTTACCAGTTCATGACAGGCAAAGAAGTAAATACAAATGAAGCTTGTAGATAATGTTATCATAGATAAAAAGGTAGAAAGAAGCAGCAGTTTGATCAGATCACAAACCAGAATAGCAAAAGGTTAAATACCACTATGACTGGTCACTGAGCCTAGAAAATCCAAGTCCTTGAGGCTAGAAAGTACACAGGAAAGGATGTCAAAGCAGGTAAGGAACATATATAAGAGGGAAAGAATAAAAGCAGCAGCAAGACAAGGTAGTTGAGGAGACAAGGAAAGTAATGAGAAGGCAAGGAAAAAAGTTGAAGAGGAGGAGCTGAAGGGACACAAAAATACTACCACAAACTTCACCTAATGATCACTTAATGAAAAAATTGTTATATAATATACCACATTTCCTAATTATGCCAGTTAATTGAGATTACTAATATTTACATAATAACAATGGCTAATGTTTATATAGTGCTTACTCTGTGCCAGGCACTATGTTAAGCACTTCACAATTATTATCTCCTCTGACCATCATAACCTCTGGGAGGTGGGTGCTATTATTATCCCCATCTGGTAGATGAGGAAACTGAGGCAGACAAGAGATTGAGTAACTTGCCCAGGGACACACAGCTAGAAGTGTCTGAGGCTGGATTTGAATTCAGGTGTTCCCAGCTTTAGGTCCAGCACTCTACCGAGTGCACCACCTGGCGCTGCAGTGGGTATAAAGAGGTTTCATTATCACCAGGAGTTACAGCATCATTCCTCTAAAATCCTTTAGGGGTGGGGAACCTATGGCCTCAAGGCCACATGTGGCCTTCCAGGTCCTTGGGTATGGCCTTTTGACTGAGTTCAAATTTGAGAGAACAAATCCTTTTATTAAGGGAATTTGTTTGGTGAAGTGTGGATTTAGTCAAAGGGCAAACTTGAGCACCTAGAGGGCCACAAGTGGCCTCAGACCACAGGTTCCCCACCCCTGTCCTACTTCCTTATCTAAGGTGACTTGGCAGACAAATTAACTCAGGAGATTCCTACCAAACTGGAAAGGCTTTGAGTAAAGGCTCAGTGATGGGCTGAGTTTATCTGTTGTAGGAGGATCTCCTCAGTTAAATGTAGAAAGGATTATCATCTGGTTAGTCACAGTTAGTCACACACACTTTTTTCAACCAAAGTAAATTACAAAGACTTAAATTGCAGAAGAGTTGCAACTTTCACTAATGGAAGGTGCCCCCACATCAAATAAATCATAGATCTTTGAAATATTAAATTATTATACCTGAAGTATAAGAATATTCCAACTTTAGGTTACTACTCATAATTATAAAATGCCGGTCTACTGTAACCCAGGGCTCTACAATCTTCAAAGAACTGCTGCCTGTGGTATCCATGAGTCAGGAAAGTCCAACCCAATCCAAGAAAATGCAGTGGCCTTTAGTCACAAGAAAATCTATTATGTACCAGGTACTATGGACAGTGTTTTGTTGTTGTTCAGTCATTTTCAGTCAGTCCTGTCCGACTCTTCATGACCCCATTTGGCGTTTTCTTGGCAAGGATACTGGATTGATTTGTCATTTCCTTCTCCAGCTCATTTTACAGATAAGGAAACTGAGGTAAATGGGGTTTAAGTGGTGACCTGCCAAGGATCATACTGCTAGTAAGTATCTGAGGCCAGATTTGAACTCAGCAAGAGGAGTCTTCCTGACTCCAGACCTGAAACTATCCACCAAGCCACCTAAGTGCCCCACCGTAGGCAGTACTGGAACACAAAAACAAAAAAGAAATTGTGCCAGCCCCCACAAACTTATATTCTAACATTATTATACACATACAAAAACAAAGACAAAATATAAACAAATGTACACAGGCGATGATGCAGTCCTTCAGTTTTAAACATGAGAAAACTAAGGACCAAAGAGGTTTGTCACCTGCTAAAGTTATAGAGCAGCATAGTCAAGAATGAATTCAAGTTCTCTGGCAAGAAATTATCCATGATCTATAGACAAGAAATCCATGTTTTCCCTACCCATGAAGTTTTCAAAAACAACACAATGTACTTTAAAGACTTAACTCATAACAGTACAAGTTCATAGACTTGTGTTGGGAAACATTTATTTATGCTAATTAAGATTGTTATTGGTCTTTTTGTATCATTTTCAGTGAAACACTTTATTTTTGATTTCTTGTGGTATCAGTGATACTGACTAACAGTGCTGGGTATATAGCAGAGGCTCAAGGATTAATTACTCATTCTTGATTTTGGAATACTTGGGTTTAAGTCTAGGCTCTAACATATATTTTTATACTAATTTTGTTCAAATGGGCACATTACAGATAAGTCTGTTTCCTCATCAGCAAAATGGAGATAATAATCCTTATTATATCTAGATATCTCAAAGGGTTGTTTTGAAAAAAGTATGGAGCAAGGAAAAGAGATTTGGAATCAGAGGACTCAGGTTTAAATCTGTGTCTGCCACTTGGCCAAATCATTTATCCCCTCTAGGCTTCAGTTCTCTCAAGTGTAAAATAAGAATTGAAACTAGATGACTTCCAAAACAGTTCCTTCCATCTTTAAATCCATGATAACAAAGGGGGAAGAGGAGAGTGGGCCCACGGACAGAGAGAAAGCACACAGAAGAGCATGCACACAGTGTGGTAGCTAGAGACCTGGTCTCAAGGATGGAGGACCAAGGTTCAAGTCCCTATATCCTGACTGTGCAACCCCTGGCAAGTCATTCCATTTATCATTTCTCCAGGCAACACTCATTGGTGGAAGAAGGTGCTTCTTCACTAAGAGTTCCCTACATCAATGAAATCACATATCCAAACATTATCCCAATAACAGGAAGCATACAAAGGATTAGTAAAATGTATATGGTCTCTAGTCTCAAAGAGTTTCAATTCAACTAGACAGCCAACTGACAATAACAAACAGAGATAAAATTTAATTGTTCTCAAAGTAGATGCTGATCACTTGGAGAATGGTTATAATACATAAATGTAATCAAATATTGTTAAACTGTAAGAGGAAACAAAAATGAAGAGTTGAGAAAAATATGGAAAGTCTTACATGAACTGATTTTTAAAAAGGCATACAAAACAAAACAAATACATGATTCAACAATATAAATAAACAGAACAAGAACAACAAAAAAGAAAATGGATACTGTATAATTATAATAACCAAGTTTCGAGTTTCCTGGAGAAAAATTATTTTTTAAATAGCCACAGAGATTTGAAGTCACACAAAGATACTTTGAGTTTGTCATCTTTTTAAACTCAAATTCTGGTCACAAAAAAATCATCCTCAAAAATTTACCTTAATTTACAGAGAACATGGATATGCTGGTGAGATGCCAACAGTAAACCCTCAATTGGAGGGAGGTCAATAAAAGAAATTGCAGAAGATAAATGAATTTAGCTAGTCATAATTCACAATCTAGCCCATCCATTTTAGATTATGCTTGGCAACAATAACAAGGTCATATGAATTTAGTCTGGAATGGCAATTCCCAGGACAATCTTCCTTGGGAAAATAATTACTGAGGGGTTTGAAATTCAAATAAAAAAATTATTAAGCATCTACTATGCTTCATGCATTGTAAAAGGTACTAGGGACAAATATTATCCCTTTTTGAAATCCACCCCTCTTCTTTCCCCAAACAGAGTCAAGGACAAGGTTTTTACAAATAAATAAATGTCTAATAAGTCCTGTCTAAATGAAGTATCCTACTGCTGTTTGTAAAGTATTAAAAAGTACTTTATAAAAATTATACTGACACATTAAAATATACTAAATAAGTCAAACAAAAAATTGTATTTTATGAGAAAATAATTTGCATATATTTATATCACTAAAATTATCACAATTTCATTGATCATTATCATTTAAATCATCACAATTGTTAAAAACATCTCAATATTATGCTTTTTATGATAAAGAAACTAAGTCATTAAAAATTCTTTCACCTCCTAAGCCAAATTGTGACTATGATAACAAAATTTGTTGGTAAAAGTAGGGTCAAGAAATTTGGCCTCATATACATAAAATATATTAAACTACTATTTCTCTGTGTTATCATAATTCCAAATAGAAAAAGAAATTTTTCTCAGTTCTGAATCTTATGTGTTTTGTCACTGCTGACATTACCTGGCATAGTATTCCCACTTATGTTAGCATTCATGAGAGCAATGAAAACAAAGAAAAAATAAAGGAGGCATTAAATGAAAATGTCTAAAGGGAGAGAGGTATAAATCAAAGAATCCTTCAGTGCCAAGTGAAACTAGGCTGAATGCTACCATTCAGGAGGAGTCACATTAAGCATAAAAACTTTTTGGCCTTTCTGGATATTAACAAACTCTATAGTTATGAATACTTGGGGAAAGATTGGGGAGAAAAAGATCCATGTGTTTAAAAATCCGTCAGTTAAATATCAGTTAAAGAAAGAGTTCCATCTTTACTGAAAAAAAAACCATTTATATTTAAAATGTGCACTCCTGTAGGATATAAACAATGACAGGAGCAAGGGAAAACAACATTATATTCAAATATGACTATGGACAGTCCTTTGATCTTACCTTCTTCTTCCTCTTTCCCTCCCACCAATACTGCTGTAAGAATCGTAGCAAACACACTTAGCAATTAGGAAACTGTGAAAGTTCAGAATTGAATGGAGGAATGAAGTTGTGAAAAAGCAGCCCTCAGCTCCCACAACTCTCTGTTAGGGTTTGGCTTCTTTAATGTCCATAAACAAAAATACTTCTACATTATCTAAAATATTTCCTTCATTCTACTATACAGTCAAAAAATTTAAGATTTATATGACTTAATTAGTCATCTAGCAAAATAGGATCATCAGTCATTCATACATTACTGTAACAAGCCTAAACAATTCCACTGAGTGAATGGGTGTAGTGGGGAAGATGAGAGAGATGGGAACCAGACAAATATTTTCAAAGCATACAGTGCTTTGGAGGTAGTTAAGATCCTGTAAGAGGGAGCTCAGGGCAGGAAGAGAGTAGTGAGAGTTAGGAAAAAAAAAAAAAAAGGATTATCTGAAAATGGGTGAACATGAAAATAAGGAGACAGAAAAGTGACAAAGATAAACTTTATTCCAAAATTTTGACTAAGACCAGGCATATATACCAAAGGAAAGAGAAAGAATCCTTTTCTACTCCCCCATCTCTGCACTAATATAGTACACCATTATGTTCCTAGCATTCATGTACCATTGGTACCATAGTATTCTGCTGACTAGCCTAGGAATCTAATCATCATTTACAATGTGCTTTAAATTCCAACCAAATAACTTACAAATGAATTACTGGAACACAATTCACTTGTAATGTGAAGACTACATATATTTTCTATTATGTACAGCAAGTTGGTGGGAAAACTTTTCCTGAAATTTTGAGGAAAAGGGCAGTGCATAACTGATCCTATTTCTAAAAGATTTTGCTTTTACACTTAGATTTTCTTATTCACCACTGTATTTTTAATGCAAACAATTTACCTGTCAAAATTTCAGTGCTTCGTGCAGCTATCGTTTTAACTTTGATTATTCCTGATTCAGCAGCCTGTAAGAATGAATAAAAACAATTAGAATTTTAAAATGCTACACTAAGTTTTCTTTACAAAAAACAAACAAAAAAATTCAATCAACCATCAAACATGATGAAAAGTTGTCATTGTCACCTTACTTAATTCTCAGAATACTGTTATCTGTCAGGCCACAGATTTTGAGAACAAGATAGATATAAAACTAAAATAATTTACATTAAATGTATTCAAGTATGATTATACAAAGTTGATTATCCATGTTATGGCTTGTCTACTGCCATTATTTAAACCTATTTCAAATTCCTTTTTTTTACTAAGTACGTTTCTAGATTACGCAACTCCACATTTATGTGCTCTTGTTAGCATGACAAATATAGAGTAAGCAAAAACTACGAAGAAAATAAATTATTCCCCACCCCAGCTGGCAAATAATTCCAACATTCTGGAATGTCAAATAATTTCTGCACTTGATTATCTGTGATACAATCCCTCACTCCCCTTCTGACACAGGAATTAATGATGGTAAATTGCTCTGTTACCTCTTATGTAAGTATGTATGTGTGTGTATGTATATGTGTGTGTATGTGTGCGTGTACACTAAATCTGTGCATGCCTACATACAGAGAATACTTTTTTCCTCTATATTTATCCATTTCTGAAATGTTTTGAGATATAGAATAAGAGTAATTGGAAGTTCAAAAGGAAAAAGAATTCATATCTAAGCCCTGTTAATACAAATTTTTTATGCTTCATATTGGTTTTAAATCAACACATAAAACGTACTAGGACAGAATGTAACTTCCATCAAGACAGAGGAAGGCGCTGAATCCTTTCAAATCACACTTCTTTCCTCTCACTAGAAGGGCTCAAATAATTCTCCATTTGGTCTATTTGACTGGTCTTTTGCCAGAGGCCCCTTCTGGTAAATCAATGATTCCAAGCTAAAACTTAGGAGCCTGTTTAACCTGAGGCAAAAGTATAGCTCTTCCTCCCATCCTTTCATGTCTCACTTTTTCTGCTAAGTTGGAGAAGTTTATATATGACAGAAAGTTCTCAACAAAATCATTAAATATCACTTGAGAGCCTAATCAGAATCCAAGACTGATTAAGAGGTGAGAATTGAGTCCCCTAACCTATTTCTTAGTTACAGTTAATCACACATTTCCTCTATTCCCCCCCCCCCCCCATCCCCTTTGCTGGACACAGATTCAGCACAGAGACAATACATTACAAAATGTCAAGAAATTAATAGGCATTTATTAAGTATCTTCTACCAGGTAGTATGCTAAGTGCTGGAGACTGAAAGAAAGCCATCATCATCCCTGTTTGGAAACTCAAGAAACTCACAAATTTACGGGGGAAACAACTATGTACGAACAAGGAACAAACAGGAAGTAAAGGGATACAATTACAGAGGAAAGGCCCTAGTACTATTAAGAAGGACCAGGAAATGCTTCTTGAAAAAGGCTGGATTTTTGCTAAGACCTGAAGGAAACCAGGAGATGGAGGTGGAGAGTTCCAGGCACAGGGGACAGTTAATAAAAATACAGAGGGGAGAGAGATGGTAGAAAGTAAAGGAGGGCAAAGGAGGAGAGTATAAAAGCTAGCTTGAAGCTTAACATCAAAAAAACCAAGAGCCTGGCAACTGGTCCCATCACTTCCTGGAAAAAAGAGGGAGAAGGAATGGAAGCAGTGTCAGATTTTATACTCTTTGGGCTCATCACTACAGAAGGTGACTGATGCCTGCAAATTAAAAGACACTTATTCCTTGGAAGGAATGGCAAATCTGGACATCATACTAATATTAATAGTTAATGATCACTTTTGCCCATATGAATCAGGAAAGGTTTGTTAAGTAAGTTGGAATTTGAAGAGGGCCTTGAAAGGGAAGGATTCCAATGAATGGAAAATGACTGGTCAGAAATAGGGAACTCTTTGCTGGCAATGGGTGCAGGACACTGTTTAACTGCTCATAAACAGTTCCAGATCACAGTTTCAGGATAGAAAAGAACCCTAGTATTTGTGACTACAAGACAGCAGGAAACCTGGTGACAATTGTAGGGCCAAGAGGAGCACTAAGCACTTTTGGTTTCAGAAGAGCAAATCCCTTCCTGGGTAAACATCAGAGCATGGACCAGGAGAGCAGTTACCACATCTCTTCTTGAATCATAATACCTTGGAAGCACCAAAAACTTACAGACCCCCACTACTAGCTATGAAAACATCAACACAAAACACCTGAAGCTTAAGATAGTACTCCTTCTACCCTGGGAATGGAGCCAAACAATAATATAAAGTTAAAAATCAAGAATCAGGCTGGAAAATAAATAAACAACAAAATAGGAACCTAATAATAAAAAGTTACTATGGTGATAGGGAATATCAAGACACAAATTCAGACAAAGGTAACCATGCAAAAATAGCCACAAGCAAAGCCTAAAAGAATAATGTGAATTGGACACAAACCTAACAAGAATTACTAAAAGAGTTCAAAAAAGATTTTAATAACCAAGTAAGTGGAGGAAAAATTGGGAAAAGAAATGAGAGCAATGCAAGAAAATTATGAAAAGAGGGTTAATAGCTTGGTAAAGGAGGCACAAAAAAATTGAAGAAAATAACACCTTACAAAACTGGTCAAGTGGTAGGAGAGGCACAAAAATCCACCAAAAGAACTACTTAAAAAGCAGAATTACCCAAAAGGAAAAAGAGACACAAAAGGTCAGTGAAGAAAATATTCCTTAAAAATAAGAAATGGGCAACTAGAAGCCAATGACTCCAAGAGATAACAAAGTAAAAACAACAACAACAACAACAGAAGAAGAAAACACAAAATCTCTCATCAGAAAAAGAAGTGACCCAAAAAGTTGATCAAGAAGAGATAATTTAAGGATTACTGGACCACCTGAAAGCCATGATAAAAAAAAAACAGCAACAAAAAAAAACCTCGACACCATTTTAAAAGCAATTACCAAGGAAAACTGCCTTGATATGCTAGAACCAGATGGTAAAACAGAAACTGAAAGAATACACTGACCACCTACTGAAAGAGATTCCAAAATGAAAATCCCCAAGAATATTACTGCCAAATTTCAGAGCTCCCAGGTCAAAGAGAAAATATTGCAAGTAGCCAAAAAGAAACAATATAAATATTGCGGAGTCAGTCAGGATCAACACAATATTTAGTGGCTTTTAAGCTACAGGAACAGAAAGCTTGGAATATAATATTCTGGAAGGCAAAGGAGTTAAGATTACAACCAAGAATCACCTATCCAGCAAAACAGAGCATAATGCTTCAGGGGGAAGATGGATATTTAATGAAATAGAGGGCTTTTAAGAATTCCCGATGAAAAACCAGAGCTGAATAGAAGATCTGACATTCAAACATCAGACTCAATAGAAGCATAAAAAGTAAATATGAAATAGAAACTTTAAGGATTTAATATGGTAAAATTATTTACTTTCCTGTATGGGAAGACGATACTTCTAAGTATCTTTACTAAGGCAGTCAGAAGGAGTATATACATAGACAGGGCATGGATGTGAGTTGACTATGATGCAATGATCTCTAAAAAAAAATTAAGGGGGTAAAACATAGGGATGCACTGGGGAAAGGAAGAGGAAGAGGGGGAAAATTGTCTCATAAAATAGACGAATAATGAAGACCTTTAACAATGGAGGGGAAAATTGAGAGGGAATAACAAATGAACCTCACTATCATCAGAACTGGTTCAAAGAGGGAATAGCATACACTCTCAGTTGGGTATAGAAATCTATCTTACTCAACATAGTAGAGGGAAAGGAAATAAGAGGTTTGTTTTCTTTTTTTTGGTGGTGGGGAAGCTTACAGAAGGGCAGATTAAAGGAGGCAGTGGTCAGAAGCAAAACAGATTTTGGAGGAAGAACAGGTTAAAAAGACAGTGAAATATAAATGGGGGAAAAATGGAGAGTTAATCATTGTAACTGTGATTGTGAATGGGATGACCTCACCTATAAAATGGAAGTGGATAGAAGAATGTCTAGAATCCAACAATATTTTGTTTACAGGAAACACAGTTGAAACAAAAGACACTCACAGAATAAAAATAAGGGACTAGAGCAGAATATATTATTCTCCAGTTAAGATTAAAAAAAAAGTCAGGGGTAGCAATCACGATCTTAGACAAGGCAAATGCTGAAACAGACCTAATTAAAGGAGAAAAGTAGGGAAACTACATTTTGCTAAAAAGTACTATAGACAATGAAGTATTATCAATACTAAATATATTTATATCAAATGGTATAGAATCCAAATTGTTAAAGGAAAAGTTAAATGAATTACTGGAGGAAATACAAAGAAAAACTAAGCTAGTGGATGACCTCCACATTTCCCCCTTAGACCTAGATAAATTTAACCATAAAATAAATAAGAAAGAAGTTGAAGAGAGGAATAGAATTTTAGAAAAGTTAGATATGATAGACCCCTGAAAAAACACTGGAAATAGAAAGGAGTATACCTTTTTCTCAACTGTACATGTCACCTTCACAAAAACTGACCATGTATTAGGGCATAAAAACCTTACAATCAAAGGCAGAAAAGCAGAAATATCAAATACATTCTTTTCAGAACATAATGCAATAAAAATTACATTCAATAAAGGGCCAAGGAAACAGATAAAAAAGGAATTGGAAACTAAATAGTCTAATCCTAAAAAATCAGTGGGTCAAAGAATAAATCACAGAAATAGTCAATTTCATTAAAGAGAATAACAACTATGAGACAACATACCAAAATTTATGGGATACAGTTAAAGCTGTACTTAGGAGAAAATGTGTATTTTTAAACAGCTACATCAATAAAATAGAGAAAGATTAGATCAATAAATGGAGCATAGAATTAAAAAAAACTAGAAAAAGAAAAAATTTAAAATATTCAATTAAATACCAAATTGGAAATCCTGAAAATCAAATGAAGGGTTCAACAACAAAACTAAAAGTAAAACAATGAACTGATAAATAAACTAGGAGCTGGTTTTATGAGAAAAAAAAGTAAACCATTGGTTGACTTGATTTTAAAAAAGAAAATTAAATTACCAGTATAGAGAATGAAAAGGTTAAATTCATTACCAATGACAAGGAAATTAAAGCAATTATAAGGAAATATTTTGTTCATTATATGAGTAAATCTGACAAAAAGTGAAATAGATGAATATTTACAAAAATATAAATTACCCAGATTAAAAGAAAAGGAAGTAGAATATTTAAATAACCTTATCTTAGAAAATAAAAATTGAACAAGCCATAAATGAGCTCTCTACAAAAAAATTCACTAGAACCAGATGGATTTACAAGTGAATTCCACTAATCATTTAAAGAATAATTAATTCCAATACTATTTAAACTATTTGGAAATATAGGTGGAGTCCTACCAAATTCCATTTACGACACAAATATGGTGCTGATACCTAAACCGAGAAGAGCTAAAACAGGAAAAGAAAATATCACAGACCAATTTCCCCAACGAATATTGACACAAAAATTTTAAATAAAATACTAGCAAAGAGATTACAGCAAGTTATCAACAGGGTAATACACTATGAGATGGAATGTATACCAAGAATTCAGGGCTGGTTCAATATTAGGAAAACTATTAGTATAACTGACCATATCAATAATAAATCCAACGGAAATCATATAACTATCTAAGTAGATGCAGAAAAGGCTTTTGACAAACTATAGCACCCATTCTTATGAAAAACACTATAGAGCATAGGAATAAAGGGAGCTTTCCTTAAAATGATAAGTAGTATCTATCTAAAATCATTAACAAGCATTATCTATAATGGGGATAAGCTAAAAGCCTTCCCAATATGATCAGGGGTGAAACAAGGAAGACCATTATCATTACCATTATTTAATACTGTTTTAGGAATGTTAGCTTTACCAGAAAGAGAAGAAAGAGAAATTGAAGGAATGAGAATAGACAATGAAGAAACAAAACTATCACTCTTTACAGGAGACAGAATCAATTAAAAAATTACTTGAAATAACAACTTTAGCAAAGTCACAGATATAAAATATAAAATAAATCATCAGCATTTCTATGTATTATCAACAAAGCTCAGCAACAAGTGACAGAAAAATTTCATTTAAAATAACAGGAAAACATAAAATGTTTGGGAGTCTACTTGCCAATTAAAATGCAGGAACTATATGAACAAAACTACAAAACATATTTCACACAAATAAAGTCAGATCTAAACAACTACAATATCAATTTCTCATGGGTAGGCCCAGCTAACATAATAAAAATGACAATTCTAGCTAAATTAGTTTCCTTATTCAGCACTATACCAATAAGACTACCAAAAATTTATTTTATAGAGCTAGAAAAAACTGTAACAAATTCATTTGGAATAACAAAAGGTCAAGAATATCAAGAGAATTAATGGAAAAAAGTGCAAAGGAAGGTACCCTAGCTGCACCAGAGCTAAAACTGTATTTTGAAGCAGCAATCATCAAAACTACTTGATACTGGCTAAGAAACAGAATGGTGAATCAGTGGAATAAATTAGGCACGCAAGACACAGTATGAAATGACTTGATAAACCCCAAGACTCTAGCTTCTGGGAAAAGAACTCAACATTTGACAAAAACTACTCAGAAAACTGGAAAACAGTATGGTAGAAACTAGGCATAGATCAACACCTCACATCATATACCAAGATAATGTCAAAATGGGTACATAGTTTAGATGTAAAGGGTGATACCATAAGCAAATTAGGAGAGCAAGGAATAGTTTACCTGTCAGATCTATAGAGAAGAGAAGAATTTATGACCAAACAAGAGATAGGGAATATTATGAAATGCAAAATGGATAATTGTGTTTTGTTTTGTTTTTTTTCTGCACAAACAAAACCAACACAACCAAGATTAGAAGGCAGAAATATGGAAAACAATTTTTACAGCAAGTGTTTCTGATACAGGTCTCATTTCTCAAATATATAGAGAAAGGAGTCAAATGTGAAAGAATACAAGATATTCCCCAAATGATAAATGGTCAAAGGATATGAACAGGCAGTTTCATACGAAGAAATTATAGCTAATTATAGTAATATGAAAAAATGCTCTAATCACTATTGGTTAGAGAAATGCAAATTAAAACTCTGATGTGCACATCTAAAAGACTGGCTAATATGACAGAAAAGAAAATAACAAATGCTGGAGGGAATGTAGAAAAACTGGGACACAATTACACAGTTGTTGTAGTTGTGAACTGATCTAACCATTCTGGAGAATTAATTTGGAATTATGCCCAAAAGGCTAAAAACTGCATACACTTTGACCTAGCAATACCATTACTAGGTCTGTATCGTGAACAGATTAAAGAAAAAAGAAAAAGACCTGTATATACAAAAACATATGTAGTATTTCTTTTTGTGAGGGCAACGAATTGGAAAATAGAGGGAACGCCCATAAATCAAGGAATGGCTGAACAAGTTATGGTATATGATTGTGATGGAATATTATTATGCTATAAAAAATGATGAGCAGGATAGTTTCTGAAAAACCTGGAAGACTTAGAGGAACTGATACAAAGTAAAGTGAGCAGAAGTTAGGAGACTAACCTACACAGTAACAACAATATTGTATGATGATCAACTGTGAACAACTTAGCTCTTCTGATCAATACAATGAATCAAGACTTTCTGAAGAACTTATGAAAAATGCTATCTACTTCCATTGAAAGAACTGATGCAACCAGTTTCAATGTCTTTATTTTTCTTATGAGTTTTTGTTTCCTACAACATGACTAATATGTGGATGTCCTGCCTTTTGAATGAGTGGGGCTGGCAGGAGGGAAATAATTAGATACTTAAATTTTTTTAAATGAAGGTTAAAAATACATAATAAATTCTGAAAGAAAAATATTTTGATAAACATATTTCAATATAATTTGTTTCCTTTGTAATCCAATGTATGTTATTTTAGGCATTTAAAGACACTACTCTGAGGAGTCCAGAGGTCTCACAAGACTGTCAAAGAGGTTCATGAAACAAAAACAGTTCAGGCAGATGGAAGGAAACTTGACTAGATTGTATTAGCTGCTAGGGGGATGAGGAACCGCCTGCTGGACAAATTGGTGCTTGAACTGAGTCTTAAAGAAAACAGAGATTCCAAGAGGCAGAGTTTGGGAGGGAGAGCATTTGAGGGATGGAGAATAGCCAGTACCAAGGCAAAAGGGGTGAGAGTTGGAATTTCATATGCCACAAGGTTGCTCATATGCATTGGCAGAGGGCATTTTCTCACTTAGGATCTCCCTTCACAGAATGAAATAGCAGGTCTTAGTCCCCCATAAACCCTGAATAACAGGAATATGGATAGGGACTAGACCTGTGATTGAATGACAAATGATACATAACACTTTAAAGTTTGCAACATGCTTTATTTATCACTGATCTTCTGAGACCTGACTCTACTCTCTTCAAATGGCACTCATCTTGGTCATCAAAGAAAGGACCTCTAATTCTGGTTTAGGAGCCCCTATCTGTCTCTTCAGTTTTAGGATGGGAAAGAATCTTCCCCATTTAAGGGAATTACCCAATATAGTTATTGGATTTTGCAACATATCCATGGAAGTTTCCTACTCTATTCATTCTTTCCCCTCCCTTTTTGGCTAGACGAATGAAAAAAAAAAAGGATTTCTTTACATACCTAATTATGTAAATATATCTAGTTCCTAAATTCAAGAGCCCCAAAATCTACTGTAACAAGCATATATTCCCAGTTCCAATCTCTATTACAGATTCCTTCCCTCTACATAAGCATAATAAAGCAGACTGTGTTGCTATAACTCACTGTCAAAATTGTAAACTACCAGCAGATCAGAAAATCTTGCTAATCTCCGAACTGGTTGTATGTCACAAGTCATCACCACTATTCTATACCAGAGGTGGGGAACCTGCAGCCTTTAGAAAAGGATTTGTTCTATGAGGTTTGGATTCAGTTAAAGGGCCACACTAAAGGTCCTAGAAGGTCACATGTGGCCTCAGGCTGCAAGTTCTCCACAGGTTCCCCACCCCTGTTGTATACAATCAACCTCACTTCCTACATTTTTCCACTCCATTATCCCCAAATAGCTTCAGGAAAATTTAAAATAATTCACTCACAAAAAAGATTGAATGTTCCATAAAATATCTTAAACCCAACATTCCCAAAACTGAATTTATTATTTTCCCCTTAAACCATCTCTTCTTCCTAATTTACCTGTTAATTTTAAGGTTATTCATCTCCCCAGTCAGCCAGGCTCAAAACCAAGTGTCAACATGCACTCCTCATTCTCTTACTCTCTATATCCAATTAGCTGTCATTTTATCTCCGTAATATCTCTCCTCTATGACTCTTCCTCTCTTACACTGCACAATTCTGGTATAAGCCTTCACCTCCACACACCTGGACTTTTGTAATACCTGACCAATTGATATACTTGCTTCAAGTCTCTCCCTCACTCCAGTTCATCCTCCATTCAGATGTCAAACTGACCTTCCTGAAGTGTAGGTCTAACTTTAACCATATTATCTATCGCCTTTTAAGTAAACTGCAGTGGTTCTCTATTACTGCTAGGATCAAATGGTAAATTTGGTTTTTAAAACCTTTCATAACCTTGCCCCTTCCTACCTTTCCAATCCTCTTACACCTTATTCCCCACCTCCAAGTACTATTCGATCCAGTGACGCTGGCCTCTTTGCTCTTCCTAGCAAAAATACACCATCTCTCCACTGTCAGTCAATAAACAAGTATTAAAGTACCTAAAAATGTGTCAAGAAGGAAGTCATAGTCTAATGTGTGCATTTCACTAGCTGTCCCCCATAACTGAACACTCGCCCACCTCATCTCTACCTCCTACCTTCCTCAGCTTTCAAATCTCAGCTACAAAGTCCTGTCATCTGCAAGAAGACCTTCCCAGCTGTCCTTAATCCCAGTGCCTTCCCTTTCTAACTACTCCCAATTTATGCTGTACAAATTTTATATGTTCATAGTTATTTGCATTCTGTCTCCCTCATTACATTGTAAACTTCTTGAAAGCAGGGGCTGGGTATCTAGCACTTTGCAAAGTGTCTGGCACATTAATAAATGCTAATTGACTATAACTATGATAAATCATATATCCTGATATAGGTTCAAGTATAGTCCCTATAACAGACTGTATTTTCAGAGGACTGGCCTGGCTTAGTCACTTTCACTGCCATTAAGATGTACACTTGGTAAATCCAAGGCCACCTACGAAAAAAATATATAATGGCCCTCAGTCCTAAGCAATTCCCTTCCATTTTCCAAGGACAGTAGCACAATTAAGGAAAGAGGGGGCAAAGGCTACTAAGTATCACATGGTTTTTAGACCATTTATAAACATTAACTTCATTATTAATAAATACTCTAAATGTGAGCTCCTTGTGAGATGGTCAATAAATTAACATATTTCAGGGACTGAATTGTGTCAATACTGTCAAGCTTATTTCTATAGACTGAGGGAGGCTACTTGGAAAGGAAGCTTACAAAGTTCTTTTTGGAGAGGTAAATAAATGAGTTGACTTTATCATGCATATAAAGGAATCAACAAACATCACTTCACAGGACATTTGATCATCACCTATTGCATAGTTCATGACAAGTATTTACAAAAAGACTACCAAGAAAACAACTGCAGTTTATATACCAATCTGTTTCTAGCCCCAACTCATTCATCTCTAATTCCATTTCTAACAACAACAAAAAAAGTAAGATCCTTGAAATTAAATCAACATATACTTTTATACTTAGTGACTTCAATGCAAAAGCAAGATAAATGATGAAAAAAATATACTGAAAATCAAGAGTCAAAGACAAAGAATGAGAGGATAAAGATTCAGTCTACAGAATTCTCATGCCTATTACAATGGGAATATCTTCTCTTTATGAACCAGTAGGCACTAGACATGATAAACACTAACATCGCAAAAAATGAAACTGATGATGTTTAGAGTCAGGAAAAGACACATCATTACTGATATGAAAGTCATCCTGAATCAGCTGTCTGTGGACAGTCAAAAAAATCAATTTACCCTCTCATAAAGCTCAAAGAAAGACTATCAGAAAAAAAAAACCCAGCAAAAGATAAGGACAGTGACAGTAACCATACCAATTTTATACATAACAGTGCTGAGTCTGAAGTCAGATTTGAGTTCAAATTTGGCCTCAGACATGTACAAGCTGTGTGACCTTAGGCAAATCACTAAACCCTGTTTACCTCAGTTTCCTCACCTATAAAATGAGCTGGAGAAGGAAATGACAAACCACTCTAGTATTTCTGCCAAGAAAAGCCCAAATGGGGTCAGGAAGAGTCAGACACAACTAAACAACAACAAACACATGTAGTTTCCCCTCAAAAGCAATCAAGCAAAAAGCATTTACTAAACACCTACTATGAACCAAGCATTGTGCTAGGCAGATACGTTACAAAGGAAAAAACTGAAACTATTTCTGCTCTCAAGGAACACAAGAGATCCAGAGGTGGATGAGATTTCAGAGGTCATCTAGTCCAACCCACTCCTTTTACAAATGAGAAAATTAAGGGTCAGGAAGGTTAAGTAATTTGAGCTTAGTTTCTATAGAGAAAGACATGCAACAATAACTATACATAGGATATAAACAAAATACACGTAGGGTAATTTTGGGAGGAAGGGAAGGATCAAGAAATGTTTCTTATAGGTGGTCATGGCTGGACTGAGCTGAGTTTTAAAGGAAACAAGAAGAAGAGGTGAGGAAGGAGCACATTCCAGGGATAAGGGACAGTCAGTATAAAGTCACTGAAACACAAGAGCTGGAATGTCCTGTATAAGAAACTGCAAAGATCAATTTGGCTGGACTAGAGATTGCAAGAAGGGATAAGTAAAGTTAAGGCTGGAAAGTAGGTTGGGGCTAGGATGTTAAAGATTTTCAATGGCAGCAGATGATGTTTGATCCAAGAAGTGAAAGAATATAGAGAGTCTTGAGGCAGGAAGACCAATTAGAAGGTTATTACAATAGTCCAATCAAGGGGTAATGAAACCTTGAACTATAGGGGAAGTTATATTAGTAGTAAGATCGGGGAATAATGCAAGCAAGGTTGGAAAGGTAGAAACAAGATTTAACAATACAGTGGATTTGTGGAGTACATGCAATTGAGCACCTCAAGTCTCTCCCCACTCTAATCCATCCTCCATTCAGCCATTAAAGTGATTTTCCCAAAGTGTAGGTCTAATCACACCACCTCCCTACTCAATAGACTCTGGTGGTTTCCTATTATATCCAGGATCAAATAAAAAATACACTGTTTGAGATTCAAAGCCCTTCATAACCAGCCCCCTTCTATCTTTATAGCCTTCTTATACCTCACTTTCCATCATGTCCTCTTCGACCCACTGATACTGGCTTTCTGGCTGTTCCCAAAACAAAATACTTTTCACTGCTGAGCATTTTCTCTGACCATCCCCCAGGCCTAGAATGTTCTCCCTCCTCCTGCATGCCTATTGACTTCCTCCAACTTCCTTTAAGTTTCTTCTCACAGTTGATTATCTCCTATTGATTCTGTATAAAGTTTACTTTGCATATATTTGTTTGCATGTTGTCTCCCCCGCCATACTGCAAGTTCTTGGAGGGCAGGGATTGTCAAAAGATAGTTTTTTTATTCCCAGGGCCTGGCATTCAGTGGGCACTTAATAAATCTTTACTGAATTGAGGATGACAACCTAAACAACTGTTGAGCCCTTAACAAAAACAGGGGGCTTCAGAAAAGTGGCAGCTTGAGGAGAAAGATACTAAATTCAGTTTTGGCAACAATGATTTTAAGATATGGATGAGATATGCAATTGGATATAATAAGTAATGGCTGATTTGGGACTATGGAGGGAAAGAGAATCAGGAAGTCATCAGCACAGAGATAATAAAGTCAGCAAGGGTGCAGAGATAGTGCTCAATAGTTCATTAACGCTTCCTGATAATAAAACTAAATGAGTACCAGCATCTAACATCCCAGTTCGGTCACTTATCTTCATGACCTCAGGCAAATAACTTCTCTGGGCTTCATTTTCCTCATCTGTAAACAGACGCAGGGGCTCTTAACCTTAAGTCTGAGCTTTTTTTTTTTTTTTTAATATTTTGACAACTGCATTTCATTATAACTGATTTCCTTATTCATCTCATGTATTTTAGTTTATGAATTATGCTGAGAGACATCAGACTGTCAAAGAGGCCCAAGACAGGGAGAAGGTTAAGAATGGCTAGACTCTAGCTCATTTTTAAGGTTCCTTCTAGGTCTAAAAGTACGTTCCTCCTACTGGGTATCCCAGAGTCTTCTCAATGACGTTTTAAGCTGAAAAGGGTGTCCCAAAAATCTTGGTGCAAAAGTGCACGAAGTTTTCTGGGACGCCTCGGGGACGGGGTGCATCCCGCTCTTAGACACTGCAAACGTCAGTGATGTCGCTCTCATCACAAACACTTGGGATGGTCGCAGACTCAGGCCTCGGAAGACCCAAGTTACTTGGGTCGGGCCACCGCCAACGAACTTTTCCAACTCGCTTGGAAGGTGAAAGGAGAAAGGGGGCGCAGACAGAAGTCTGGCGGGGGTCCCTAGGACTGCATTAACCACGCTCCCGTCACAAACTTCGACTCTAAATGCCAAGGGGGAGGAGGAGCCTCGCGGGCCCGCTCGGGCAGGAGGTGGGTCAGAGCCGGCCCGGCGGGCTGGGGGCCGAGGCAGGCAGGGGAGGCCGCCAAGCCCCTCCTACCTCCTTGACAGGTGGGAATTTCTTCTTGCACTCCAGGGACAGGGCCCGCAGGTCGCTCTGCATGTTCTCCAGCAGCTTCTTCACCGCCTCGGGACTGCTGGTGCAGGACATGATCGCCCCGGGCTCCGGGAGGACGCCCCCCGGTTGCTGACTCACACGCCCTCAGCAGCAGCCTCGCTCCGGGCTCCGTGGCGGCGGAGACCCGAGGCTGCGGCCCCCCCTCCCCACAGCCGCCTCTCCCCTCGCCCTCTTCCCCTCCCGGCCCTTCGGCTACGCAGGCCCAGCGGGAGCGGCCCCTCGGCCCCGGCTCCGAGCAGCAGCTGGGGTCGCCCCCACCCCCGCCTCCTCCCGCTGCGGCGGCGCCAGCGGCCAACGGGGCAGGAAGCTTCAGCGCCCGCCGTGCCCGGCGCTTCGTCTCGCCGCCGCCATTAGCCGAGTCTCCCCACAATTCCTCGCGCGGCCGGGACACGTCAGCCGCACTTCCGCACAGCGAGGCCGCCCCGGCTGCCAGGAGCCCAAGGCCGCGAGGAGGGGTGAGGAGGAGCCCGGCGAGGGGCGGGGGCGCGGAGAGGCGGGGCGAGGGCTCCGGAGCTGAGTGCGCAGGCGTCCGCTGTCCTGCAACGTCCTGGCCTTCGGCCTGAGGAGGGGCCGGGCCAGTCACTGGGCCTAGTCCTCCGAGGGCAGCAGGCGGAAACCCGGACTGGGACAGCCGCCGCCCCCGCCTCGGGGCGTTTATTAGAGGCGGCCGTCTGGAACGAGACTCAGCTTCCTTCTCCATAAAATGGGGTTAATAATGAATACCACGGCTGGCTAAATGACGCCGTACGGAGAGCCCTGGGCTTGCAAGCCGGAAGGCTTATTTCCCGGAGTTCCAATCCGGCCTCAGACGCTGGCCGTGTGACCCTGAGCAAGTCACCCAACCGGCTTGCCTTAGTTTCCACATCTCTAAACATGAGCTGGACAAGGTATCTTTGCCAAAAAACCCCAGATCGGGGGGCAAAGAGTTAGACACGAGCCCTTAGAGTTCAACAGACATTAAGCGCCTGCTGCCTGCAGGACTGATGCCACCAGCACCCCGGGAGCCAGCTTGGGTTCAGCGGAAAGTGTCCAGGTTCAGACACTAATTCTGGCTCTTTTAAGAGAAATAATGACTAGCGTGTGTAGAGTGCTCTAAGGTTTGCACAGCCCTTCAGGAGAAGCCTGGGAGGAGGGTCACTGTATCCCCTTTTTGCAGATGAGGAAACTGAGGCAGGCAGGTTAAGTGACTTGCCCAGGCTCACACAGCTAGTGAGTGTATGAGGCTGGATTTAAACTCTGGATCCAGCTCTATTCAGTGCAAGTTGGCTGGAATTCGGAAGAACTGCGTTCAAGGATAGATTGTGTGGCTGAGCAAGTCACTTAACTTTTCTCAGGCTGAATTTCCTCTTCTCTTAAATGAGGAAATGACTTCTGCCTCTAAATCTGCTGGGGTAGAGAAGAAAATGTTTTGTTCTGGACTTGTGATTTCATCCACGCAGGGGACACCCAATCTGTTAAACCAGATGCTCAGCTACTCTGCACTACCGCGGGAGGGGGGAGGGTTCGGGGGGAGGGGGTACTGAGAGCTTAATTGATTTACCTGGAATTATATTGTCAGTATGTGACAAAGACCAAACTTGAATCCAGGTTGAGGCTGGCTATCTATGCTAAGTCGAGCCTGATTCAGAATAATCAGCCTCGCCTGTTCTGTGCTAGGAAGTGAAGATACAGAGACAAAAAGGAATATTATCTCTGTCCTAAAAGAGCTTACATTCTTTTGGGGAGGTGAAACAGCTCACAGTTGGGACACTAAAATGGGCAGGTGTGCTGTCTTAACGATCTGTATAATTATCCCTTGAGTGATATCTGAATTGTCCACCAGGTGGCAGCCTCCTTGAACCACCTGTTGGGTAGCTATCTTCATTGCCTTAAAAACTACCTGAAAACACTTAGGTTATTGCCTCACCATGGTAGAACTCACAATTTGGCGTCCCCCAGCATCTTGCTAGATTTAGAATTTAACTAGGAGATTATATGAAATATTACTCAAAATGTTAAGAATGTAATCCTATTTTAATGGGGATTGTCATGTGCCTAGAATGCCTCTGATGGTTTCTCCTCATTTGGAAGAATATGGGAGCCTGCTTCTTGGAGAGTCATGATGACATGTAATGGTTTCATGGAAGTGAAATGTCTAGACATTTTGCAGCTGATTTTGGTCAGCTAAATACATGGTTGATAAAATGTTCCAATCAAAGTTGGTCGCAGATGCATTAAAAAAGGACTAATGAGGTTGAGCCAAGATGTTCCAAGTAGGAAGAAACAGTATAGCCTAACTCTCTCTCCATCTGCTCCAGCAATGATCTAAAAAGAATACCAGACTGAGTAGTGATAGGGAAATCAAAGGAAAAACTAGAGTGAGTCATCTAGTTTGACCTACACGCAAATGACCAGGATCATAGACTCAAGAATTATGCTAGTAGAACAAGATACCCAGAGTTATTTGGGGACTCCTTCCCAGAACCATCAGTCAGCAATCTTCCAGAGAGACTGGGAGTTTGAACTGTGTGTCTAGAGCACTCAGTGAGGCCAGGCTGTGGTTTCCCAAAGCAGATAACTGAAAGAATGAGAAAACAAACAATATACAGACTTCTTATGATGCCAGGAATAACCAAGACACAAACCCAGAAGGGGAGGATAACGCCACAACAGCTACAAGCAAAGTCTCAAAAATACAGCTTGTCCAGAGATCAATTCGAATTTCAAGAAGAAATTATGCAACAATTTTTATAAGAGTTAAACATATTATAAATTGAATAAGAGGACTGGAAGAAAGACTTGAATAGAAATGAGAGTTATGGATGAGAGACTTAGAAAGCATATTAACAGCTTAGTACAAGATGTACAAAACCTCATTTTTGAATTCCCAGTATCAGGCTCCCTGAAAATTAGAGTAGACTAAGCAAAATTTAATAATTTTAAGATAAGAAATAGTAAAGCAAAGTTAAAAAATTGAAAAAATGGAATAAAATGTAAGTTATCTTAGTTTTTTTAATGACTTGGAATACAAAACAAGGAGAGAAAATTTAAGAATTTTCTTAATTGTTAAAATTAAGAAATACTTAATACCCTTGACATACTGGAATACTTAAAAGGCATGACACACACACCCCTACAAAAAAACCCCAAAAGCCCGAATATCATATTTTTTAAAATAATGAAAGAAAACTTCCCAGATCTCTTAAAACCAGAGGTCAAAGTGAAAATATAATACACCAGTCACCTCCTGAAAGAACCCCTAAAATAAAAACTCTTGGGACCATCATAGACAAAATCCAGAGCTTGTAGGTCAAAGAAAGAGGCTAAGTTCCAAGTAACCAGTCAGGATCATAAAAGATGTAGCAGCTACTACTATAAAAGAATAGAGAGCACAGAAGATATTTCAAAGGGTCAAAGACAGGTTTACAACCAAAAATAATGGCCAACAAAACTGAATATTATCCTATGGAGGGGGGAGGTAGGGGACAGAGCAGCACAATTGACTTTTAATTAAATAAAAGACTTTCAAGCACTCCTGAGGAAAAGACTAGAGCAGAATAGAAACTCAGATACAAACACATCAAGAGAAACACAAAAAGGTAAACATAAAAGAGCAATTGGGAAATACTACAAGGATGAAGTATTTGCATTCTAAAAACCAGTGTCATCAGGGATCATAGAGGAAGTCAAATAAGATGAAAAGCCTAGGATTTTTTTTTGTTATTATTGTATTTTGATGCCATCAGAAGAAGAAAGGGAAGGGAAGAGGATAAAATACATGAGGAAAGAAAAGGGAAAGAATGAGGAGGAAAAGGAATGGGGATCGTTTGAACCTCACTTTCATCTTATCTGGTCAAAGGAGATTATGATACACATACAAATACACAGAAAAACATACAAAGAGTTTGGTTTAGAAATACACTCAATAGAGAAAAAAATAGAAAAAGAGGGAGGAAAGATATAGGGAATCTTAAGTGCAGACTAAGGATCATAAAGAGGCATCTAAAAGGCAAGAAAGAAAGAGAGAGAAAAAGGAAGGAAGAAAGAAAGGTTAATAATCTATGATTGGTGTAAGGGTGAGGGAAATAAAAGAGGGACAAGACTGTGGAAACTGATGCAGCAAATGAAGCATTAGTGTTGAGCACACTCCTGTTTTATGCCCCTCTTCTATGTAGAGAGGGATTAGGAAACAAAGAGAGGAAATAGCATGAAAATAGAATAAAAGTAAACATAAAATGTTCATTTGTTTTCAGTGGAGTCTAACTCTGTGGCCCCATTTAGAGTTTTCTTGGCAAAGATATGGAATGGTTTGTCGTTTCCTTCTCCAACTCATTTTACAGATTAGTAAACTGAGGCCAACTGGGTTCAGTGATTTACCCAGGGTCACACAGCTACTAAGTGTCTGAGGTTAAATTTGAACTCAGGAAGAAGAGTCCAATGCTAGACTCAGTGCTCCATCCTCAGTACCGTTTCTTAAAGGTCTCACTTCCAATATGTATAAGGAATTTATTCAAATTTATAAGCATAAGAGCCACTCCCCAATTGATAAATGTTCAAGGAACATAAAGAGGCAGTTCTCAAAAGAAGAAATTTAAGCTGTCTGTAGTCATCTGAAAAAAAAAATTCAAATAACTAGAGAAATGAAAATTAAAACAGCATTGAGGTTGTACCTTACACTTGTCAAATGAGCAAAGCTGACAAAAAAGGAAAATGACATGTTGGTGGGGCAGTGGGAAAATAAATATAGTACATTGATGCTTTTTTGGTAGAGCTATAAAATAGTAAAAACAGATTACCCTTTGACTCGGTAGCAATACTACTAGACCTGTATCCCAAGATGATCAAATGAAGAGGAAAAGGTCCTAAATATACAAAAATATTTATAGTAGGGTTTTTTGGTGGCAAATAACTGGAAACAAAGGGGATATAAAAAAGTTGAGGAATTCCCAACCACATTATGATATATGAAAATAATAGAATAATTTTGCTATGATAGAATTTCCACCTTGGAAACTGAAACATTTTCTCCCTAAAAGCTATTGAAACATCATTCAAGAGTTGGTTGGCTCCAGGGACCAAAAGTCTCAGACATCACTTCCTCCTGACTCAAGTACAAAGAACCCATAAGGAGGCTGAAGAGAGCTCTTGGCTGGTAGATCACTATGGATGTCTCAGGCCAAGGGAGCTCACTCAGCTAAAATAGCTTGAAATGTTTCTAATGTATATCCTTGTTGAATATCCTTTTGCTATGACTAAGTAAACCACATATTTGCTTAACTGTTGAATGACTTACAAGTATCTCATTTTGCTCCATTGTTAAAGTTAAAATACCAGGGGACTGGCCCATCCCAGAATAATTGCACTGTAAGAAATGAGAAGATATTTGTAGACTGAGGCACAGTGAGATGAGCAAAATCAGGAGAACAATTTATACTGTAACATCAAATCAGAAAAATAAAGAATTTTGAAAGACTTAAAAACTCTTATCAATACATGAACAATCCAGATTCCAGGAAATGTGACACTTACCTCCCAAAACAGAGATAAGGAACTAATATACAAAATGAGATACATATTTTTGGAAACAGCCAACATAGGGATTCGTTTTGCCTGACTATGCATATTTATTACAAGAGTTTGTTTTTTTCAGTGGGTAGGTTGGGGGAAGTGAGAGAGAAAAAATACTTTATAACTGAAAAAATGAAATTGAATTAATTTGAAAAGGACTAGCAACGTAAAGCTTGACCATTCCGCTCTTTAGCTGAATTCTTGGCAGATCTCTTGGATTTGTTCACAGACAGTCTTTATTGAGAGATGATCCTATGCAGAGTCAAAAGATAACTCCAAGCCTCTCTGGGTACCCCTAAAACCCTGAGGGGAAGATGTAGTCAACCTAGCTCTAGGGGAATGAACCAGAGTGTACTTGCTACACTATAAAGTTGAAGAGGGAGAAAGTGTTATTTTTTTTAACATTAAAACAAATTTATTTTGTTCCCATGCACACACACACCTTGGACTTATTTTTTCCTTACCCTTTCCATTCTCATTCCTTCAGTTCCTTGGCATCCTGATCTCCCCGCTTCATCCCCCCCTCCTGCCTATCAGTAGAGCATTTTTCAATGCCAAAAAAATGGGGAGTATGTGTGTGTGAGTGTTAAAAATGTCTCTTTTAAGTGTTTCTGAGGACATCAAGGTTACAATCTCACAGTAGACATATTGCAAAACACAGTTAGCTTCTATTGGAGGTTGATTGTGTAGTCTTAAATGCCTCCCCTTTTTGCAGTCCATCCCAACACCATCCCAACTCTCTCAATCTAGAAATCAACAATAATATTGTTCCTTAAGAGGCCTGGAGCAAAGGGGTATATAACAAAAGGATATGGCTAGGGGATCCACTTAGGATCTGCTTTCTTGGCTAAAGATGTGTGAGTGCCAGTACAGTCAAGCTGAAGCAAGGAGAGGAAAAGCTTGAAGGAAGAAAGAAATATCTTACACAGAAATAAGCTGGCTCTGAAAGGTAATGGTGATAGAATGTAACAGTAAGATAATCACAGTAGTTGCTGAATGGATGAATTCTGATCCCCATTTCATTGAAAAATTAGAGCAGAGAAGCAGGGGAAAGGCTTATTATCCAGTTAAGGCACAGGGAGTTCCTGGAATGGCGGTGTGAAATATTCACTCCAATTTTCACAATTATGGATGCCAATTATGCAGACTTTGGGTAGACCAGATCACCTTTATGGAACTTGTCTGGTATGTGACAAATACGTATAAAGTGCTTTGCAAACCCTAAAGACTTATATAAATGCTAGCTATGATTGTGATTATAATTACTGGGATGTGTGGATTTTGTGAAGGAAGAAATACCTGACAGATGAATACTTCAGGTGGAATATCTGACAGATGTGTTTTTTTGAGTTGCTATATGTTATTATGTAAGCTTTGTTACCTATTTAAAGGCTTACCCTGGAGTAAAATGAGTTGTTATCCAGCACCATCCCACCCTATGCAGTCAATTTCCTTCTTTAAAAAGTAATGTTTTATTGATATTTTCTATTTTTTACATCACCATAGTATCTCATGTATCCTTCTCCCTCCCTCTCCCTGAGAGTCATTTGATATGACAAATAATGGGTTGTTTATTTGTTTTTTTAGGAGGAAAAATAAAGTCATCATAACTAACTGATCAGTATATTGAGAAAATCCAAAAACATGTGCAATGTGTGATACCCATGAACCTCCCACCTCTACAAAGGGACAAGTTAGAATCCCACTTGATCTCTTCCTTAGAGTCCCATTTGATCTTCTAATTTTGTTGTATTTATTTTTTATTATTGGCTGTATTGTTCTTTCATTTCCGTTGTTGTAGTCGTTGTGTATGGGCAGCTAAGTAGCACAGTGGATAGAGTGCTGGGCCTGCATTCAGAAGACTCATCTTCCTGAGTTCAAATTTAGCCTCAGACACTTACTAGCTGTGTGACCCTGGGCAAGTCATTTAACTTTGTTCGCTTTAGTTTCCTCATCTGCAAAATGAGCTGGAGAAGGAAATGGCAAAATCTTTGCCAAGAAAATTCCAAATGGGGTCACCAAGAGGCAGACACCACTGAAACTACTAAACAATAACAAAAGTCATAGTGTAGAGCTCTTAGCTCTATTTACTTCATTCTGAATCAGTTCAGTTTATCTAGATCTTTCCGGATTTCTCTATATTCATCACTTTTGTCATTTTTTACAGCACAGTAATATTCCATTACATCTATGTACCACAATTTGTGTAGTCAATTTCTAGTTGATTGGCATTCACTTTGTGCAATCAACTTTCAATTACTGTTCATAGCATCAGAACACATACTATATTATAAATTTTAGGATAACTTTAAGCATCTTTGCACACTCGATATTTTTCATACCTCTAGTATATTTCAACATGTCTTGGCAAATATTTATTGAGCATGACTAAAGGGAGATACCAGTATGATAGTTGAAATTTATGTATTATCCAAAAAGTATATGATTATTAATACTTTTTAAAATGTGACTGGCACTTACACTTTGCAGTCTATATATTTTTAAAAATTTTGCATTTTGTACTGCTATTCCTGGAAGAACTGGCACAATGCAGTTTTGGGCTAAGACTGAGCAGTCTAAATTAAGTAAAAGTTGAGCAAAGCAGTTTTACTTCTGCTATTTAAGAAATCATTTAAAGACTCACATTCCACAAAATGACTTTACACAATCATTTCTCAAATGCTAGAAGCAAATGATTAAGATTCCTACAATTCTTTCTAAAAAGATTCAATTTTCTCATCTATTAAGTGGAGATGAGGCCAATCTTTTCTAATTTATAGAGTTCTTAAGGAATATAAAGTACTAGACCTGGAAGGGACTGTAGGTCTCATCTAGTTGTTAGGATCAAATGAGATAACATGTGAAATAGCTTGAAAAATTGTTAAAGGGTATACAAATATTTAATTTGTATAGGTTAATAAGGAACTTAACAGGGTAGGAGACCAAGGGACTGCCCAGGATTTGTTGGATAGCATCTTAACAACCAGGCCTTCAGTGTTGAACCACATGACTCCTAGAGGAGGTCAAGTTATAGGCAGAGAGGTAAAGGGAAGTGAATAAGCATTTATGTAGCACCTACTATGTGTCAGGCACTATGCCAAGCACTTTTTTCAAATATGATCTCATATGATCCTTATAGCAACCCTGGAATGATCTCCATTTTATAGTTGAAGAAACCAAGGCAAACAAATTTGATTAGCTCAGGGTTGCTTAGGTAATATGTATCTGAGGCCAGATTTGAACTGAGGTCTTCTTGACCCCATGCCTAGTGCTCTATCCATTGGGCTTCCAGTATTCCATGAAGTGTGTATATTCTCTCCTTGCTATCTACCATCACCTTCCTACACCTCAGACCTTCCATTATATTCCCCAGATACAGGAGTCTACCTGATAATTCTTGCTAGAAACCACCAAAAAATTAAATGGAAAATGTAAACAACAATGTGGAATTAAAATTCCTAAAATACAGGAGACCTGACTTGAGCTTCAGTATCCACATCTATAAACAAAGGGGTTGGACTAGATCACAATTTTAGTGCCAGAAAGGAACATCTAGGTCAACCCTTCATTTTAGAGGCCCCATGAATAGTGATGAGTCCAAGGCCTCACATATAGTAACAGAGGAGAATTTGAATGCAGGTATTGTTGTATGCTACTCCAATATCTTTGCCAAGAACCCCACGGACAGTGGTGTCCTGTGGTCCAAGAGTTCAGAGAGTTGGACAGACTGAACAATAACAGTTGTTGCACAGAATCCTTGTTCTTTCCACCATACCAGATCATCATGAGGTCCCTTCTACTTCCAAAAACCAGAACAGAGGTTGCTGGTAGTATAAAAGAAAGTTGGTCTGTTGTAGATTTCCCTCATTGATTCTTTCATCAGCTACTGAAAAGAAATACCAGCAAAACTTAACCTGTAAATGGCAAGATAAAGATCACTTTTCTTTTACTGAACAGCATTAATCGCATTACGTCAAATGTAATAGGAGTAATATTCTAAAGCAAGTTTTTCCTTAAATGGTATGGAGACTATCCTTGACATTTAATTAGCTTAAAGGAATAAGGGTAAAGTCATTGGCATAATTTTCTGGTGGCCTAACTACAAAAGCCAGCATGTAAAGAGTCAAGAGCTCTACCTTTAAGTTTCTAAATGACACAGGAGAAATGGGGAAGATAGGCCCAAGTGAATTAGTGATGTATCCTTGCTGAACATCCTTTCCATGCTATGGCTAAACAAACCTTCGTTTTCTTGCTATTAGACTGTCCATGAGTATCTCATTTTGTGACAATCTCGAATCTGAATGATCGTACTGTCCTGAGTCAGTCTGAGTCAACACTTGGGAGTAGTTGGTAGAACTGAATTGGAGAGGCCTCACTGAAGTGCATGAAGGTGATGGAGAAGAAGGTGAGCCGTGGGTGACATAGAAGTTTGGTACTTTGGCCTTCAGGTCGATGGCAGTGCTTCTAGCAACATTTCTGGAGGTGCTGGCTACACATGCTCAGATAGCCACTACTGACCTGAGGAGATGAGAGAGCAAACTCTCTGTGGGAATTTAGCAACTAAAGATATGAGAACATGTCCTGTATCTTCTGCTGCCTTCTTCTATTGTAAAATGAGGATTAATAATAGCACTTACCTCTCAGGGTTGTTGTGAGGATCAAATGAGATAATATTTGTAAAGTGCTTAGCATATAGTAAGCATTTAATATAAATCCTTCCTTCCTTCCACTAGCTATGTGGAGTAGGCCTGTGTCCTCCCTAGTAGAGACTGTAATTTTGGGAATATTGAAGACTTAAAGTTTCTCTGATAAAGGTCTCATACACAAGATATATGAATCCAATTCAAATTTATAAAAGAGCCATTTCTCAACAGATAAATGGCCAAAGGATGTGAATTAGGCAGTGTTCAAAGAACGAGTTATGTGATCTAAAACCATAAGAACAAGTACTGCAAATTACTAATAATTACAGAAATGAAAATTAAATCAGTTCTGAAGTCCCACACCACACCTACTGAATTGGCCAAAATGACAAAAGAGAAAGATGACAAAAGTTGGAAGAAAACAGGCTCACTAATGCACTGTTATAAAGCTGTGATTTGGTATAACTCTTCTGGAAAACAATTTGGAACTGTCCAAAAACATCGCTAAACTATTCATTTCTTTCGACCCAACAATACCACTATTAGGTATGTATCCCATAAAAAACAAAACAAAGGAAAAGAATCCATGTGTACAAAAATATCTCACAGTTCTTTTCATGGTAGGAGAGAAACCTAGAAACAAAGAAGGTGCCCACCTATTGGGGGAATGGTAATGGAATATTTTTGTGTCATGAAAAATGACACAATGAACACTTTTATAAGATACTGAGAGGACATCTGTCTTTGAACCTAGGAGAACAATTATACAATGACAACAACATTATAAAGAAAAACAGTTTTGAAAGACATATACATATTTGTTATGAATTTTTTTGTTTCTTTTTATTGTTCAATTGGGGGAGGGGTGGAGAAAAGAGGGGAACAAAAATAACTACTTGTTAACTGGAAATAATAGTAAAATTATATTTTTAAAAAAGAACTGCCCTGAAAGAATTGTTTCTACCTGGCATTTGGTAAGCCAGAGAGGCAGCATAGTATTGGATAGAGAACCAGCCTAAGAGTTCATCCAGCCAGACCTAGATTCCTGTCCTGCCTCTGACACACAACTGGCTATGTCACCTGAGCAAGTCAATTAACCTTTCCATACTATTGACCAGTGGTATCAGACACAAACAGGAATGGGGGCCACCAAACTGTGTATGGAAGTAAGGATTGCTTCAGGCTGCATGTTTACTTGGAAAACCATATATATGTTAACCTCATCTGTGTTCTATTGTATTTTTATTGATTATGTTGAATAGTTCCCAATAACATTCCACTCTGGTTTCCCATACAGCCCCTGGGCTGCAAGTTTGACACCTGTGATTTAGACCACTCCCTGAAAACACAGAGAAAAGTTACTGAGAAGAGGCTTGTGAAAAATGATTCTCAGAGTTTCCCAGCCCCTGCTAGCCTCCTGCTCCCAAGTTCTTCAGAAGGACGTTACTGATAAGGAGATTGCATTGAATCTTCTTATCCTGGTCAAACCAGACTCAAGCCTGAATTGATTTTATCCTGCTCAGGCTTGGATGGAGACAGATTCTTCGGCATTCATAGCCCAAGACTGGGAGTAGCCTGGTATTGTAAGGGGGATATGGAGGATGGTCTGATAGGACAGATATTTCCTTTGTCCTGAGGTAGAATGATGGCTAATGGTGGGGAGATATCAGCCTCTGTTGAAAAGGTATACAACTAGGCACCCCAAATCCCAAATCGAGCCAGTTCTGGCTCTGTAACTCTCATGCAATGCATGTCTCTAGGTTGTGAGAGAAATAAAAATGTGAACACATGACGTAATTCAGTTTGTCTGTTTTGGGAGTCTACATGTTATAAGTTTTCTCACCTAGGAGTTCCCTTTAGTAATGAAATCTTCGATCTGGGTCCTGTCCCTGTTTGGGAGATCGCTGGGGCCTATGCCTTGTGACTTCTTCTCTCGATCTCGCCTTCTACAGGAAGCCTTTCACAAGCTCCCTACATGGCGGCACCTGCCCTCTGTAAATTATCTCTAGTTTTTCCGGTCTAGTTCTTCTTTGTACATAGTTGTTTACATGTTGTCTCCTCCACTAGATTGTGAGCTCCTGGGGCACAGGAACTGTCTCTTGTATGTCCAGCTCTTAGCACAATTTATGTTCCATGGGAGTTATTAAATAAATATTTGTTGATTGATTGACTTACTGAGGGAGGCACTTGAAAGGATAGTTTTTTATCTTTTTTAGGACTCAAAACTCCTTTCCAGAATTGGACACATGGACAAATGTACCAAATACAGCCTAGTTGATAGGCATGGGGAAGAGAGGGATAGGGAAGGAAAAGGGATACATCAGTTTAAAAGGAGAAACAGCTTCCTCTCTCTCCCTCTCCAGTGGACTGTAACTCTCTTTCTCACTGACACTTCCAATGAGGGGTGGGCCCTAGCACAGAACCTAGGTACCCTCCCCTTTCTTGGCAAAAATGACCACTGCCCATACATGGCAGCTAGAGCTAGTTCTGTGGCTTCCTCTTTTGCTTTTGTTCTTTCCCTAAGGGTGGATGAGTGATCTTGAGTTGGATATTCCTAGACATGGTGGGGCTTTGAGAATTCAAAACTCTTAATAGTCGACGAGCTACTTGGCCCCTCAATAAGACCTGATTTTCAGTAGGAGGCATTTCCTGCACTGGAAATGATGATCCCAATTGGAGGAGGAACAAAATTCTGGTTTGACTGCCCAGAACACTTTGGAGTTGCCTGAGCTATCCATATTAAGCTGGTGAAACAACCCGGGGCAGTACTACCCAGCAGTGTTAGTAACAGGTAACCCAGCCCCAGCGCAGAGGGGCAGCATCTGGCCTGACCCAGGAAGACACTGCTTGGTCCTAGCATAGCAGGGCAGTGCTTAGGCTTCAGCAATGGCAGTGGTGAGGTGCTTCAGTGCTTGTGCTTGGAACCCAATTCCAAGATCACATTTCTTCCTAGGTTCAAAAAAGTTTCCCTGAAAGTTTTCTCCCCAACCTAAGGACATTATGCCTAGCAATAACTCATGAATGGACCTCAGTAAGACAAACTACCTTTCCCCACAATTACTATGAGTGGGCCCCAGTAAAACAAACTATCTTTCCCCATCATAAGAACAAGATGACCTCTGAAGAAATTCTCTTTTAAAAATAGGACTATCTTGTAACCACAGAATTATCATGAATTGATTCCCAAAGTTATCACATTCAATCCAGAGGTCACACTATAGTCATCATCTCTCAAAGCTTGCTACAGATAATAACAGACCAGATGTAACATATCCCTGAGAAACCCCTTCCCCTGGTTTCCAATAGTGAACAATGCAGGTGACCATGGTTGAAAGTTATTACCTAATTAGCATATCTGCCAGATAATCCTCTACTTTTCCTATATAAGCTTTAGCATCATTCCTGTTAAGTTGCAAATTCCTTAAGCTTAGAATGTGAGATCTCTAAGGAGCTCTGCCCATGCCATATTGGCATTACAATAAACCCTTGCAACCTTGACTTAAAGAATCCTTGAGTCTGTGAATTCATTCCAGATGACCCTCTCCTGTACTCTGGTCTTTGGGGGGGTCCCTGAATCCCTTAAACCACATCAGGATTCAGCCTATTAAAGGAAGACACAGTATTGTCTTCCACTCAGGCCTCAACAGTGGAAGCAGCAACTGACCCTGACACAGGAGGGAAGTGGCACCACTTTGATCCTGTCAAACCCCAGTATTGATTGTGAACACCAAAAACCCCAAACCAGAGTTTGTTCTAAGAAAGAGACAAATGATTAGTTCAGGTCCATGTTTTTATTTCTCTCACAAGCTGGCAACATGCATTGCATGGGAGTTCAGTATAAAACTGGGATCTCTAAGGGGTCCAGTTCAGAACTGGCTCAATTTGTGATTTGGGGGTATAGGGTTATATGCCCTTTGAAAAGTAGGTGTTCCCAAGGGGTACCAATCAACTATGGTCAGAACACTGGGAGGTGGGCTACATTAAAATGAGGTCTTTAGTACATGACTTAAGTTACTTATTACCTTTTCAACAGGGGCTGATATCACCTTTCATCATTCTAACCTCAGAGGAAATACTTGTTCTATCAGACCAGCCTCTCCCTCCTTTCCCCCCCATCATGCCAGATCACTCCCAGTTTGGGGCTATCTAGGCAGAAGGATCTGTCTCCACCTAAACCTGAGCAGATTAAATCCGTTCAGGCCTGGGTTGGAGCTTGATGGATAAATTGAGGATAAGAAGATTCAATACAAGTTATCATCAGTAATATCCTAAAGGAGAGGCTAAATTTGTGAGAGGGAGGGAGTTGGAGGAAAACTCTCAGTCTCCAAGACACTAATTACTAAGATTTAAAATCATTTTTCACAGTCCTAATTTGGTAGTTGCAGCAGCACTCTTCCCAGAACAGGGAGATATCACTAAACCCTGGTCTGGAGGCAGGGAGTTACTGTTAGCAAGGATATAGATAAGGGCAGTGCTCAGTCCTAGCGTTTAGCCCTCCAAATCTCCAACTAGAGGACACTGCTAGCCACAAACCAGGAAGCAGTACTCTGACTGTTACAGGGGGAAATCACTAGGCCCTGGAATAGGTGGGCATGAGCCTGCTGTAGTGCCAAGCCTGTGGGCAATGACAGTACTCACATATTGCTTAGCCAGGTGCAGAAGGGCCGGGCTTAGGTCCCTAGAAATAAGGGACAGCAATAACAACCAAGAGCTCCAGAACAGGGAGGCAGGACCTGATCCTAGCACCCGGGGCAGAGTTGCTGATCCTAGTGGCAGCAGGCAAGGGCACGGGGATATAGGTCATAGCAGTATTAGATAAAAGTGGATAGTGGCATGGGCCATAGCAACAGCGGAATGGATATTGATATGGGTTGGAAAGGCAGACCCATTGTAACCCCTTACATGCTGTCATTTGGAACTGATAAGGTCCCTCCACATTGCTTCCAAAGTAGTACCCAATGGTCAACAGGAAGGGCTTGGAGAACTAAGGGAATAGAATTATGGGAAGGTCGTTTGCTTTCTAGTGACCTAGGGGGAGGTAACATTATTCTTGTCTGGAATAAACTGGGACACCTCAAGGTCTTTCAGCAATGAACAAATGTAGGTTTATTTAGCCACAGCAGAAGGATTTTCAATCAGGTATGTACTTAGAACCTTTAGCATTGAAACAGCTAAGCAAAACTCCCATTGTGATTCGCCAGTCAAGCATTCTGTGGCTGCTTTGTACTCAGGCTACGAGGAAGGGATGTCAGTAATCTGAACCCTTAGTCCTGTCTCAAGGAATATTTAAGGAAAAACTAGCCTAATCTGCATGTTGAGAAATGGTCAGATTATCGCTCCTGCCACACTATCTTTTTGCTTTAATGTTACTTTCCTTCCTCTAGAATGCAAGGCTTTTGCATCACAGAGATCAAGATTGTCTAACAGCAGTTCTAAAACTATTTAAGTGGTAGAAGATCCCTTTGAAGACTTTAGGCTCTTTCTAGACTTGTTAACGTAGGAGAAAGATCACAAGCCATGGCCCCTCTCTCAGTTGGAGTCATCATGTAGGTAAGAGGGCATGGCCCTGTGGTTCTTTTATCACTGTTGTTTTCATTCTTTCTTCTCTTAGGTAAGGGAGATGGAAATGACTACAATATTTTGCTCTTCAAAAGGTCAACAGAACAACTGGCCAGAAAGTGTAGCAGTGGAATCTGTTCAGCATTTTGTAGCTAGCCAATCCAACACGGAAGTCCCAAGCAGTATCTAAAAATCAGACACATCTAGTAGCTATGCCATAGTTGAATGTGACCTTGATATGGCAAATGCTCTGTAGAAACTGAATAATGTCTAAACATACCCTCCCCAAGAAACCAAATAGTCTAGGGGAGAGTGTGTCCCACAGCTGTGAGGGAGAAATCTTTTTTTTTCTTTTATTCTGGCTATATATCCAAGGTAAATATCCCCTTTTTAAAGTAGTGGGGGTGGGTGGGGGAGAGAAAAGAGACAGGCAAACAGATGGAGACAGAGAGAAACAGAAACCAAAAAAAGGAGAGAGATGGAGAAAGAAGGAGAAAGAAATTTACAAAAAGAAAGAAGGAAAGGAAAGGAGAGGAGAGGAGAGAAGGAAAGAGGAAAGTAACAAAGGAAAGAAGGAAGAAAGGAAAAAATAAAGAAAGGAAGAAAGGAAGGAAGAAATTGAGTTATCTTGCCATAATTTTAAGCTCAACAGAGAAGGGAAAGAACTATTTCTACCTCCTGTCCATTCAGCTTGTCCCTCTCTATTAGTAATAAGATTGAGTGAATTGAGGAGTCACTCAGAACTTTGGCAGTGATAATCAACCCTCACAGCTGTCATTCTTTTTTCCCTTGAAAAGATTTCATGACATTTATTTTCCCTTTTAAAAGAATTTATTCATAAACTTAAACCAGATTCAGTCATTTTTGTCACTATTGTATCACTTATGAAGACATAATCCATTAAAAGTTGTATCATACTGTCAAAATTATAGCATTTTTCAGTGAATTGATTCTGTAACACCACTGAATTGGCAATGAATTCATATCCATTATCCTTGGCTCTTTTAAGAACTAATTTGAAGATATTCCAATATTTTATTAATTGATAGATTAAACCCGAACTGAAAATTTGTGTCAGTTGAATTACTGGTTCCCACCCAGAAAAAATTTTCAGTTGCCTCTTATATATTTTTTTTTAACAGTTATCCATGCTTTTGAAAATTCTGTGGAGTAACAACATATATAAATAAATATAGGGAATGGGGACTGAAATGGTGATGAACATGACATAGGAAACTTCCAGGTGAGGAAACTCATCATTGTAGGTCAGCACCTTTTCTGCAACTTAGTCCTCAGGAATCTGGGTCACACTGGGTCACATAGATAGTGTATGTCAAAAGTGGGACTTAAACCCATCTTCCTGACTTTGAAGCCAGTTTGATATCCACTCTACAAAGGGCCCTTCCCAAAACTTCCATTTAAGGAGGGAGCCCAGACAGTATAAACCATTTGGGAGTTTACCTGCCAAGACACACATGAGAACTATATGAACACAATCACAAAATACTTCTCACATAAATAAAGACAGATCTAAGCAACTGGAGAAATATTCATTGCTCATGGGTAAGCTAAGCTAGTATAATAAAACAGGCAATATAACCTAAAGTAATTTAATTATTCAGCATCATACCAATCAAAATACCAAAGAATCATTTCATATAGCTAGAAAAAATGACAAAATTCATCTGGAGGAACAAATGGTCAAGAATATCAAGGGAAATGATGAAAACAAGTGAAAGAAATCAGCCTAGCAGTGCCAAATCCCAAACTATACTTCAAAGCAGTAATTATCAAAACAATCTGGTTGCTGTGTTGTGTGGTCATTTCAGTTGGTCCAAATCTTCGTGACCTCATTTGAGGTTTCTTTTTGGCAAAGATACTGGAGTGGTTTGCCATTTCCTTCTCAGTTCATTTTCCAGATGAGAAAACTGAGGCAAATGTGGTTAAGTAACTGGTACTGGATAAGAAATAGAGTAATTGATCAATGGGATATATTAGATACACAATAGACAGATATGTGACCACAGTAACCTAGAATTTGATAAACCCAAAGATCTCAGCTATTGAGGCAAGGACTCATTATCTGACAAAAACTTCTGGGAAAACTGTAAAACAATCTGGCAGAAATTAGGCATAGACCAATATCATAAACTGTATACCAACATAAACTCAAAATGGGTATGGGATTTAGACATAAAGAGTGATATAAGCAAATTAGGGAAGCATAGTAAAAATTACTTGTTAGATCTATGAATAAGGGAAGAGTTTATGACCAAAAATGAAATAGAAAGGATCATGGAAGTAAAGTGGGTGATTTTTATTACATTCAATTAAAATTTTTTCCACAAACAAAACCAATGCAGTCAAATTTAGAAGGAAAGCAAGAAACATGGAGGAAATGTTTATGATAGATTTCTCTGACAAAGGTTTAATTTTTCAAATATATAGGGAACTAAGTCAAGTTTATAAAAATAAGAGCCATTCCCCAATTGAGAAGTGGTCAAAGGATATAAAGAGACAGTTTTCAGAAGAAATCAGAGGTATCAAGAGTCATGAAAAATGCTCTGAATTACTAATAATTAGAGAAATGCACATTTAAACTATTATGAGGTATCACCTCATGTCTATCAGATTGGCTAACATGACAAAAAAGAAAAATGACAAACGCTGGAGGAGATACGGAAAATAGGTACACTAATGCACTGTTGGTGGAGTTGTGAACTTGTACAACCATACTGGAGAGCAATTTGGAACTATGCCCATAGGGCTATAAAGCCATGTATACCATTTAACCCAGCAATACTACTACTAGGTCTGTACTCAAAACAGATCAAAGCCAAACAAAGAGGACTCATGTGTACAAAATTTATGAATTTATAGAAACTCTTTTTTTGTGATGGCGAAGAATTAGAAACTGAGGAGATGTTCATCAATTGAATGAGTTGTGGTATATGATTGTGACTGAATACTATCATGCAGTGAGAAATAATGAAATGACCATTTCAGAAAAACCTGGCAAGACTTATATGAGCTGATGAAAAGTGAAGCAGAACTAAGCGGTACTAGGAGTAAAACAGTATTGTGATGGCCATTATCTGTAAAAGACTTAGTTACTCTGATCAACACAATGATCCACAACAATTCCAAAGAACTCTTAATGAAAAATGTTATCTACCTCCAGAGAGAGAACAGATGAACTCCAAATCTTTATTGAAATATATTTTCTTTCACTTTATTTTTTTTTGATTTTTTTCTTACACAATGTAGTTAATATGCAAATACGTTTTGCATGACTTCCCATGTATAATGGGTATCAAATTTTTTGCCTTATCAATGACTAGGGGATGATGGGAGAGAGTTTGGAGTTGACAATCATTTTTTTAAAATTGAATTAAATTAAATTTTTTTTTAAAGGAGGTGGTCCCTGTCAGCTATCTTTCTCTTCACTTTCCACTTGGCTACGCTCTCTGGACTTCTCCACCATTCCCCCTAACTGGGTGCCTTCCTTCCCTCCCCAGAGCTTTTCAGCTTCTTTTTGTGTATCTTCCTCTATCAAATTGTAAGTTCCTTGAAGGCAGGGATGGTCTCTTTTCATATTTGTATCCCCAGTACTTAACACAGCATCCAGCACATAGCAGGTGTTTAATGAACGTTTATTGACTGACCAACTCCTTTGACCTTTTAAAAATTATTGAGGATTCCCCAAAGAACTTTTGTTATTTTGAATTATATCTATCACTATTTGCCACATTAGAAATTAAAAGGTCTTAGCATTATTATGAAAATAGTTTTGACCTTGCAGACCCACAGAAAGGATCTAGGGGAGTCCCAGAGGTCTCTGCATTACATTTGGAGAACCACAGCACCATACCATGCTGCCATTCTAAAATACAATATAGAATTTTTGTATGCAAATGTGTTACAAGTGTTTTCTTGCATCCCTTTTATCAATAATCTTTTAAAAAATACTAACTTATTAATTGTTTAAAGTTTTGGAGAAGGAGGTTATTGCAACATAGTAAATTCATGCTTTCAATTGTTATTGTATCACATAAGTATGTACTACAAGGGGCCCTAGGGTACTAAACTGTGGGATATTGCAGTATCAGCAATGGTCCAACTCTGCCTGTATACTATGTATACAGTATCAATTAATTAATGAATACAATGTATAATTTATCCACCAGGAAACATTCTTTTCAAGCTAGAACCAAGTGGCCCCATCCAAGTTACTTTGAATCCTATGTAGAAGAGCCTTCCTAAAAGACTACAGTATTTCTAGTGGCAAAGCTGAAAGCTTCTAAATTACTCTTTCTCCCACAACCACTGTGCCTCAGAGCTAATGATTGATCTATCTAAAAAATCCATGCTGGCTGGGTTCTGAATTGTAGCCTAGGGGCTAATATAAAATATTACTCTGGATTATTAAAATAGAGAAAATCTACAATTCCCCTCCCACATCCTACAACCCGTTATCTCATTCCTGACTCCCTCTTCCTCTACACATTCATTAGTAAGACACAGTCACTCAATTCATAGTGGAAACATGGCTTATTAGCTAGCAAAATTCAGGGAACATTTTAAATACTCCCCAGATGGGAGGCATCTGCCAAACTAGCTCTTGGTCTCCTTCCTTGAATACCCCTAACTGGGAAGTATATACAAATGGAAAGATATGTGGGACCTAACTCAGTGGATCTTAACCTTTAAAAACAAAAACAAAAAGCAGGGGTAATTCAGGGAGAAAGTCTGGCCTCTGATTCCAACTTCTTCAGCTCCAGCTAATAGGTCTCTACCCCTCTGGAATTATTCTTAATAACAACAATCCTCTACTGTTAACAGTCCAAGAAGTATGATTCTGAAAATCTGTTTTATCCCGTGCACATAGCAAGCAAGGCTCTCTAATCTCTCTTTTGAGGTTCTCTGTCCCAAGTGGCTGACCAAAAGGCTCTCAAAAGCAAAAACAACAAAAGGCAAAGGAGACTGTCAGATTAACATTACTGAACCTGAAACCTCACCACTTCCATCCTCATTCTCCCACGTAGCTTCATCTCTCAGTACATCAGGAACAACCCCATTTCCAATGTGTTCCTGACTTAGTTTCCCCTATGGAAATACTTGGGGGGGGGGAGGTTCCTGGCTCCTACAAAGATGAAATATGTTGTAGCCACCTTCTACATTTCATTTACTTCTAGGCTCAAATGTAAATTTAACAAATGTTCATTGTGTATCTACTATGTGTTTGAGTAGCAATGAATAGTTAATGTGGAAGGGTATCCACCTATAGCAAATACATGGAAAGAAGCTGCCACATATTAGATTTAATAGGCTCATCATATGTTAAAAACACAAGGAAAAGTAAGGGAGGCATCCCTTGATATATGTAGTATTTGGCCAAGGAGAAGGTGCTTTGGTAAAATCTAGTAGGAGGAGACCTAAGTGTAAGCATGGATAACATCTCCATTTATAGGAGTGCTCAACAGCCAATTTATACTGGCTTTTGTGAACATTTACACTAGGAAACAGGCAAATGCTACAATCAGGGATTGATGTGTTGTTTTGTTGATCTTTTAGACACTTAAAGGATGGAGAAAATGTTAATAATATAGATTAAACTTTAGTGTGTTGTGCATACATATTTGGATTTTTTTTTTTTGGAGAGTCAGTTGTCAAACATTTATCAGCACACTTTCCCAAATATTTATTTGCTTTTGCCTCAAGGACTTATCTCTACTAGGTCTATGGGTCATTTTCCATTTGCATTTATATTATTGATCACTCTACTTATTGACTTCCTTGCTTATGGAACTTTGGCCATCTTAGGAGGTACTATTTCAATGTATTCCCATTGGATTTGTGACTTTCCAATAAAGTAATTATTCCTCTTTCTCTGAGCATTAGCTTTGCTAAAAAAAAATTCCTTTATAAAAATCCATGACTTTTCTGAAATCTCTGTGTTAATCATAGCAAAGATTACATGCTACCAAATTTCCTTTCACATATAAAGAAGAAAGGAAAATTAATAATAAAGAAAGAACAATGAGAAATTTCAGGAAACAGTTCATCTGGTTTGGAAGCAACCATTGGCTCTCAGTACTAGGTTCAGAGGCAAAATCACTTCTTTTGGCTTTAACCTTTTCCTCTCTTGGAACGGAAGAAGGGACAAAGCTCAGAATAATTGCAAAGTTAATGGGAACTGCTCTCCAAGGTACTAATTTGTATTGTTTTTCTAACCATTGTATTACACTTTGCTCCATTGAGCATAGTAGCGCATTGAAGTATCAGAAAGATGGACCAGGGAAATAGTCCCTCAGAAACCAGATGCACTTATCAACCCTGGCTGGCTATGTATATCCAAGACAGAGAGCAAATTTACTCTTTCAATTGTTCTCTTTCAGGATTATCACAGCACAGACCAAAAAGTACAAGTTAAAAACACACCATCTATGTGTTTTTAATGAGTCTCATCTAGAGAACACTTCATAGAAGAGGTAGTATTTACTGTCACTATTACAATAGATTATGCTTCATTCAAGAGACAATAGGGAAACACTGAAGGTTTTTGAGCAAGGAATACCTGACAAATCTACACATAAAGAAGATAAACATGACAGAGATAAGAAGGATGAATTAAATAGAAAGTGGAGATAGGATAGATGGAAAGACTTGTGTGAGGGATGTTGCAATAATCCAGGCAGGTGACAAACAGGGTTTGCTTATACTAGAGCAGTGATAGGAATAAAGAGGAGGGGATGGATGTGCAAATGTGTAGTGAGAAAGACCTGGTCACTGATTGGATAAAATGTAAGAGAGGGGAATAAGCCAAGATAACACTGAGGTTTCAAATATGGCAAAGCTGGTGAATGACGGTGCACAAAGAGAGATCACAAAATCAGAAAATAGAGGCTATACTTTAGTTGGCAAGAAAATAAACTTGGTTTTATACAGGTTAAGTTTGAAGGAATGTAGGATTACCAAGTAGACATGTTAAGAAGACAACTGGAGATATGGGACTGGAATTCAAAAGAGAGACCAGTTTATCAATCAACAGTAATTTCTAAAATGTCTGCTATGTACTAGATATTCTGCAAGGTGCTGGGGATACAAAGACAAAAAATGAAACTCTATACTGTTGAACTTACATTTTATTGGGGATCAAAACTGAAGATACAGATTTGAGAGTCATTAGGCCATTCAACAAGAATCTACTAGGTGATCCAGACCAACCCATGTCCAAAAGAATCCTGATAATAGCATACCCCACAAGTGGCTATTCAGCCTCTGTTTGTGTGTTCATCCTTTGTTGCCAAAGAAGACCATGCCATCAGAGAAATGATGAGATGACTTGCACTTGACTTTGTTTTGAGTGAGAGAGGGCTGTGCAGGTCACCAGCCTCACTTCTCCTCCAGAGTCATCTGAATCCAGTGACCAGATATTCATCAGGATGACTGAAGATGAGCCAGGAGGAGGCAACTGGGGTTAAGTGACTTGCCCAAGGTCACATAGCTAGTGAGTGTCAAGTGTCTGAGGTGAGATTTGAACTCAGGACCTCCTGACTCCTGCACTGGTGCTTTATCCACTATACTACGTAGATGCCCCTACTTGAAGACCTCCATGGAAGAGGAATTCACCATCTTTTGATGCAAGCCATTTTGCTTTTTGATAACTCTAATCAGGGGTGTGCTGGTAACAATTTAACAACTAGTTCTCTGAAAAAAAAATATGCACATGATACACTTCTAAGTTTAATTTGTATTAGTAACATTTTCTCCATCACTTTCTTAAGTCTAGACAATCAACAAAACAATAAATCAAGCCCTGTTTTATAGCATTTGTCCATTTCCAAGGTATAAGTGCTTACAATGAAAATTTTCAAATTGGATTTTGAGAGACAGTATAAACTGGCTCCAGGACATGCCTGGCTCTAATTCACATTCCTGACTCTAATTGTTGGCCAGTTTTTCCTGGCATTAAGTCAAAATTGGCTTCTGCAACTTCCACCTATTGGTCTTCTGGGCCAGTACTGTGCTCAATACTGGAGATACAAAGACAAAAATGAAATATATCCCTGTCCTCATGAAGCTTATTTTTTATTTGCATGGTGGGAGGGGGAGATGGAATTATGACATATACACAGAGAAATAAACTTCACAATAAGGAGTGGTGGAGTCACAGGAAAGATCCAGAAAAAGTGCTTTTGGAAAATTTGAGGAGGGAAATACTAGTTTCAGGTAGGGAAATCAAGGAAGGTTATATAGAGTAGATGGTACCTGAGTTTAAGTAAAGATTCTGAAAGGTACAAATGAGGAGGGAAATACATTCTAAGCATGGGAGATACCCCACAAAAATTTATTGAGATAGGTCAAATATAGAGGGACAATTGGCAGAAACATAGAAAAGTCATGTGACACAAGACTAAAAAAACAATTTGAAATCAGATGGTGGAGTCCCTTAAATATCCTCTGGAATTGTTTGGGCAACTTCTAAAAAAAGGGTACAGGGGACTAAGGGATAATATTGTTGGGCACCTTGCTTTCTGATAATATGGGGAAGTGAAACCATCATTATGTAACTACGGCTGATGTGTATTTATTTGGAAGAAAAAATATCCCCATCTGACTTTTCTGAGAATTCTGAATTACTAGATGGGAGTGAGAAAGAGTCCTTATTTAGCTCCTCTAGAGCAAGGGTATATCCCCTTCACAAAGGCCTCAAAGGTGGCAAATTTTTTTATATCATTTTCCTGATGTGGTTCAAGGAAAGAAGAGTGGTTTTGGGATGTGGGCCAGGGAGTTCTGATTTGGCAGCAGTATGTGGAAAGCCTTAATATTAATTTAGATTGCATGACAGTACATGAAAGAGGCTTATGACTTTTTAGCTACTTTACTACAAAAGACTCTGATGTGTGATAAAGAACTGTTAACTATGCCAGAAGTGTTTATTATGTGGCCCCATTATTTATGGGTCTTCTCTTGCTCTAGAAGAAGAAATCTATGAAGGTACTAGAGATGACCTCTGTGCTGTACCTTTGATGTGCTTTTTCTGGTTCATCTTCATCACCTTCCATCAGAAGGCCTGCAGTAAACTGCAAAGATCTGACATCACCCTCCACATGGAACAATTGTTGAGATGTGAGACTTGGTCTTTCTGAAGGAGGGAGGAAAAGATTAGGATCTCTGGCTTTTGTTTCCACATTTTTTTTCTTCATTTCTCTGGTTATGGTGACTCCTTGGAGTATGTGATTACTTTTTTTCTTTTTCTCTTTAGTATTATCCATGCCAAGAGGACTGTCCTATATGAATTTAAAAGGTGAAAGTTCCTCTAGAAGATCCTTAAGACCTTTCCGCTGAAGAGTGGTATGTGATAGATAAGCATTTCTCTGATGCAACTTTTTTAACCCCTACTCTACATGGGGGTGGGGTGGGGGTAAAGTTATCTTCTTTCCCTGATCTTTATAGATTAGTGTTCCCTAAAAGTAGGCAGAACTATCCCCAGGATTGTATTTGACTTCCTGATGCAGTTTATTGGTGAACTAAAAGCATAAATAGTCCCAGTCTTGGGCAATCAGGGCCCCTCAGACTTGGTAGATTTCTGAAGATCTCCTAAGTCACCATGTCCTTCACCATGCCCTGCTCCACTGACCAGACTTGTTTCCATTTGGAGGCAAGGAGGGCCATGTCCAGAGAAGCTGTACCACTGTATCCTAATTGAATGTCCTTGTTTTATTTGAGCAAAATAAACCTCTTTTTAAAAACTGCTCAATGGCTTTTAAATGCCTCATTTTGTTTCAACATAAAACCTGAACCAAGAGAATGTTGGCATTGAAACTGTCTCTGACAAAGACTTTAATCACATGAATGAAGGAAGCGAGGAGGCAGAGATGAAAAGGGAGAGAGTTCCAAGCATGGGGGATGGGCACTGGAAATGCCCAGAGTTGGAAGATGGAGTATCTTGTGTGAAGAACAGTAAAGAGGAAAGTGTCCCTGGATCATGCATTATTAGAAGGCGTGGGAAAAGGTGTAAGGAGACTAGAAAGGTAGGAAGGGACCAAGTTATAAAGCGTTTTAAAAGCCAGAATATTTTGTATTTGATTCTGGAGGTAAAAGGGAGTCACTGTAGTTAATTAAATAGGGAGTGATATGGTCAGACTTGTAGTTTAGGAAGATGAGTTTGATGAATGATGGACTGGAGGAGGTGGGGAGAGACTTGAGACAAGGAGACTAATCTTCAGGCTATTGAAATAGTTCAGGTATGAGGTAGTGAAGACCTGAATCGGGGTGATGGCAGTGCCAGGGAGAGAGGAGAAATACAGAGGAGAAATATTACACAGTTAAAAATAATATATACAGGAGGATGTGAGAGAGTAAGAGTTTAGGATGATACCTAGACTGCAAGCCCGAGTGACTAGGAGAATGGTGATATGCTAAGGAGACATAGGAAAATTAGGAAAAGGGCAGGATTTAGGGAAAAGATATTGAATTCAATTTTGGGTATGTTGAGCTTAAGATATTTGGCTCAAAATGTCTGATAAGCAATTTGAGATGTGAGATGTCAAGAGAGATGTTACAGCCGGATAATTAAATCTGAAAATCACGTGCCAGAGTGATAATAGTTGAATCTATGGGAGCAGATGAGATCACCGAGTGAAATCATAGAAAAGGAGGAGAAAAAGGGACTTAGGACAGAGCCTTGGGGACATCCATGTTTAAAGGGCATGAACTGGGTAAAGATCCAGCAAAGGAGGGAATGGTCAGAGAGGCAGGAAAATCAGGAGAGCGCAGTGTCACAAAAACCTAGAAAGAAGTGAATAGCAAGGATTATCAAGGAAAAGAGAATGATCCATAATGTCAGAGATTGAAGAGAAGTTAAAAAAAAAAAAAAGATGAGAAATGAGAAAAGGCCATTAGATCTGTCCATTAGGAGCTCATTGGTACCTTAGGTTGAAATATGGTAGGGTGATTTTGACTCCATCCTTACACATGTACCACAATTTGTCAAGCCATTTCCCCCAATTGATTGGCATCTTCTTTGTTTCCAAGAAAATCTTCTTTCTAGGACCCTACAGGTTGACTTTAACTCAGTCCAACTTTCATTTTCTAGCATTAATATTACTGACAAAAAAAAAATATTACTGACCAGTTTACAATTAGTGCTTCCAACCAATCAAAAGCTACATGGAAGCCAACCTGTTCCCTACATTCTTTACCCTCCTCCAATACATATTTTAGTGAAAACATAACTAGTGTAGCCCTGCCTTGTGATACAGATAGCTCAGAATCCACCAGTAATGGATGCTTTAGAACTGGGAATCCTGGGAGGGCTGCATGAAGAATTACTGGTGGAGAATTCTGAAAGTAGGACTCTAGAAGACAAAGAAGGATAAAATGGAATCTGATGCCTTTAGGTGTGTCCCCCATGTTGGGAATATACATGGAGAGGCACCCAGGGTTGCCTCAGTTCTTTCCTTTTGAGAGCCTATGATGAATAGCCTCTCCTGACACTGAGGGAGGTATGGATGGCCCTGAGGTTGAGGAACATGAGGCACTATTCCTTTAAAACATTCTCCTTCTGCTTCTACTCTGAACTTCAGAGAAGGTCCCTCTGTTAAGTGTCCCTCTCCAGGGTCTAAGGAGGACACAGCCATTTCCTGCCCTTCTAGTCCCTGGCTGCTATTTTCAATGAATTGTGCTGGCCAGCTCTCTGTGCCCATCTCCCTGAGCTTTCTCTTTATCCCTTCTCTCCATCAGTTATCTCACTGTTAGATAAAAGAAATTAGTATGCTTACCCTTCCCCCCTCTTTTTTGCATGTATTGTTATTTGTGGGACAGATGTGGGGAACACTGATGACCAATCATGGGAACAGTAGCCATGTCCTGGGCTTTTCCCTGGGAAATCACCACACACAGGAACTTCCTGTAATAGCTTTCTAAACAGTCCAAGGTGATAAGCAGTGACAAATTAGGGACCTACAAAGAATGATCACTCTCTACATAGACTATTGTTGCTAGTGAGTCAGAAAGTGGGAAGAGGAGAGGGACTTGCCAGGGAGGCTCTCCTAGGTCCCTCTATCTCATCTTCCTTTACTCTTTTTTTCTATAAATGGAGTTATCCTACCATGATGTTACATGTGAAACATCAGACTTCACGCATCACTGTGTAATCCCTCTTTATGTGACATGAACATTTAAAGCCTCTTGATACGTATTATATAATCTCCTTACTTTAAAGAATGTTCTCATGTAATCTCCTACATTTTAATTTTCAGCTTTAATTATAACTTCTTGAATAGTTAAATTACATGCTGCAGAAGCCTGCAATGCTTTCTATAGTATGAAAAAATAAATAAGCACAAAAGAAAATTATAGAGGATCCACATTTAAACAATTTCAAAGTTTTTGTTTTCAGTAAGTGCAAAAGAGAGTTATTCAATTTTATGGATATATTCTCATATTATTAAGATAATTTATTTTTCTTTCTGCTTTGTGCATAGTTCACAAACACTAAAATCTGCATCTGTATTGTATTCCAAAAATTCTTAAGGAAAAATAAAATCCTATTCTGAATAATTTATCAATGGAAATGTGAAGTAATGGAAAATTAATGAGTTGGGACAAGAGAATCATTATTCTAAGCTCCTTGTGAGTAGGAACTGTTTAATTTTTTTGTATATGTATTCTCAGCAAGTAACACAATGCCTGGCACATAGGAGGTGCTTAATAAATATTTATTGATTAATTGAGCCTACCCTCAAACATCTATATCAGAAAACTAGTTGCATTTCTTCTTTTGCCCTATCCTTCCTTTTGTACAGAAAGCAATGATATTGCTTTATCAAAAGAGGGTAGTCCTTAAAATTCAAAGTTCAAGTTGGAATTTTAGTATGCCCAGGGCCAGCACTATGCCTTTGGTGGTTTTCATAGCTTCCTACCTCCATTTTCAGTTCATTCATGCTAGCACCATCTCCTATCCAGTATCATCTTATTCTCATCTAGATGTTAAACTAATTCCCTAAAATTTTAGCTGATAACAGCTTCCGGGGATGGGAAACCTGTAGCCTCGAGGCCACATGTGGCCCTCTAGGTCCTCAAAGGACCCCACTTGAGGACCTAGAGGGCCCCATGTAGACGTCAGGCTGCAGGTTCCCCACCCCTTACTAAACTATTGTCTTTTCCAGTAATATTTACATCTTAATAAGGAAACTCTAGAAGAAAAGCCTTCCATCTCTAAAGCAATGAATCTCAAATGGCTCAGGGGACATATTTAGGGGAATGGGAGGAAACTGCTAGGTACAAATCAAATCAAATCAAATCATATCATTAAAATGGCCAGCCATCTATGCATACCAGCAACCTGATTAGCAACTAACTATGTTCCTCTCTAAAGCCTACAAAGCAGGGGCTGAGTGTGGAGTTCTGTTTGTAGCATAAGCTAGACAAAGGAAGTTGCTTATGCTCCTTCTAAAAGAATTTCACTTTGACTTCTCTTCCTAAGACTAGACTCTCAGAATTTTCAGTCTTTACAGATCACTTAGGAAAATCCTCAGCATCAATCATTCACAGAGCTCAGTGATCTATGATTATAGACCATTTATTTATAATGTTATTGCATATTTTTCTTCTTTCTATATTAAGTTTTATAGCTTTACTCTTGCTTCTTTCATTTGGCTATCCTTACATAAATTCATTTTTGAAAATATATTTTATTTTTAATTTCTGTTTTTACACCACCTACATTTTCCAATGTATCTTCCCCTTATTTTCTCCCAGAGAGTCATCTCTTATGAAGAAGAATGAAAAAAAGTAGGAAAAAATGTTCCACAAAAACTACCCAGTGTAGTGAAGAAGTATGACATTATATTCAGTTTTCCATACCCATAGACCCCCACCTCATCTCTCTTTTTTGGACTCAATTTTAGTTTACAAATTAAGTTCTAATCAGTGTTCAAAAGAAGGTAGAAGAATCAGGGGTGGTCAGATTGCTCTTCCTTCCCTCTTTCTCTTCCTTCCTTCCTTCCTTCCTTCCTTCCTTCCTTCCTTCCTTCCTTCCTTCCTTCCTTCCTTCCTTCCTTCCTTCCTTCCTTCCTTCCTCCTCCCTCCCTCCCTCCCTCCCTCCCTCCCTCCCTCCCTTCCTTCCTTCCTTCCTTCCTTCCTTCCTTCCTTCCTTCCTTCCTTCCTTCCTTCCTTCCTTCCCCCTCCCTCTCTTCCATCTTTCTACATATATTTATTAACTACCTATCATATTCAAGGAACTCCATTCCAAGAATGAGAAGCAGAGTTAACAAACACACAGAGATAAAAGAAAATAGTACTTTTTAGAGACAAAGAGTAGTTCCATTTGGCTGGAATACAAAGTCCATGGAGAGGAATACATTAGGTTCATGGATTATAAGATTAAAGAATTTAGGGTTGGAAAGTGTGAGGGCAAGCAAAATAGAATCTTTTGCTGTTTTTGTTTTAGTATAATCAAGTGCCTCTGACTGAGTCTTGCCTTTATCAACCAAGAGTCTTTACTGGGAGTAAAGTAGAGAAAGAAGAGTTTCTTTAACTAGAAACAGTATATGTATTTATACTGTTAATTATTTTAATGCAGTTAAAGATCTTCCCCATCCAGTAATGGATCTGCCCATTAAGGAGAGCTTGATTAGGGAAGATTTGTGGGAAGGCCCAAGTCTTTTGTTAATGAGGAACTGGTCCTCAAAGGTTGTGATGCCCTCTGGTTCTAAAAAAGGTATAAATATGCGGAGTTGAAGTTTTACTTTGGGGCTTACTGGAAGTGTTTGTTTGGCCAGATGAGGACTTTGGGAAATCTCTAAGGAACCCCCCAGCTTTGAAAAACCAGATGTAAGTGCTTCCCTCTCTGGTAACTATGGTCTAACAGTTGGACCTTGATGGTCTCTTGATAGTCAGGCAGAGGAAACCATGTCTGTTGATCTTTGATTTCTCTGTATTTTCTTAAAGGTCAGGGTGCTGACTCCCTTGAACCAGGTGAATGATATATGTGCTTGGTTAAAGGAATTCTACATGTACTTGATTACAGTGATTGTTAACTCCTCAAAAGTTGCCTTTCCTTTTATGAATGCAGATCTAAGAACTTGTGGTAGTAGGCCCCCTGTGTATGTTGGGGTACTTACTGATAACAGAAGTGTCCTTGGAGAACTCTAGTCCAACCATACCAATTTACAGATGAGGAAAATGAGGTCCAAAGAGGTGAAGATAATTGCCCAATGAAAGTAAAGAACAGAGCTAGTATTCCAACTTAGGTCCTCCACTTCTAAATCCAGTGTACTTACTAACATGCTGTTTAATATGCAGTAAAGATGGGAAAAGTATCATGATATGAGATTGTGAAGGAGCTTGAATGTTAGATAAAGGAATTTCAACTCATATTTAATTTCTTAATACTTAATATTATTCATATTTATTTTTTCATATTGAACTCATTTAATTTTAACTCATTGGAAATTTAGATGTATGAGTAAGACATAGGGAGTCAGTGAAGATTTTTGAAGAGTGTAGTGACATACTCAGATCAATGCATAAGAAAAATTATCAGGAAAGATATATTGGAGAGTGATGAGTGAAGATAGGAAAATGTCTTACAATAATCTAGGGAGGTGAGAATGACTGTGTCTACACAATAGTGGTAGTGGGAAATATATGCAAGAGATTGCAGAGTCACAAAATCTAAGGGGTGGAAGGGACCTCAGTGTCAGGTCAGTTCTTTTGGGAATTCAGTCGTGGCTTGAAAACTTAGAGTGACATCTTAGCCTAAAAGGGTCAGGGTCTCCCATTGCATCCTGAGGAATATCCGGTCACTGGATCCAGATGACTCTGGAGAGAAAGTGAGGCTGCTGACCTGCACAGCCCTCTCTCACTCAAATCAAAGTCAACTGAAAGTCATGTCATCATCTCCCTGATGTCATGGTCCTCTTCAAAGATGAAGGACAAACCCAGAGTAACATCAGTCAGTCAATAAGTATTTAATAACTACTTAGTATGTTCCAGGGATTGTGCTAAATAGTGAGGATACAAAAAGAGACATAAGACAGTCTCTGCCCTCAAGGAGCTCACCATCTAATGACACAAGGGAGATGTGATCCTGTGATTCTGTGGAGGTAGAATAAACAAGATTTTCATAACAGATTGGTTATCTGTGGTGATGAAAGTGAAAGAGTAAATCAAAACCAAGCCAAGATTTTGAACTTCATAGATTGATTAGTGGTGCCACAAATAGAACTATTAATTCATAAGAAGAAGCAAGTTTATGGGAACAGATAAGCTTACACTTATCTAAATTCATTTTCCCACCTCCCATTCTCACTAAGAGGGTGAGTCCCTACAGGGTTCTGATTCTGCCCTCAGGAAGCTAGGTGCTAACCTGAGGCGTGACTTTTAAAATTATTGCTGATGAGCCTCTATCCAGTGTGCCCCCATTGATTATCAATTAGGCAGTAGAATTAATTAAATTAAATTTTAGAAAGGCATATTTACTAAGCAGATACATTGAAGATAATTATTATAAAATAATCCTTCCATAATTCAAGACCACTCAGTTTCTCGCAGCTGTATGCAGGGTCTGTGGGGGAAATGGACTAAGGTTTAGAGAGTACATGTGGCAAAGGGATAACATCATTCCTGAATTTTGGAAGTCCTTTTCTCCTTGTGTGGAGTCTTCATGAAATTACAAAATTTAGACAAAATTCTCTGATGGGCTGTGAGGGTCAGTGTGCTGATAGAGTCTTGAAGCAGTTTTTCTTTGATGTGTCTAAATGTGTCCTTGGCATGTCCCTCAGAACCTGATGCACCCACTGCCTACAGTCACTGTTGCTTCAGAAACATCGCTGCTGACATTCATGGTGAGTCTAATCTCCTGACCTTTCAAATTCCACAAGGTCAATGGGGGGGGGAGGGAATGTAGCACTCCTTTTGGGTTCATTTCTCCCTTCCACCTTCATTGTAGTCCTGTTATTTAGGCACATCTACATTCTCACGGAGCCCTAAGGCTTGACATTTTCCATGCTGAAATATCCCTTCTCTGAAATAAAGAGGCCCAGAGATGTGTCTAATTCTCTCAGTCAATTTCAATACATTTCCTGTGGCTTCATCAAAAGTGCTTCACTCCTCTCAAATTGATTAAGGATTTTCTCAGACCTAATTTATACCCTTGATTAAATAATTTAACAGAGGTATCTAAAATTTGTTCACCCTTAGTTTCTGTTTTTTATTGCTTGATTAAATAAGGAACTCTGAATTCTCTGCATCTATTTGGAGGGGATTAAATCTTCACCCTTACATACATGTTGAAATTGAGGTGCTGATGAACATATCTAGATGGAAATGTCATAAGCAGTTGAAGATGAAGGTCTAGAGATCAGAAGAGAAGTCAGGTCTAGAAATGAGGTGCATGTTTGGAAAGTGTCTCAATAGAGGTGGTTAGTTGAAGGTGTGATACTGAATGAAATTGCCAAAGTAGAGCTATATGAGAAGAGGGTCAAGGTCTTGGGGAACTTCCATTTTAAGGGCTTGAGAAGATGATGAAGGTAACTGGACCATAGTTCTAAATCTTGAAGGGACCCTAGAGGTCTTCTGTTCTAAAATTCTCATTTTAAAGATGAGAAAATTGAGACCCAGACAAGTAAAGTGACTTGCCAAGATCACACATATAGTAAGTGGCAGATCCAAGAGTGAATCCAGATTCCCTGACTCAAGATCCTTCATTCCTCCTACAATACATCACTGACTCCCCAAGGAGATGGCAAAGGAGCAGTTAGAGACAGACAAGGAGAACTAGAACAATGGTCTCCACATTTTTTTTCACACAGTCCAACAAGTAAAAAAAATTACCTCCTCCAATATATGTATATTTATTTATTTATAAATTATATATGTCATCCTTAGCCTTGGACATTTCAAACAGGATATTCCAGAGAAATCTCCAACATAATCCATACTTCATATGCATCAAAGTCATTCTTTTCTCTCCCCCTGATTCTCTCCTCTTTCAGACTTGCCTGATTCTGTTAGAGGCACCATCATTATCCTAGCCTTCCAGATTTTCAGGCTTCACATTGTCCTCATCTCCTCACTCTTTCACTCCACATTTCTAACTGGTTGTTAAATCTTGCTGTTTTTACCCTTACACCATCTTTCATATCCAAGGATAAGCTAAAGCTAGCTCATGCTGACTCAGAAGAGCTGATTGTTGAATCTTCAGCATGATAATTTCCACCTCAGAAAAGAGCAAAGGCTACAAATCAGGGCTTGATTTATTGATTTGTTGATTATACAGACTTAAGAAAACATGGGGAAAATGTTAAAAATGTAAATTAAACTTAAAGGTGTGTCTTGTATACATTATATTTTTGGAGAGCAGAATATTAAATTTGTTTACCAGCACACCTCTGCTCACATCCTACCTCTTCTCTGCACTTGCATAGTCACTTCATGAACTCTCATGAATATAGCACATGGCAAAGAGTCAGAGGTTGATCTCAAGTCCCTGGCTACCTCTTTTGTGTTCCCCTGCTCCCAAAGAAGGTGAAACCATTAGGGATCTTGAAAGATGGACATAATCAGTCTTGAAGGTTACTCATTGAGTTTGAGAGGTCTGCTACTGGTGACTCCATGGGAGATACCTCCTGCAATTATGCCTTTATGTGAGGAAAAGGAGAACACCACTAGGAAGATGAGAGACACTCTAAAGATGTGCACTTTGAGTTACTGCTTACACAATAAAGACTGAAAGTGAAACCAGAAGACTCACAAGTCTCCCAAAGATCTTTCCCAATTCTAGGGATAGCATACTAGAGGTGATAGATTATAGGATATGTTTTAAATGTGTGTTAATAGATGCTTATGAATATTTGGGTGTTAAGCACTTATTTTGTGCTAGAGGAAATCAGTAACTTTCTTTCTCTGATATTTACTACATTGTATGTAGAGTAACAGACCCCTGTTAATTCCTTTTGGAAAGATCCTAGACATACATTATTTCTAAGTTTTGTTTTAGAGATTTTCCTTAGCATTCTACATTGGGGCTTGGGGCATAATGAATCTGACACTATGAGAAAAGACTGATCTTCCTTATTTGGCGTCAACCTCCCCTGTGAACAGAATTTAATCTGTGTGAGTTCAAAACAGGAGCCATTTATGGGAAAAAGGTATCCTTGTATGTCATAAGTTACATATAATTAAATGGATTTAGAACTGCTTGGATCATTGGACGCAAAGAGCAGTTAGTTATTAATGAGTATTTGTCACACTGTCAGTTGAATATCCCAGTGACTTGTGCTTGGCCCTGTTCTGTTTAATGTTTTTACCAATGACTTGGATAAATACATACATATATCAATTAATCAGTCACCAAGGATTTATTAAGTACCTACCATGTTTTAGGCACTATACCAGATACTGTGGAGGTAAAGACAAAAAAAAAAATGGAACCATTTCTGCTCCCATGGAGACTTCTTTCAATTAGAGAAGACAACATATACATATTTATATATGTATGTACAGAATAAGTGGTGTCAGCTAGATGGTATGCTAGATAGAGCACTGGGCTTGAAATCAGAAAGATTCATCTTCATGAATTCAGATCTGGCCTCAGACACTTCTTAGCTGTGTGACCCTGGGCAAGTCACTTAACCCTCTTTGCCTCAGTTCCACTTCTGTGAAATAAGCTGGAGAAGGAAATGGCAAACCACTCCAGTATCTGCCAAGAAAACTCCAAACAGGACATAACTAAAATGACTGAACAACAACCTAGAATAAATACAAAATATATAGAGGATATTTGGGATGGGAAGGCAGTAGCATTTGGTGATTGTGCTGCATAGAAGATGGGTGATTGTCTTACACCTCAAAGGACTTGAGGAATTCTAAGAGGAAGAAGAGAGCAGGGAGTACCTTCCAGGCATGAGAGACAACCAGTGCGAAGGCATGGAGACAGGAGTCGAGTGTCATGTATTGTTTGGACAGCGGAACACAAGAAGGGGAGTAATATCTAATAATTCTGGGATGACAGATTTGGGCTCAGATTGTGAAAGGCTTTAAAAGCCACAAAGAGAAATTGATTGCTGAACCTAAAAACATCAAAGGCAGCTAATTGGTGCCATGGTGCACAGAGCAAAGAGCCTGGAGTCTGTGTGACCCTGGGTGAGTCACTAAATCTCTGTCTTTCCTCAGTTTTCTCAACTATAAAATGAAAATAAAATTAGTACCTATCTCCTAGAGCAGTAGTGAGGATCAAATGAAACATTTGTAAAGCCCTTAGCATAGAGACTGGCATAGAGTAGGTGCTATATAAATACTCATGTTCCTTCACCCTAAAGGCATTGAGGTTTGGCAATTAAGAGCTCATTGGTAAATTTGGAAAGAGTTCAATTTCAGTTCAATGATGAGTTTGGAAGCCAGACTTACTGTAAAGGATTGAGAAGTAAGAAGAGAGGAAATTGAAGCCATGAGTCTAAACGGCTTTTTCTAGGAATTTGACTGAGAAAAGGAGGAGAGATATAGGATGATAGCTTGAGGGGTTCATAGGATCTAGTGAGGCTTTTGCTTATTTATTTTTTAAAAATTTATTTGTTTTAGTTTTCAACATTCATTTCCACAAGATTTTTTGTTTATCTTTTAAAGAGGAGGAGGCTTGGGCATGTTCTAAGGTAGGAGAGAAGGAAGCAATAAAAGAAAATGGCGAAAATTAGTGATTGAGAGGGAAGATGATTGAGGGGGCAATTTGCTGATGAAAACTGGAGGGTATGGGCCTATGTAGTGTAGTTGGCCCTGGCACTAATAAAACCATTGCATTATTGGGGACTGGAGGAAAAAAGAGGAAAGTGAGGCATGACGGCTAAGAGTTCTGAGATTAAAGAGGAGAATGAAAAGGGAGCTCAAAGTGAATAGCAATTAGCCTCAATTTTCTTTGTAGAGTAAGAGACTGAGGTCTTCCCCTAAGAGTTTAAGGTAGGGGGGATATGTGAGAGGCTTGGGGAAAGAAGAAAAAGTTTGGAAAATAGTCAGTAAACATTTATGAAGTGCCTACTACGTGCTAGGTACTGTGCTAAGCTCTGAGGATACAAATACAAAAAAAAGTTCCTGCTCTCAAGGATCTTACAATCTAATGGGAGAAGACAATACACTAAGAGAGAAAAGGGAGAGGTGAGGAAGGGAGATACGTGGTGCGGGGGCATAGTGGAAAAGCCAAACAAGTCCCAAATGAGTGTAGCTAGGTCAGAAATGTCTGACTCTCAATAGGGAGTAGGATACATAATCCATCAGGGAAGTAATAGGATTGCCTCCCTTAATCAAGGATCTAGCTGATGTTCTGTAAGATTAGTTTTTAGAACATTTTTAGAGTTTTTAAAGTTTGATTACAAAATTCGAAGATGATACAAAGGCAATAGTGATTACTAATATATTTGATGACAGAGTCAGGATCTAAAACAATCTTGACAAGCTACAGAATTGGATTAAGCCAAATGACATAAAATTCTATAGGGACAAGTGTAAAATTTTATATTTGGATTAAAAAAATAAAACAACTCTTAAGAAGCATGAATTGGGAGAGACATAGCCAGACAGAAGTTTGTCTGAAAAAGATCTGGGGCTTTAGTAGGCTATGAGATCAGTACAAGTTGACACTGTGATATGGCAGCTATAAAAGCTAATGCAGTCTTTGTCTTGAATAAGACGGGGATAGTTTCCAGGAAGTTAAGGAGGTGATGTATGTTCTGTCCTGATTGGACCATTGTGTACCAGGAACAATGGGTAGTACTTGGCAGGAGGTAGATTTAAGATTACTTTCTTGGAAAAAACTTCCTAACAATTAGTGGAACTTCCTTGCAAAGTGGAATGAGATATCTTTGGTGATAGTGAATTTCCCCTCACTAGATGTCTTCAAGCTCATGCCAGGGGAACGTTTCTTGGATATGTTATAGTCAGGAGTGTGTTGGAGCCAGCTGGACCAGCTTTCTAGAGTCAATTGTTAAATTTTTGGTGCAAGCATTTATACCTCAAAACTCAGCAAACATTAAAAATCAGGTCTTGCTTTATTATTTTCTCAACTGTCCAGCCTTAAGAAAGTGATTGAGTAAATGTTAATAATGTAGATTAAATAAAAGTGACTTTTTGTTTGGAGAGTTGTTAAACATTTACCAACATATTTCTACCTCTTCTGTACTTAGAGGAAAGAGCCCATAATTATATCTCAGGAGCTTGGGCTTCTTTCCCACCCCACTCCTTTCCTTTCCCCTTACATATTAGTCAGGACACATTCTGTAATCTGCTGCTACAAAGACAATCAAGGATTGACATTTTCCTCATAAGTGAAGTTATGTTATCTCTGAGGCTCCTCCATCCCTCCAGATTTCCAATATCTCCTGTCTCATTGGCCAGCCAAATACCCCTTCCGCCCTCCCCAAATCTGCTCGGGGCAGCTTCTAGATGATCAGTCTATCTGACTGAGGAGACTTCTTTGCTCATTTTTCTCCTCCCTTCTTTGTCTGCCCTACATCACTTTTGTCATTTTCCCCAGTAACAATAGCATGCTATAACCCTCCCTTTCAGGTCAAGGAGGAAGAACCATTGAAAATATAGAACTAAAACTTTCAAAGCTGAAAGAGACCTTGCAGTGTAAGCTGTTTATTTTACTAATAAAGAAAATTGAAGTCTAGGGAACTTGAAGAATGATGGAACTTTTAGTAACACCAAGGGACATTTGTAATTAATGGTAAAATGACAATACTTTTATTTCTGGTATTTATCTCATGTATGTTGTTTGTATGGTTGTTTGCTTTTTGTCTCATCCATTAGATTGGGAACTCCTTGGCAGTGGGACCATCTTTTATCTTTGTATGTCCTCAGCTTAGCAGGGTGCCTGGCATACAGTAGGTTCTAAATAAATGCTTACTGCCTGCCTGGCATGAATTATTACAAATATTAATATAAAGCAGTCCCATCTTAGGTTCAGTGGTCGCCCATAGACCACAATTTAAGAATCATTGTTTTAAAGCCTCTTCAAAGATAGCATTATTTTCATTTTGAGGTAGCTGGGTAGCACAATGGATAAACTGTTGGGCTTAGAGTCAGAAAAACCTGAGTTCAAATCCAGCCTGGCTTTGTGACCCTGGGCAAGTCACTTTACCTCTGTCTGCCTCAGCTCACTCAAGATAGAGATAATAATAGCACCTGCCTTCCAGGGTTGTTATGTGGATCAAATGAGAATTTGCAAAATTTCTAACCTAGTTCCTGACACATCGTAAGCAATATATAAATGTTAGCTATTATTATTATAATTTTTCTAGATTTGTGCAGGAACTCAGAACCAATACTAATTCCTTTGGAGTCTACATTTGGCTTATTAAATACCATGAGATTTTAAATGGAAATTCAAGCATAAAATAATTAATCTTGAATTCACCAAGGTGGAAATGAGAAGAAAGATGTATACTAATGCCTACCTTCTCTCAAGCTATACTTCTCAGGGATTAATTCTATGGACAGTTCATTTTGTATTTTTGTAAGAAATTGAATTTTGATGAGTTAATGTCACATCTGAGACATGCCTTGGCAAGAACTGACCTGTACAGAGGCTCCCAAACTTGAATATATTCAGAAAGTAGAGGGAGATTAAGGAATTCAGCAGCTTCTCTAGTGATGACTCATTGTGGAAAGGCAGCAGACCAAACAATACACACTGATTAGAGTGAAGAATAAATGCTTTCTGACACTAGGATACATCCTTAAAGAATAATTTAATTTTTATAAATCATGCTATATTGTGAACACTCTGTGATCTTCCCCACTCCATTTATTGTTTGAGGAGTGTGCTCTAAGGAGCAAGTACTTGACATTTCCCATTTAACAATAGCATAAACATTGTGCAGAGTTAATTGCCCTACCCATATAAAACATATGAAAGGCTCGGTATTCAGAAAGCGAGTTCTATGCAGTTCTCTCAGTTACTCTTGTTCTATTAGCTTACTTAACCTGAAGTCTTCTGTCAAAGAAAGGCAGTGTGGGGCTATGGCTAGAGGGGCTGGCTGGTCCTCTATAGAACTAGGAAGACCTAGATTCAGTTTCCATCTCTGACATACTGGCTGTGCATTTTGGGCAAGTCATTTAATTTCTCAATATTGCTCTAGGAAATTCTTTAAAACTACTTAGCTATCCCTTCCATATGGTGGGGGTTAGAGGTGTGGCACCTCCCCATGAACTGGAAAATCCGTGTAAAAATTTTTGGCCCTTTTTTTTGTACCAATGATGAAGTCTGAATTTTTTCTTTTTCTTTCATGGGATGTTTACAGTACCTTATTGTAGAATTTGGGTAAAGTATTTGATCATAGGCTCTGTGTAGTCTGCTGGCCTCCCTGTATTATCAGCTTCTGCAAAATCTCTCAAAAAATTTCCATTAAATTTCTAATGCCAACCCATGATATATCGAAACTGCCATAGAGAAAGTCGTAATGTGGAAGGGATAACTGCATTACAGAGGAAGAACTGACATGTGTCGGGATAGGGAATTTCCTTCTCTGGGAGTTCCCCATACCAATGAAATCAGAGACATTTCTATACTATACAGAAGTTCCAAGAGAGCAGGCTTTCTTTTTATCCTCATGGAGTGTCATTGAGAAAAGGAGGAAACATCGGAATTTCTGTCTCAAACCAAGTTTTGAGGGCCATTAGCGAGAGTCATAGCTAGGAATTGTTGTACCTGGGGCAAAGACCATGGCTACATAGTATACTCTGGGGGCAAGCTTTATGAAGCATGCCCTATGTTGATTATGGAGGAGACCTTTGCGTGTCTGTGATGTGGAGGAGAAAGGCAGTGAGCTAAGCAGTGCTGGAGTAGAGCTGAGAATGCCTGCAGTAATACACAGTGCATCAGAGTGAAACAGATTTGACTTTTTGTATGCTGATGGTACACAATAGGTTGCACACTCATCAATTCTTTTCGTTCCATTCATTTCATTCTTCTTCAGTTTATAAAATTCTTCAAAATTATTTGTCTTTATAACATAAATGTTTTAGTACAAGTTGATCTGGCTCTGCTTACTATTTCCACATCTCTGAATCATCTATTTCCTCATTTCTTGCAACACGATAGTATTGTATTACATTCATATTCCATAAACTACTCATCCATTCTTCAATTGATAGACATACTGTTAATTTCCAGTGTTTTGCCCCCACAAAAAGAGCTACTAGAACTATTTGGGTACATGTAAGAATTTTTCCTATTCATTGCTCCCTTTTGGGTACAGGATATTGCTGGGTCAAAGTACTGTTTTGTGTATAATTTCAAATAGCCTTATAGAATGCTTTTATCCATTCCCAGGTCTACCAATGTGCCTGTTTTCCCATAGCTCCTCCAACATTTAACATTTTTCTTTCTTTCTTTTTTTTTTTGGTCATCTTTGCCACTTTGATGGGTGTGAGGTAGAATCTCATAATGTTAATTTACAGTTTTTTTCTAAATAGCATTGATTTGTAGAATTTTCTCATATGGCTACATATTCTTAGACCATTTTTCAATAAAGTTGTATTTATATAGTTCTTATATGTATCTTGGTAGATAGACTCTCAAGTATTTTAGATGTGCTGTAGTTATTTTAAGTGGAACTTGTCTTTCTATCTCTTCCTGCTGGGTTTTATTGGTGTTTTATAGAAATACAGAAAAGCTAATGTTTTTGTGAGTTTCTATTACATCTTTCAAGATTAACGGTCTTATATAAGAGGGTAACATGTTCATGTGTGTCTTGCTAGTACTAACTGGGCAATGCTCTGAAGGATATATTGGAGGGAAGATATAGTAGAAGTCAGTAGATTTTTTGGGAAATCATGCAATGGTCTAAATGAGAATGAGGGCCTGACCTAAGATGAATGGAAAGAAGAGGAGAGAACTGAGATAATAGCAGAAGGAAAGTTGGTAAGACTTGACCACTGATAGGGTTTGAATAGAAAGGAAGTCAAGGATGACTCTGAGACTTTGAAACTTGACTACTGGGTAAATGGCATTTCTAATAATAGAAATAAAATCAGTCAACAGTGCTAAGTCTTAGAGATACAAAGTAAGGCAAAAATACAAGCCTTACTCTCAGGAAGCTCCCATTCTAATCAGGGAAGCAATATGCAAATAACTATGTGTACAAGTTATACATGGTGTATATAAAAGCTCATCTCAGAGGGAAGATGCTAGTATGATGGAAGGTAGGAGTAGGAAAGGCCTCTTGCAGAAGAAAGGATTTAAGTTGAGTCTTGAAGAGAACCAAGGAATCCAAGAAGTAGAGGTGAGGAAGGAGAGTATTCTAGGGATGGGAAAAGCCAGTGAAAAGATAGTCAAGTATTGCAATGGATAGCGATCTTGGCATGGAGATAGAAAGAGCTGAGTTCAAATCCAGCCTCAGATACTTACTAGCTTACTAGCTAGTCACTTAATTTCTGTTTGCCTCAGTTTTTTCATCTGTGAATTGGGTATCAATATCACCTATCTCCAAGTGTTGTCATGAGGATCAAATGAGATAATAACTATAAAGTACTTAGTACAATGCCTGGCACATAGTAGGAGCTTAATTAATGCTAGCTATTATTATTATTAATTAAAAGATACCAAGTCCAGAGATGGAGTGTCTTACAGGAGGAAGAGTTAAGAAGGCCAGTGTAGCTGGATGTTCCCTTCCCCAAAAGGAAATAAAAGTGTAAAGATTAGAAAGATGGTGAAAATTTTTAAAAGTGAAACAGAGGATTTTATTTTTGATCCTAGAGGTAATAGGGAGCCACTGAAGTTTGGTAGTGGTGATGGTGGTGTGTGTATGTGTGTGGGGGGTGGGAGGTGGTGGTCAGATCTGCTCTTTAGGAAAATCCATAGTAACTTAGTAGCTAATGGATTGAACTGAGGAGAGATTGGAGGCAGGGAGAGGAGGGTCTGATTTTTTTCATTTTGGTTGTTTTTGGACATGGTTAGTTGGAGATGCTTGTGTGCTTTTTCTAGTAGGGATGCCTGTGAGACAGTGGGAAATGTTGGTCAAGGGCTCAGGAATGAGGTTGGGATTCAAAATAGAGAACTGGGAATTTTTCCTATTCAGATGACAGTTTGATTTTGGGGAGTGAATGAAATCATCCGTGGAGATCATAAAGAGAAAAAAGAGGAGAGGGTACAATTTTGAGGTATATGAATATTTTGGAGGACGATGTCTTTGAAGGAGTGAGAAGCTGTACCAGAGCTGGAAGAGCCATATCATACAATGTTATAGAAGGTGAGGGAGGAAAGAGTTTGTACAAAGAGGAAATGATTAATGGTGTCAAGACTGACATTGTGCTCAAGAATTATGAGGACTGAGGAAAGGTAATTCATTAGATTTAGTGATCAGGAGATCATTGATAACCTTTGAGACAGCAATTTCAAGTTTGTCCTGCGGCAGAAACGAGATTCAAAATAACTAAGAAGTAAGTGATGGGGAAGCTATCTTTTGAAAAATTTAGTGATAATAATAACAGCTAGCATTTTTGCAAGGCAGTTGACATGCTTCCTTATTTGGTCATCAGAATTACCCTGTGCAGAAGTAGATGAGGAAACTGAGGCTGACTCAGCTGGCTAGTAAGTGTCTTTGGGCAGGATTAAAATTCAGCATTCCCAACTCCAAGTCTGGCACTGTATCTACTACCACCACCTACATGCCTCAGTAGGCAGAAAGTCAGATTGTACCTTGGGGACAAAGCAAGACCTGGTACATAGGAGGTGTTACATAATGAGAGGATTAAAAAATAGAGATCTGAGGAGAAAGACATAGTTGAAGTGGAAAGATTAGAAGTGAAAGAGACAGAGGAGAGAGAGAGAGAGAGAGAGAGAGAGAGAGAGAGAGAGAGAGAGAGAGAGAGAGAGAGAGAGAGAGAGAGAGAATAGGTAGAGCAAAGTCCCAGTGGAGTACAGAGAAGATGGGATCAAGGGGGAGAGACTAGCTATAGCTAGGAGGCTTTAGCTAGACGACTACTCCAGTGACCTCCCTCTCTTAATTTGTGGCTTATACACACACACACACACACACACACACACACACACACACACACACACACACACACACTTTGCTTGCATATTCCCTCCCCCATTAAATTATAAGCTCTTTAAAGAACAGGATCTGTCTTTTGCCTCTTTTTGTATCCCTAGTGCTTAGCATAATGCCTGGCACATAATAGGTGTTTAATACATATTGATTGATAGCCCTTTGCAAAAGGATTCTCAAACACATTATCTCATCTTATCCTCATAATAACCCTGGAGTTAGGCAGGGAAAAATATTGTGATGATTGTTTTATAGAAAAAGAAACTGAGAAAGAGTCATTTCCCCAGTATTACATAACCGTAAATCTCAACTGTAAAATGCAGATATCAGCACCTCCCTCCCTCGGTTCTTGATTAAATGAAATCATATTTGTAAAGTGTTTAGTATCTAGTAGGCACTATCATTAGCTATTATTATTATTAAGTTCTAAGAGCGACACCAGGATGCAGATCTTTTGACTAATTGTTTAGTATTATTTCTATTATATCTTTCTGTTCTGGGGGAAGGTCCAATTTTGAGATGGAGAGCCTAGGGGTAGAGGAGAGTCTCTCCACATCTGAAGCCTTATTTCAGAAAAGTAGATGAAATGCCTGTTTATAGTTGGGGGGAGGGGAAGTAAGGAAAGAGGGCTAGACGTTTGAGGATAGTAGACCCTGTGAGCAAAGCTAATTGGAAAAATCAGGAAGTATTGTCCTTTTGATAGTCTAACTTACTGTTATAAAATGACAATAAGCACTAGCCGTTTTCATTGAACACCAACACATGCTTGTTCCTATACGGCAGATGGAATTCCACAAAGAAAGACTGAACCAGACTAAAGTAGTTATCAGCTTAAATTTAGGTGTGTCTAAGGGCAGTTCATGCCATGTTCCAACACTCATCAAGTTTAGGGGCTGGCTTTAAAGCATAGATCTTTACAAAGAAATCTGAGAAGCTAAAATGGCTAATGCATCAGTGTTTTTCTGCCCTCTCCTGGACAACTGAGGAGTTCTCAAGTAAAATAAGTAAACTATTCATCCACAATAACTCTGGAAATCTCCCAAAATATCCTAGAAAGTCATACCAATTAATTATTTTATCAGTCCATATGAGAGTTAAATAAAAACAACTAAATTCATATTAACATCAAACTAATTGGCATTAATATGATGCGGTGTGGCAAAGAAGGAAGAGAGAGACATAGAGATAGAGGCAGAGACAGAGACAAACACACACACACACACACACACACACACACACACAGAGAAAAAGACAGAGACAAACAGTGAGAGACAGAGAGAGACAGCAAGAGACAAGGAGAGAGATTGAGATAGAGACAGAAAGAGATTGAGACAGAAGGACAAAGACAGAGAAGTAGAAAGATGGAGAGAGAGACAGAGACAAACAGGCAGAGACAAAGAGAGAAAAAGAAATATAGAGAGAAAGATGGAGACAGAGATAGAAAGAAAGTGACAGGGACAGAGAGAGATAGAGAGAAAGAGACAGGAATAAAGAGACAGAGACAGAGATAGAGATGGAGAAACAGAAAGAGAGAGAGAGATGGAGAGAAAGAGACAGAGATAAACACACACACACACACACACAGAATTAGAGATATGGGTGAGGCAGTGAAAAAGAGGGGGAGAGTTGTAGTGAAAGAGAATGGTAGTCCACGAATACCTTTGCAACCGTAACCCACAGGAGTGCTCTGATAAATGATTAATAATTGGCTCTCCAAAAAAAAAATGTACCCGTGGCACACTTAAGTTTAGTTTGCATTATGATTTTTTCCATCACTTTTTCTAGATAATCAACAAAATAATAAACCCAGCCCTTATCTGTAGTGTTTGATGATTTCCGAGGTATAAATGCTCATACTGAAAATTTCAGAATCCTTCCGGAGCCTATGGGAGTTTGGCCACTGCACTGACCTGCTAGGATAATGGTACTTAGAAAACAAAGTACATGCTTATATAAAAGGAAAATGTACACACAAGTATATTTGTGAGGCCAGTGAACAGAAAGGGTTACAGACGAGGTAACGAATAAGCTGTTGTGAATACATTGTATTGAGAAATACTTTTAAAGTATAAATCACTGTGAATATATGCTCATTTGGCTTTATAAATATTAAAAGCATAATGAATTATTAAAAAAGCAAGATGACATCATGCATCTCAGAGAATCATATTCATCTAAACTTTTTTAAAATAAAAGTCATTTCTGAGATATTGCAAACTAGATATCTAGTGTGCTGGTGCATGTGCATGTGAATGTGTGTGTGCGCATGCACACACACACAAATCAAGGAATTAAAAAACATATGGAGAGAACGTATGTTTCCCACTTTTAATACTGAGAATTACTCTGCTCTTTTGATGAATAATGCTTGGGATTCAATGAATCATTAAATTGGCAAAAGGAATCTCAAGAGAAATTTGGAGTGTGTAATTAACACAAGCACACAGAAGAGCTTGATTGCAATAGACACTCCTCCAAATATCATTAAATGTTTGTAAGTGCTTTAAAAGAAGGCAAACAAAGTACAAACAAATCTGGGAAAAATTATGCTTTACCACCCTGACAAAAAAGAATGCTGCTAGTACACAGTGATACTATATACATATGTACATACATACATACATACATATATATTCTCTCACACACACACGGGTGTGTGTATGTATATATACTTTATATAGGGCAGCTAAGTGGTGCAGTGGATAGAGAACTGGGCCTGGAATCAGGAAGACCTGAGTTCAAATGTGACTTCAGACACTTACTAGCTGTGTGACTCTGGGCAACTCACTTCATCCTGTTTCCCTCAGTTTCCATCAGTAAAATGAGCTGGGGAAGGAAATGACAAACCACTCCAGTATCTTTGCCAAAGAAAACTCCAAAAGGGGTCATAAAGAGGTGGACACAACTGAAAATGACTAAACAACAACAACAAACATTTTACATGTGTGTTTATATATACATAGATGCGTGTATACATATTCATATATATTATTTAATAATCAGTGCATTTTGTAAACTAACCAATGCATTACTTGGAGCATAGCTCTCTCATTTATAAAAGAAGCATAATGTTAGACTGTAAGTTTTTTGAGTGCAGGGACTCTTCCTTCCTCCCCCCCTCCCCGCCCCAGCTTAGTGGGCATTATGAAGGCACATAGTAGGTGCATAATAAATGCTGGTCAAATGAATAAATGGTGAATAAATAAATAACAAGGTATGAATAAATGAATAAAATGTTTAAATAGGAACTGAGTTGTTTTGCACTTACTGTATTCTGCCTTGTTTCATGCTGCTTACATGTATATGTGTCTTCTTGCCTCTTATCTTTTCACTTTGCTTTGTTATTGTTTTTTTAGAGGCTGCTAGTGCCATAAATATTGAGTTTGGGGTCAGGAAGACAAATTCAAAACCTGCCTATGACACTTGATAGATGTCTTAACCTCTCATAACTTCCCTCAGCCTTAGTTTCCTTATCTATAAAATGACTATAATAACACATCTCCCTCACAGAGCTGTTGTAAGCATCAAGTGCATACGAAGAGCTCTGCAAACTTGAAAGCACTATAGAAAGAGTAGCTATTATTATTTTCTCCCCCTTAGACACAATTAATTTTAAATCCCATTAAAATAGTTTCTGTTTTTACATTTCTCTCTGGAGTGCTTAGCTGAGTGCTTTACATATATGATAGGTACGTCATTCACGTTTTTTGGATTGAATTAAATCCTCCCATTGTAGTCGACCCATTTTTAAAAATATAGCTACCAAATTGATATTCCTAAGGCACAGGTCTGACTATGTCACTCAGCAACTCAAGAAGCCCTAGTGGCTGTCACTTGCCCTCTAGGATAATGTACATAATTATTTGTCTTTTAAATCCTTTAATAATCTGATTTTTCAGGAGTATCTCAGTCAAACTAGCCTAGTTGCTGCGCTTCACACGACACTACAGCTCCTAGGTCTTAGTGTAAACAATCACCCTTACTTTCCTCTTTACCTCCACCCCCACAGAATCCATCGCTTCCTTCAAAGTGAAAACCCATCTAGATGCTGGCCCTTTGTTCCCCAGGAAGTTGCTTTGCAACTGCTGTGTCCATATAAGTGTTCCACGTCTCTGTTTACAAACTCCAAAATTCCTTTGTCATATTCTTTTATCATTCCACCTTTCCCTCTGCTTTACAGCCCCTAGCCCTTTTCTTTATCACCACCATGATTTTCATTCTCTCTAGTTCTCTGTTCGTTCCCAGGTCATGATCCAGTAGACACTGGCTACACTCTTCTCCCTTTTCTATCATGTCTACCCCTTGGTGAGACAATATAACTCTGCTTTAACCTCTACTCTCAAATCCCTCACTGTCCTCTTGTTCTGTCTGTGATCCTAAACTTGGATGAGTTTCACCAGCTACCTCCTTTTTTGCCCCCCTTACCTATGTGCTGCTTAATGAAGTTAGAGAAAACCACGAAAGTGTGCTGTGTCCACTGTAAAATTCTGTTAGATAATCTCAGGTAAACAAACACTCTATTACTCCAGAACCAGCTTGCTATCCTACGCTTCATGGCACAAACCTTCTCTTTCTTAAAGTCTCTCACACACCTTCTCCCTACTTGTCAGCTGAGAACTGTGCCTCACAATTTGCCAAAATACTGAGGCCACTCAATATTAGTTTCCTTTCCTACCTTCCTTCTTATCTCACATTATTCAGATATTTCCCTCCAACTACTCCTCTTTAACTCCTGTCATTCAACCCTTCTACAAGAACCCTTGATTTCACTTCCCTCTGTCTTTTTTAAATACAGTAAATAAAAGTTTATTTTTTCCTCTGTTCATTCTAGATTGACATTACCAACAGTCACAGATCAGCATACAATAATTATTTATTAACTATTTATAATTTACAGTATTTTTTTCCTGGAAAATATAAGTACAAAAGCAAAGTAAACAAATGAAGTACTGCCATTTGTATGCATCAGAAGCAAAAGCTTAAAGAACTAGTCTTTAGCAAAAAAAAAAAAAATGAAATGCTTCAAGAATTTGTGTGTCACCCTTGTGCAGGGCCATGTTAATCTTTGTATTGGTCCAATTTTAATATGTGTACCATCAAAGCAAGCACCTTTTTTTTTTAGTAGATTGCCCCCTCTACAATCCCTATTTTATCTTCAGTCTCTCCTAGCTACCTAAAAACATTCCTGTGTCTCTCTCATTAAAAAAAAAAAAAACTCCCTTGATCCTACCATTTCTATTAGCTGTCATCCAATATTTCTCTTCCCCTTCTGGGCTAAACTCGAAAAATGTTGGTGTTGTCTCATACTTTCCCTCTACCCTCTGAAATGCACTTTCCAGCTCCATCATTCAACCAAAATTGTCCTGTTTGGTGATCTCTTAATTGCTTTTCTCAGTCTTCATCCCTGAACTTGTTATAGCATTTGACCCTGTTGATCACTTTCTCATCCTGTAGACTCACTTCTATCTAGATTTTAGTAACCAGTCTTTTGGTTCTCCATTTGTCCAACCAATTCTCACTTCCTTTGCTGGTTCTTTATTCATGTTGTAGCCAGTACTCCTGATGCTCCTCAAAGCTCTATCCTGAGCCTTTTTTTCTTCATGCTATACTATGTCACTTGACCTTAGCTTTAATGGGTTCAGTCATCATTTCTCTATATATGATTCTCAGATGTAAATATCCATCCCTAATTTCTCTCCTAAACTACAGTTGTAAATCACTTACTGTACCCAAAATCCATTTAGATTTTTATGCATAGAATTAAGCCCCAGGTTATAATAACAAATTTTGTTTGGTACACATTGAGTTTAAGAAGTTCATGGAACATCCTATTGGAGAAGTGCAATAGAGAGAGATGCAAGATTAGAGGTCAGAATATAGGTTAGGATTGAATGTATGGATCATCTGCATTGAAATGATAATTGAATCCATAGGAGTTGAATCACCAAGAGAGATAGTACATATATATATATATGCATATATATGTATACACACACACACATATACACACATATGTATACATATATATGGGGAGAGAGAGAGAGAGAGAGAGAGAGAGAGAGAGAGAGAGAGAGAGAGAGAGAGAGAGGCAGAACCTTGAGGGAGTGGACAGATAGGTAGCAGGAGAACCAAGAGAAAGCAGCGTAACTAAAATCTAGGGAGGAAAGAATATCCTTAGGAGTACAGGATTTCCATTCAGCTCTTCTCATGATAACCAGAGTAAAATTTCCTGGTATTGGTACCAGCTTCCAAGAACCTTTGATGTCCATTCCCTGTCCCTTGGAAAAAGAAGTGTCACATTAGGTGTCCCCTAATGACAGTATCCTGTAACTCCTTACATCCAAGTGGAGTGGGGCTTTAAGGTTTAGGTGGGGCTGAAGGGCCTTCACTGACCAAACCCTGGATGTTGTTTCAGTTTTACCAGACCCCAAACTTCTTCTGGGAAAGGGTGTTGTCATTGTTCTTCCATCTAGCAAGAGGGCAGGCTCTGTGGCTCTGATACCACGTTCAGAGTGCCTGTTTGCACTGATAACCATACTTACTCAGCTGTCCAGACCTGCTACTCAAATTTCACCAGTTTATCTGTCTCTGCCTATATGGGGGTGTGGTGAGGGACACCCAGAGGTCAAGCTTGATACCTTTTGGGCAGGCTTTTTTCTAAAGGTTCTCTAATTTCCGTGAGGTAGGTTGGCTAAAGGTAGTAGCAGACTGGCTTGGGGGTGAACAGCCGATAGGAATCTAGTCTATTAGACTCATCATTTTTAGAAACTTCAATGAGCAGTTCCCCAACTTGCTGAGATGGGAACTCATTTACGGAGTCAGGTATATACAACTTCCCATCTTAGCCACCAAAAAAACCCCCAAAAAACTATGGTTCCCAACAAGGCTTCTAATTGATTAACTGGCTTTGTAAAAATAGTTTTGTAATCCATATTTTCCCCAAACTGATGGAACTCTGTTGCAGTAAAAAACTCCAGACTGCCCTCATTATACTTCATTAGGCTCCTGTTTAAACTTGTGCATCTTCTTGGGGTTCTTGGTAAAAGCCTGCTCATCCTTTGTGCTCCCCACCCTCTGGCCTCAGTCTCTCAGTTCTTTACCTCCCAATCTTCAGCCCTGCTTCCATTCTCTTACTTTATAGCTCTGATCTCAGTAAGATTCAATACATATTCTTATAAGACCTTGGGGTCAGAGACCATACTTCCCACCTGTGGTCCACTGATTTCCATACCTTTTATTGCTATTGTTTAATCATGTCTGACTTTCCATGACTCCATTTGGTGTTTTCTTGACAAAGATACTGGAGTGTTTTGCCATTTCCTTCTAGAGTTCATTTTAGAGATGAGGAAACCAAGGCAAAGTTAAGTGACTTGCTCAGGGTCACTCAGCTGACAAATGTCTGAGGCAAGATTTGAACTCAGGGAGATGAGTCTTTCTGACTCCAGGCCCAGTGCTCTATCCACTGCACCACCTGGCTGCCCCTTCTACCTCATTGGTACCCTTTTGCACAATGGTTTTTACCAAGTCCATTGGGCATCCCTCTGTCCTCATGGTACAGTCCTTAGAATCAAAGAATTCTAGATCTAGTTGCTGAATGCAGTGGGACAACTTATTTCCACTTTCTTTAGGCTAACAACCCAGCAAGACCACTAATGATAACTAGAGGTTTTTCCAATTATAGTTTTAACTGAATTGTCCTTTTCCTACTTCAACCACTATGTCATTTCCATCAAATCCTGCCCTGTACCACTAACTTTTAAGGATGTATATGTAAAGTAAATTCCATGTTTTATTTAAAAAAATTATGCTGTCTGTGCTCCCTTTGTGAACTTTCTTACAGTCTCTTCTATAAATCTTAAAAAATGTTTTAATGACTTTCTATCTTCATCATTATTACTAACCTCCCCTTTCCCAGTCAAAAACTAAAAGAAAAAAAAACCTTAAGTAAAACATAATTGACAGTGGCCATGTCAAAATATGTTGTTTCTTCTGAGAACACTGAATTCATTACCTCTGTCAGGAGACATGGCTGATCATTGCATTGTATTCTTAAATTTGTCAAAGTTGTTTTCATTTACAGTGTTGCTATCCTTTTATCAATCGTTCTCTTGGTTTTACTGGTATCTCTACAACACCCTTGCCAGAAAGCCATCCCACATAAAGGAGTATTTTTTTAAAACCAAAAAAGAGAAAGAAAACAAAGAAGGAAAAATCAATATAACTAATCAATACACTGAAAAAATTCAATCCATTCAAAAAGTTCAAAAGTGGGACGTGCAACAACCGTGGATCTCCCAAATCCAGGAAGGGGTGGCTTGAGAGGATGATATATATATATTTTTAATCATGCTTATTTGTCATAACTTTGCAACATTCAAAATTAATTAAAATGTGTGTGTGTGTGATTATTCTTTCCACTTGTACCATTATGGTCATTTTGATATTTTTTTCTTGGCTCCACTTATTTCATTCTGTATCAGTTCATGTAGATCTTTCCATGCTTCTCTGTATCCATCACCTTCATCATTTCTTACAGCACAATAATATTCTATTATACTCATGCACCACAATTTGTTCAGCTATTTCCCCAATTGATAAGCATCTACTCCTCCCCTCCCCCTCTCCCCCAGTTATTTGCTATCAGAAAAAATGCTGCTATAAATATTTTGGGGTATGAGGGGACTTTTTTCTTCTTAATGGCTCCCTTGGGATATAAGCCTTACAATGGAGTGTCTGTGTCAGAGTATGAATGTTCTTGTCACTTTATTTGCATAGTTCCAAATTGCTTTCCGAAATAGTTGTAGTACTTCACTATTCGCCAATGTACCTATCTTCTCACAACCCTTCCAACATAGACTAGCGCTGTCTTTGATACTGTGCCGGGTGTGAGGTGAAACTTCAGGGTTGTTTTGATTTGCAATTCTCTTATTATTAGTGTTTTGGAACTTATTTCAGGAGGTTGTAAATTCTTTGCAATTCTTTTGAGAATTAACCATTCAAAACCTTTGAGTGCTTATCAACATAGGTGATGGCAATCGGTCATATGCACATACAGACTTATGTGTTAATTGTTTACATATCTTGGCTATTAAACCCTTATCAGAGAAACTTGATACAAAGATTTTTCCCACTCAACTGTTTCCCTTCCTATTCTAGATGAATTAATTTTGTCTCTGTAGAAGCTCTTCAGTTTCATGTATTCAAAGTCATGTATTTTATCTTTTGTAATTTTCTCCATCTCTTGTTTGGTTAAAAATTCATTTGCTACCCATACCCATGAAAGGTAAATGATCTGCTTGTCTTCTAACTTTAAAAAAAATAGTATAATTTTGAATATTAGGGTCAAATATTCATTTAGGTGTTATAGAATATGGTGAAAGGAACTGGTCCAAACCCAATTTCTGACAGACTTTTGGAGTTTTCCTAGCAGTTTTAAAAAATCAATTAGGAAGTTCTTTTCTGAATTCTTCTTATTTTTTATTTTACTTTATTTTTTAACTGAAGCCAGAAAACTTTAATGACTGCTACTTTATGATGAAATTTTGAAGTCTGGAAGTACTTCTCCCTTTTGGACCCTACCTCTTTTAATAATTTCCATTCATGTTCTAGATTTTATTCAAATGAATTATTATTTATCAAGTTTTAGAAATTACACCTTTCACAATTAATAATTTAATGTATAGCATTAAAAATATAGATTAATTTTGGTAGTAGTCATTTTTATTATATTAGCATGGTCTAGCCATAAGCACTGATATTCCTTCAGTTATTTAAAATGTTGTTTCTGTAAGAAGGACTTTGTAATTAGATCTATACAAGTGTTTTGCATCTTTGTAGATTGATCCTCAAATACTTTATGGATTTTGTAGTTATTTGGATTTCCCTATTATTCCCCTTACATTTTTATATTATTATATAGAAATGCAGTTGATTTGAGTTTTTCTTTTGTAATCTGCAACTTTGCTGCAGGTATTAACTTGATTTGTATCTTTGCTGATTTCCCTAGAATTTCCCAAGTAGGGCATTACTTGATCAGGAAATAGGGATAATTTTATCTTCTCTTTACTTATCTTTAATTTCCTTCTCATTTTATAGTTGTTGTTATCATTTCCAGAACTATATCAAATGATAGTGGGGAAAGTGGATATCCTTGTTTTACTCCATTTATTGGGAAAGGTTCTGGTGTATCCCCATTGCATATGATGCTTGTTTGCCTTTACATGCTTTTTATATTAAAACAAAAGGCCCCTACATGTGTAAATTAGTGTTCAACTTTGTCAAAGTCTATCCCTCCTCTTTCCCTCCACCCCTCTGCATGTAAGATAAAAATATGGTTTTAGGGATTCTGTGTTTAAAATTATATTCTTTTCCTAAAACTTTGATAGAACTCTCCTTTGAATCCATCATCACCAGCCAATTTCTCTTCCCCCTCAACTTGCCCCCTCCCCCTCCATGTTCCTTTACATTTAGTTCTACTTCCTTTTCTGAGGCTGGGTTATTCAAGATCTTTATTTAAACTGTCAGTTTGGGTATTTTATATTTTTTCAAGTGTTCCTCTATTTTATCTTCTCAGTTTTGTTACCATATAGCTGTGCATAATAGAGGCTGATTAATCATTATTTCTTCTGGTTTTGTTGTGATTTCACTTGGCTTATTTTCTATTTTGTTGATTTTCTACCTCCCTTTTAGTCAGACTGGATAAAGGCTTATCAATTTTATTAGTGTTTTCAAAGAATTAGCTCTTAGATTATAATTTCTGTAGTCTTTTAACTTCTGGTTTAATTATTTAATTTTTAATATTTCCACTTTTGTTCTCATTTTAGATTTGTTGGCCAATTTAAAAAAATTCATAATCCATTCATTCTCTTTATTTTTTTAATGTCTTTGAAGGATATGACTTTTGCTCTGAAGACAGCGTTTGCTGCAGCTCAGAAATTTTAATGAACTGCTTGATCATCATAATTTTCATAATTATTGTTCCTATGATTTTGAGCCCATTCAGGATTTAATATGCTAAATCCATTTAGGATTTATTGTTGTCTCCACGTGAGTTTGTGTCCTTTGTTTATAGTCCTTGAATTTGTTTCTATTTTTATTGTTATGGTTTGTAAAGGATATTATTTACTATTTCTGCCTTTTTACATGTTTGCCCATATTATCTCTTTTCTCTAATATGTGGTCAATTTTTGTAACTGTTCCATGTGGCGCCAAGAAAAGTGTATTCCCATTTAGATATCCTAAGACTTTTAATTCCAGTATATCCAGCAGTTTGTTCAATTCCATGTTTTCCCTTTTGTTTATCTGTTCAACTTTTCCAAAATTGAGAGGTTACTGGGGTTTCCTATGTCTATTTTGTTACTAAGTCTTCATGTAGCTCAGTTAACATTTCTCTTATAAATTTGGAGGATATAAATTTAATTGACTTATCAATGGTTCATTTCAATATATTGTAGTTTTGGTTATGTCTTTTTGTTTTGAATGTTTTTGCTTTGTCTGACAGCATGACTGATTTTTTGGATTCACTTGATGCATGGCAAAAAATTTTTCTAGTCCCTTATTTTTATTGTGTTATGTCTTTGTTTTTTAAATGTTTCTTGTAAAAAAATCAGTTGTAGGGTTTTATTTTCTTATAAATTTGTCACTAATTTTTATTTTATTGGATTGCTTAATACATTCACATTTAAAATTATGAGTTAATATTTTCTCTATTTGTCTCTAATATTGTTCCTCATCCCAAAGTATGATTTTCCCCTCTTTCACTGTAGACACTGTATAGTGTCTGTTATTTTAGCTCAACCTTTTTTTTTAAAGGTGGGCCTTATTTCCACTGGCTTTTTTGTCCCTTTGCCTTCACCTTCTCCCCCCTTCCATTTCCATCTCTTTCACCCTGCTTCTGGAGTTTTGCTTATTATTTCCTTTTTCTTTTTTATCTATAGTTATTTAATTCTTCCCTTTCTACTTCTCTCTCTCAATTAGTCAAACAGAATCCCTTCTCTTCATTAAAAAAAAATTCCATTTTTCTGTGCCTTTTTCTAGAAAAGATTTATTTCTCTCATTCTCTTTATCGTTCCTTCTAATTTATTTATTTTTTGGTTCATGGCTCTTACACTTAATTACTTTTAGTGTCTGTAATCCTCATGGTATAAAAACTTGAGTTGTTACTATTTTGGGCTCTCTTTTTTAAACAGCTTGCCATTGCTGTGTAACTCTTGCCCCTTGGTCTCTTTTTCCTATTGTGTTACTCTAAAGAATACTAATTCCTATAGGTGATAAAGAAGATATTGTCTTATGGTAGAACTTTTCCTCTGATGGTTAGTGCAGCTCATTACTGTTACTTTCCCCATTGGCCTCAAAATCTCTTCCCTGGGTCTGTGCCCTTCTACTCTTCTGGGTGTTAGTTGCTCCCAGAATGTTTATTTCCTTCTTGTAAATAAGGATGAGTGCTGTCTTTAAGTGCCAAATCCTTGCAGATAATGCCCATTTTAAGGTCCTCATCTCCTTTTAAAGATTATCTTTTCCCACAGAGCATCCATCAGTTGTACCCTTTTCACCACTTAAATAAAGTTTCCTTTTTCTTCCTGTCTCCTCATCCATTCTCTTCTTCTTGAGACTATAGGAGTTATTTCCTACTGTTAGCCTTTGACTTGGTGAGGGTACATCACATATTCCCCCTCTTGTCTTTTTCCTCCCATCCCCCCTTTTTATGCACCTTCCCATTTTGTCATTTAGTCCCGCAAAAATCACTGATTTACCTGAAGGCAGGGTGTTGTGAAGTTTAAGTTACGATGCTAAGGCCTATTTCTACACTATGATTTCTGCTTAACTTCTGCATAAACCCGCGTCTCCTGGTGTACATCTAGAAAGAAGTTTCTTAATGGTCTTTGCTATTTTATTCATTTCTGTTATCTGGGGTTTTTGAGAAATAATCTTTTCAGGTCTGGATTTCTTTCTAAGAATATCTTGAACAAGCCTTTATTGTTGAATGTCCATTCTCGCCCCCCCACCCTCCATTTTTGGGTTCAGAGTTGTAGGTCACCTTGGGCTGCATTTTGAGCTCCATTGCTCTTTGGAACATATTATTCCATTGTTTCCAGCGTTTTCTTAATAGTCTTGTTATTTGAATTGCCTTTCTTTTGTATTTGTCTTTTTCCAGGTTGCTAGCAAAAAATTTTTCTCAATAGAATTTATAAATTTACCATTGTCTTGGAATTTTCAGCCCCCCAACCCCCCTCTTTGGAGGCGAGCTCTTGATCTCTGCAATTACCATTTTGTTTTCTGCATTCAGAAGTCCTGGGTGGTTTCCTTGTACTAATTATTCTTATATTATGGTGTTCAGGTTTTCTGACTTGTTGCTGTCTTCTGGCAGACATATGATTTTTAAGTTGTCTCTATGCACCTTGTATTTGAGATGAATATACTTTGTATGGAGACCATCCTTTCTTTTATTGTTACTGCTTTTTTGCTTATTTCAGATCATCAATTTTCATTTATTATCTATGTATTTTGGATCAGCTATCCTCTCTTTAGGTTCTTTGGTGAGACTTGCCATTATAGATTCAAGTTCTTCTATTTTGCCAATTATTTCAGCTGTGCAAGTCATAAATTCTGCTCTCACAATTTTTATTTCCCTTTTTAAACCAAGAAATGTGTTGTATTTTCATGCCCTCTTAGAAATCAAAAGGGACCTTTGACTCATCATGTGTTGTATCATTTTCCTTTATCTTGCATAATTATACATAGATGTCAGAATTATCACTGTATATGGAGGCCATATTTCCTTCTGCTCTTAATGTCTACTCTGTTGGTGTATTGAATTATACTCAAGGTCTTTGAACTTTTTTATTTCTGAGCTTGGTAACTTCAATCTTTTCCCCTTATTTCCCCATACAGTTCACTTTCTTTTTCCCTTTTGATGAAGGTTTTTCCTAGTGAGTGTATTTCAAAGCATCTCAGCCTTTTCCCACACTGGGCAATTCATGGTTCACCAGCCTAGATCTTGGGGGTGGGGGATAGAACTGGCCTCATCTGGATGCTGGGTTCTGTCCCTCAGAATTAGTGGAGTTCCACATAGCATTCCTTCCCTTACCCTTGCCCCCCTTTTTTGTTAAAAAGACTGGAGCTGAACAGGAACTTTAAATTGTAAATATTGGAGTTAAAAGAAACATTAAAAGTCAATAGAAGGGAACAACCAGGTAGGAATTTATAAGGATAAACTACTTATATTCTAATGGTGGATGAGGAAAGGCAAATGATACAAGAACCCTAATGTCATCAAGATAGTCATAGAGCTAAATAAACAAGACAAATTGCCTAGGATTGATTTTATTATGAATTGACAATGTTTAACGAAAGAAAAGGGTGCAGAGAAAGTCTACATTAAGGGGAAAAAAAGAGAATGAGGGATGGGGTGAAGTTATTTTCTTAGTATCCCCAGTGTTTAGCACAGAGACTGGCATTATGTACACTTAATAAAATGCTTTTTGATGGATTATTCTATGTTTTCTTGGAAGTACAATGTTCAAGTTTTTGCTTGATCATGGTAAGTCTTAAATGATCTTTCCTTACCTTTTCTCATTTAGTCCTTCGCTTCATTCTCTTTTCCTTACATTTGGATATTTCTACCTTCTAAGTTCTTTATTTTCTTTTCCTTTTTTTCCACCCCAAACCTCAATTTATAATTTTCTTCAACACCTCTTGATCCATTTCTTCCAGCCATTCTTGTAGCTTTTGTTGCTAAGTCACTTTATTTTCCAAGGTCCTACTTGTAGGTATTATGGACTTCCTTCTTCTGGGTTATCTCACTTGGGCATCACTTAACAAATATTATTTCTTCTTTGTGCTCAATGTTTTCTTCTGTTTACTTATATATCTAGTCTACTCTTGGTTTAGTGTGTTGTGCTTAGGCCAGTCCTCTCTGGCTTTCTTGGATGGGTTGGGTAGGACCTCATTGTAATCTGGATGCCTCTGCTCCTGTTCATCTAGACATAGTTGGCAGTAGGGCCCAGACAAGTTTTCAGTCCTTGGTTTCTGAATCTCCTAGTGGGATTCCACTTAGAATTCTAACTTCGATTGGAAGCTTGCATGATCCCTAATTGGAAGTTGGTTTCTTCACATCCCAGTGAGATACTGGGAAATTAGACTGAAGGGATCTTTAAGGACCTTTACGGCCTTTCTTCTTTTATGATAAAGTAGTTTGGGCTCCTGCTTCAGGTTCTCAATTAACAGAGCTTGTGCATTCTCCTTCCTTTTCCTTCCCAGTGGACCTTCAGGTTAATTTATGGGAATGCTTATTAGCTGCCCTGGCACAGATCCCTTCTGGTGACCCTGGTGTGAACCCCTCAACCCACCTCTGATGAGCTTTGGGATATATTTTTGTGTATACTGGGTTGGATGGAAATCTTCTTCTGGATTAAAAGAAAAAAGTTCTTTACCAATCATTGTGAGGTTGTCAGGTATTGCTCTGGTTTATTTCTGAAGAGAAGGGATTCTCTGTCATTTTTCAGAGAGCCATTGTAACCAAAGATTTTCTGTGCTTTCTTTCTTAAGAGTTCTCTAAAGACTTTAGTCCGTTTTGTTCTGGTTGACATATGAGGATGTTTCTATCTTCCTCTTCATGTACACAACAAGGCTCCTTGGTTTCAGTTACAAACATGTTAATCTCACTTTTCTCTCTTCAAATTGGATATGCTGTATCATGCACTTGAAAGAACATAGGATCTGGATTAAGAAAGTCCTGGTTTCAAATCCCACCACTGACATTTATTATTAAGGAGCAAATCTCTTGAATCGTGGTTTCCTCAAATGCAAAAGACTGGACTATATGGCCTATAAGGTCCTTTCTAGATGTTCAACCTCACATATATTGATCATAATATTTGTGTAGAGTACATCAGTATCACGCCCATTTTATATTAAGGCAAATGAGTGACCTAGGGTCAGAATCATTTATGTTAAAATGTTTTAGGGTGCCACCTTTAAATCTGACTTGTACTTTTTATAATTTCATTATTTTCCCCCAGGAATGATATTGATTAAATGTATTCATTTTTACAGCTATTTTTCAAAATTGGTAGGAGTTTTATTTTCAAGATGCAATCAAGTCAAACAACTGAATTTTATTTCAATATTGAAAATGTGGAAATTCTTTTAAAACTGTACAAAGGAAAAAAGGTCATTTCAATGGATAAAACATTTCATATCTGGTTCTGCTGTTAGTACCTATGTGCCCTTGGACCAACTCACCTCATCTCTTGGAATGTCTCCTTGGTAAATACTAGGTAAAGGTGAAGAGGCTGGACTACATGGTCTCTAAGGCCTCTTTTAATTCTAAATCTATGATTCCATGAAATATTTAAAATATTTGTGTGTAATGAACAAACACACCTTTCTTTTATAGCATTTCTATTAAAAATAACATGCAAATGAGATAAACACATTGATTTGGCTACTCAGGAAATATATTTCCTAGAAACTTCTGAAAGAACTGACTCTCAAATTGATCTGAATTTTTAATCTGCCAATACGGTAAGGTTTTGTGATTTCCTCAGTACAGAGAACTCAATATGGGAACTCTCTCCACTAAGGCATATTCACACCCTTCTAATGCCTTCGTTAATCTGTTCTATTGATTTTACTATGGCACAAAGAGGTTAAATAACTGCTGCAGGTCCACACACAAGGGTAGGAGGCAGGATTTGAATCTAGGTCTTGATTCCAAGCCCAGATATTTTAATCTCCTACTCCTAAGCTCTATTTTTAAAAAGATATGCCACATTTCCTTAGAATTTAACGTATAAGAAATCTAAAATTCTTGAACTTGGTTTCACTGTAATTATTTATAACAATTTACTTTTCTCAATTCAGTTTTAAGTATTCTTTATTGCTATTTATGTAGTTTGTTTCAACATCCTTTGCTTATAGTAAAGAACAAAACATATTAATACTTATGAATGTCTGAAAGGCCAATAAATTTCCAGCACAGAAGTAAATTCCTGAATTTAAATAATCAGTACAAGTTTGAATATATTGCAAATGTATGAAAGCGAATATTCCCCACAATCAAACCTGATTATGTAATTTTAAACACTTAAGCTCTGCAGCTGAATGAAAGAGAAAAAATTAGTAAGAATGTACATGAACAAAATTTCTTGGCTAATTTTCTATTCTTTGGTGAAACAGAGCTGCTAGAAGTTCTAAGAAGAACAAATATAAAATATATTTTGAAAAAAAGTTGAATTTCACGTGTATTTGGATTAGTTTCCTTGTATTTTAGTCTATGGAAGATTAATAAAGTAATAATAATGCAAGGCAACATAGCATATAAGATAGAGTTGGCCGAAGAGTCAGGAAAACCTGGGTCTGAGTCAACTTTGTCAGTGTCCATGGAACTCTCTAACGCTCTTTAAGTGACAGAAAAGGTTCTGACCTTCATTGGTAAAAGAAATTATCTCATTTGGGAGTTCCTAATACCAAGGAAATCACAGGTCTAGTTTCTATCTCTAGCCTATCAATGACAAAAATAACAAATAAACAACAAAATCCTACCATTTCTTCTCTCTTAATCTGCACTTTCTTTGAAGCTTTCTTCACTTTTCTACCTGTTCTGAGACTCTAGACCTGGGAAGCCAGCACCTAGATCATCCAAAAGTTCTTCAAACTTTGTTCATGAGGATAACTCTGGAAAGGGTAGGTTCCCGTTCTGAATAACTAGAGCATGCTCCTGAAATTCCCTTACTCAGTGGTTCATTTCTTCTATGGCTTACCTCTGCTTTAATAAAGGGAGGGCATGGAATTAGTGGGAGAGGCGGCAAGCCTGACTTTAAATTGTCCATATGGCTCAGCACTCACTCATTGTCACAAATTAATGATTTTGGATTTAGGTGCCAGAAAAAGATGGATGTAAAATATAGGGTTACAAAAGAAACAATGATTTGTACAAGAAACATGAAATAAAATTTTAGAAACTCAATGACAAAGAGGCTTCTCTATAGAGATGAACTCCAGATGCTTTAAATTTAACAAAAAGAAAAAAAAGAGCCTGAAATCTATTGTGGCATCATTTAATTTGCAGATATGGAAAAAACAGATCTTATGTTAGACAAACATGGAATTTAAAAAGGAAGGGGGGAGTTTAAATTCTGAAAAAGTGACATTCAGTTTAATAAAAAAAAAAAGTTTTGGCTAAATTATGTTACTTTAAAAACGGTCACATACTCATATCAATATCAAGCTGGAGACACTGGAACGAGCTAAGTCATTTGACTTCTTGTTAGGGTTTTAAAATGCAAAGGTATTAATGTTGATTTTTTTTTTAAATTAGAGGTTGTGTTTAAACTTTTTGTATTACTTAATTTTCATTTTGTTAACTAAAGGATAGGGGCATATCATCTCTCCGAAGTCTGAAAATTGCAGAGAAAGTAATGAGTCACAATGTAGAGAGTTTCTATGTATGAAAAGGAGAGTTAAGTTCCTATGAGTGAAATCATAGGTTAAATCTCTATCCCTACAGCAATAATTTAGAATATTTAAAGTTAATTATAATGTGTTGGGATATAGTAAAAAGAGTGCTGAACTTGGAGTCACTAGGCCAGAGTCCAAATTCTCTCTCTGCCACTTGCGACAGTGTTAGGGCAGTTTTTACTTTCTTAATCAAGGTGTATAAAATTGGGTAAAGTGACAAATTCTCTGGTCCTCAGTTTCATCTACAAAAGAGAGGGCTGGTAATCCACTTATGACTCCATCTAGATTTAGATCTCTGGTCTTTCATGTATTTATCCTTGTTAAGATAAAAATTACAATCTAGGTGCAGAAAAAAATTTCTGAGTTTTTGTTTCTCTTTCAGAAAAATGGACTGTTGCTTAGTCTATTTTGCATCTGGCTCAAAATGGAGATGTTCAGCTAGAACTGGCCTTTATGATATTATGATATGCCCTTATCAGGAGGATGCATTTTTGTTTTGAAGCATTTTAAATCATTAAGCTATAATTATGACATAATAACTAATGAATGGTATTTTGGTCACCTACCTATAAAATAAAAGCTTTTGTCAAAAGGTTCAGAGTAAGAAATGAAAGACTAAATAAGGCCTTGAATAGCTTTATTGAAATCTGTATAAATAAACATGCACATTTCAAATGTAAACTCAAGTGAACTCAAGTGCAGACAAAATTTTAACCTCTGTCATGCAGGAGGTTAGTTTACATTAGAAAAAAAAAAACCAAACCAAAAAAATCCAAAAAGCAGCTTTAAAATACCAGGATGAAACATCAGCTTTAATATCAAGGTATAAAGCAAAAGCCATGTTCAACATACCTCGTTTATCCTGGTCAAATGCATCTTTTCCCCCTCTTTTTAACTTTAATGCTAACATAAATAAATAATTTACCAAAATGTGCACTCACAGAGTGAACTTTTATTTACAATACACAATTTATAACCTATTGTATTTGATTAGTTCAAGTGAAGAACATCATACTTTTTGCTTCAGTAACAGTGGGACACAAAGCAATTCCTCAGGTCATAGGTAGGTATATGAAGCGTGTCCCAGCACTTAAAAGATTTCCTATTAAAGGCAGTATTGTATGCCAATCAACAATACATTCTTTCAACTAGATCAAAGGGAAAGCAGCAAATAAAAAAAATGATTAAAATGTTCACACATATTTTTGGCATCCTGAATCCTTGAATGTGGTTAACTAAATCAAATTCAAGGTTTGTATGCTTTAGATGCTGTACAGGTTCTGACTCTGGAACATGCAAATGCCAATTCTCTTATAACGAGTTACCTTCTGAGAAAAGCTGTAAGGCTATGGTGAATTCCATCAGGAACACACAAAGAAAATTAACAGACCTACCTTTAAAGCCAATTGTCCATTAATGATTTAAAGGCAAGTATATGAAAAAATCTCATCTATGCTTGATGTACAGTTATTACTATGGATATAGAGTACTATTAAGTCTGACCTTATTTTATAATAATTGGGAGAGCTGAAAGTTGCCCAACTATGAAAAAATGGGGAGAAAAATGAGCAGCACAAATTTAAACTTTGGAGTGACACCAGATTAAAGTTATGCATTTCTTATAAGCAAGTTAAGAATTTTAATGTCTAAGTAATAGATCCAACAGCAATAAGGAATATTTAACTGAAAAAGGATTTCATATGCAGTGAAAAATCTAGAGCCTGCTCCACAGCAGCAGTTAGATGAACATAATATTCTTAATGTTTAATGATACCACAAAGAGAAATAACCTTTCTGAGCTTATTTCTTCCATCATGATTCAGTTTTTCTTAATAGGCCAACTTGATTATTAGGGAAAGACTTGAAAATTTGGTTTTCCAAGAATACTACTGCAGTATTTATGCTGCATTTACTAGTGCAGCTAAATAGTTCAGTAGTATGAATGGTTGCCTAATATACATGAATAAGTTCATCCAAAAACTAGGTTTAGTCATTGTTTTCTTGCAGTATTATTAGAGTAAATTAAATGACCAACATCCACAAATTTAACATTTGTCATCAGTTAACTCACATCCAAAACAATTAAAGAAACATAATTCATCAAAACAGCAGCAAACTTAAAAGGGGTTTATTTTTGATTTCCTATATATATTTAGCTTGTAAATACAAGACTGTAAATGTATTAAGAGACAATTTCTGTTAAAGTTTTCATTGTGTTTCACTTCAAGTACTGCACAAGTTAAAATCTGATAAAGGATTTACATTCTCTTATTTGAAACTCCCCATCTCAGACTTCTGTTTTAATGTGGTGGGTAACTTCATTATTTCAACAGAAACCACCTGCAGGAAAGTCTCTTTTATGGCTTCTAGGACTCTCATTAGTTAGTGTGCATACAGTTCTCATTTTCTATATCATTGTCATTCTCATTACTATCTTCATCACTTTCTAATGGGATGCCTGTGGCAGCTGAAGCACCTTGTTTAGTTTCTCGGTCAAGGGGAAAAAAGCCAGTTCCACTGAAAGTGTCCTGTCTCTGGTAGAAGAGCACATATGCTGCTTTGGACTGTAGGAGCAAACAGACAGACAGACACACAGACAGACAGACAAAGAGTGTTAACATAGTAATGATTTTCAGATGGTGGCTGATATGGATTGAGAAGCAAGATGAAGTCAAGTAAGTGAATAGTATGTGACTTAATGTAGGTAGACAGGAAAAAAAGGAATTTAGTTAACTGAGGCACTCAGAACTACTTTAAAATACATCTAATGGACTAAAACTTATGATTGTATATTTTCTTTCTAGTAATAAGATAAAAAACACTGAGGCAGGAATCCTGTTTACATAGGAACTGTTTCAGACTCACTCCTAAATCATCAAACTACTAAATAAAAGAATTATATTGTAAATGTAATTAAGGGCAAATCAAAACTAGTTCAGACTTAGATCAAAACAGCACCTAAAACATGTACTAAATATTGATTATATACATATATATAACCCTGTCTAGGAATTAAAAACTCAGAAAGCAAGCTGTAATTCCTGACCTAACAGAATTCTTTGAATTTTAGAACTGGTTGAGACCCTCCTGATCATCTAAAACCAACTCCCTCCTCTCCAAATGAAAGAACTGATGGCTAGAGATATAAAGTGATTTGAGCTGTCACATGGAGAGCGGATGATAAAGTCAGGAGAGCTAGAAATCATAGTACTGTTCTATGATGTTTCAAGAAATAAAAAAAATAAAAGAAATATAAAAAAGAAATAAGGCAACAAAGCATCATATCCCATTAACATACAGAATTCTGAGAACCAAATCTAATGAAAACCCTGGGGGACAAAGAAAACACAAGGACTGCAATATAAATGAAATTAGTAGGCATATGCTTCTTTTGGCACAACTGATTCTCTCCAGACTGCTAGACATGATATTCTTTCTCTACACTACTATTTACTTTTCTCTGGTGGATAATCATTAATTGGCATGTTCACTAACTGTGATTGAAACCTCTAACATCTGACTTGGGTCCTCCTTTTTCTTCTTTCTCTCTACATTCCCTCCTTGGTAACCATCTCCTCAGCTCCCAAGAGTTAAATTTATATATCTTGCCCTAGTTTCTCTCTTGTAACCTAGTTTCACCAATTGCTGAGTGGACATTTCAAAATGAGATGTCTCATAGTCATATTAAACTCAACATGTTAAAAACTAATTATTTTCTTCCCACATCCACCCTACCTTCTAAACTTTCCTACAACTACCAGGGCCATGACATCCTTGGTACCATCGTGTACTCCTCACTCTTCCTCAATCCACATACCTAATAAGTTATTAAATCTTGCCATTTCTTTTTCCAAAACACAGCTCTCACACCTGTCCCCTTCTCACAAAATCATCACCCTAGTTCAGGACCCCTTAACTGTTGCTACGCTCTCCAGCTGCTATGCTCTCCTCCCCCAAATTACCTTGTATTTATTTTGCATATATTTTGTTTAAGTTTATACAAACATGTCTCCCTTAGTCAGAAGGTAGATAACTTGAGGTCACAAAATGTTTTACTTTTGTCTCTGTATCCCCAGCATGGAGAATTTGACAAAATTTCTCCTATCTAGGTCAGCCTTTGACAACAATTTGTATAAAGGAAACAAAAGAGGTGTAATCAGTATATAGTAGGGTATCAACAAAGTTAAAGGACAAAGTTTTAAAAAGGAAGGACCATTATGAAGTTAAGGAGAATAATGACTAAGAAAAGGTTTCTGGGGTTGGAGATTAAAATACCATTGTTTTACCATGGGATAGAACTTTTACAGTGAAGCAAATGATAACAGGTAAGTTAAAAAAAGTAAAAAAGTAAAACACATAAAGTGGAATTAGAATCAAAGTCAATGATGTCTCTTTAATAACCCAAGAAAAGAAAACTTCCTATCTGAGAAGAACTGCTGGGAAAACTGGAAAACAGTTCGTAGAAATCAGATTTAAGTCACTATCTTACATCACATGCTACAATGTACTCCAAGTAGAAAAAGTTACCTAAAGGTCACATCGTTAAAAAAAAAAAATTCACCCCCAAAACTTGAAGATAATAAGATCAGGTACTTTTCACAGCTAGGAGCAAGGGGCAAATTCTCAACCATACAAGGGATAGTTCAATTATGTGAAACTGAAAAACTTTTGTAAAACCAAAACAAATGCAATTAAGATTAGGAAGAAGCTGCAGGCTGGAGTTAAAAAAAACAACTTTGACCTAAGATCTATAGAGAACTATCATAAGTAATATGTAAGATCAAAAGCCACTCCTCAATAAATCAGTGGTCAAAGGATATGAACAGTACTCAAAAGAATAATTACAAATTATTTATAAAAGATGACTACAAATCACTAATAGAAGAAATGCAAATCAAAAACAATTCATGTTTTACGCCCCAATCAGTAAACTGGCAAAGATGACACAAGTTGGAAAGACTCAATGGTGGAGGAGTTGTAGTAAGGTAGGTACAGTAATGCACTTTTTCGATCTGTGAAATGAATTGGTCTAATAACTCTAGAAAGCTACTTGATTCTAACCTAAGAAAGTGGACAAAATGTTCATACCCTCTTGATTCCATGATCCCTCCATTGGGCATATACATCACAAGGAAGTCAAACAGAGAAAAGTTTCTGATACAGCAAAATAGTAATAGTAGCAAAGTAGCAATTTTTGTGGTAGCAAAGAACTAGACAGCAGATGTTCACTGATCGGGTGTAGCAGCTAAAAAAACCTGTTGGACATCAATGTAAAGGAATAGTGCTAATCCATAAGAAATGATGAATAAAAATACTCAAAGAACCATGGAAAAACATGGGCAATCTGATAAAAGAGCGAGGAAAGCAGAACCAGGAAAACAATGTACACGTTTGCAACAATGTAATAAATAAAAAGGCACTGTGGTACAGTGGAAACAGTTTTCTAGAGTCAGAAAACCTGGGTTCAAATTTCACTTCTGGTGTTTAATGTCTGTGAGGCCTTAGGCAAGTCATTTAATATTCACAGGTGTTGATTTCTTTATTTGTAAAATAAGGGATTTGGACTAAATTGTTCCTGAGGTTCCTCTTCTAGCTCTAGATTTGATGTTATGAATGAAAAAAAAAATTGAACAATGTATAATTATAATGATCACATGACCTCAGGGGAGAAATGGAAAAAAATCATCTTTTCTCTTCTTTGCAGAGATGGGAGACCATAGGTCTGAAATATTACCTGTGCAGTTGGATTCCTTGGTGTGTTGGTTAATTTTGCGAAATTGCATTTTATTCTCTTTTGGTCCTGATTAGAAGAGATGGCTTGCTGGATGGAGGAGGGATGTGTTTGGAAATGAAAATGATATAAAACAAACAAAAATATCAACAAAAAAATGAAAAGAAAGTCATCATTGAGAAGGCAGGCTCAGTAGAATGGGGAAGAAGCTAGACCTCTAAGGATTTTTTGAATTGGAAGCAACCGTAGAGACCATCTACTCTAATCTGCTCACTTTACAGATGAGAAAATGGAGGCCCAGGAAGATGGAACTGACTTGGAGGAACTGAACTGAATGAAAGGAGTAAAAACATAACAAGTGTAGAATAACTTCTTGAGGAAAAAGGCCAGCAAATTACTATCTGAGGGTCAAATCTTGCGGCCCAAAAATGGTTTTTACATTTTAAAACATAATACTACTTGACTTAACAATGGAAAAACCACTCAGCTCTCAGGTGGTACAAAAGCAAGCAGGTGGCATGAGTTTGCTCACCTCTATCCTAGAATTTTGGCAGGGAAGGAGAGAGAGGATGGAAAGTACATTAGAAGGATGGCTGGGTAGAAGGAAATTCTTTAAGGGTAAGAGATATATTTCTCTGATAACATCCTGTCATACCACTTCTCCATAATTCCTTATTTTATGATGCGCTCATGGTCTGCTCATGGTCACATAATCTTTAAAGTTCTTTGCATGATTCTCAACATTAATTCCTCTTGGACTATATTATTCCTTGATTTGCAAACATACATCACTTCAATACAGGCTTGAAAAAGATGGGGTTTTGCTTTTAGGGAGAAGTTTGAGTTGATTAAAAGATTTGAGTAATTTCCCAAAGACAATAAATACAGTTCACTCTTTTCTTATTCAATTCTAGGTTCTTCTCACTGTCTATTTGCAGTATCTGTCCAAGATACATATATATTAAAGTCAATAGCTTGTTCATACAACTTGAGGAATAAAAACTACTTACTTAGTAGTAGGTTATCAGAGCTTTAAAAAGCAACTGTTCAAATAGGAAAATCACTTTCTTTTTGGGATAATTTCTTTCTGCTCGATGAACCTAAGCATGTTACATATAACAGTAAACAGGAAGCAAAAGTATTATGAACTAGGAGGATGAGGAGGATGAGGTCATTGATCACTGGTAAGGAGGATGAGAATATCTGCTGGGCCTAGACTTTTTCATGTCCAGATAAGAGGTGTCCTATAATAACAACACATAGACTGAGGCAAGGAAATGATTTTAAAGGTTATCTGAAGGTCATTAAAATTAGGCTGGCTTTAACAGCTGGCCCATCTCTTTCTGGGTATGGGCATGTGCACTTTGAAGACAAAGGCGGGAGAGAGTAGAGAAAGAGTACCTGAAGCTACAGGAGAAAGACAATTTTAAAAGAGAGTTACTGAGGCGAAGCTGCCTTCTCCCTCCTTCCTCATCTCCTATCATCTATCACTTCCAAACCCTCCTCCTTTTCTCTTCCTCATCTCCTATCACTTAGATGCCTTTTGACACTATTTCCCCCTTCATCCCTGTCTCACATGCTGAAGTGGCCTTATTCCTTACCAAAGCTAAATCCTTCTATTTGTTCAAGAGGATACCATTCTATCCTGTATCCTCTGAAAAACTGCCCTCTTTTTCATCCCTTCTCTATCAGTTATCTTCAGTCTCTGTGTACTGGCTCCTTCCCCACTCTCTACAAACATGTGCATCTCTCCTCAATTCTCAAAAACTCTCAAGTGATCCTTCCATCCCCATTAACTATTATCCTATATCTTCTCTGCCCTTGTGGTCAGACTCTTTGAAATGGCCATCTACAATAGATGTCTCCACTTTCTCTCCCCTCACTCTCTTTTTAATACCTTATCATTTGGCTTCCAGCTTCCCCCAAATTACCAGTGATCAACGACCTCAAATGCCACATTCAATGATCTTTTCTCAGTCCTTATTCTCCCCAAGCTCTGTTCACTATGACTGGTGCAGGGTCTAGGGTCAGAGTTATAAGCTTCTCCTTGATAACTCTGCCCTCTCTAGGCTGATGGAACACCATTCTCTGCTGGCTCTCCTCCTACCCCATGAGCGCTCCTCAGTCTTCTTTGCTGGGTGCTAACACAGATGTCCCATGGGGCTCTATTCTCATCACCCTCTATACTGCTTCACTTGGTGATCTCAACTCACACAGATTTCATGACCATCTTTATGTTGATGATTCTCAAATCTACTCATCTTACTCCAGCCTCTCTGCTGATGGCCAATATTGCATCTCCAACTACCTTTCACACATCTTGAACTGCATGTCCAATAGACATCTTAGACTCAACACATCCAAAATGGAATTATCTTTCCCCTTACACCCTGCCTGCCTCCTAACTCTTCTATTACTGTTGAGGGCAACACCAACCCCTCAGTCCCCCAGACTCACAACAGAAGTGCCCTTGATATCTCTTACCTCCTTCTACCTCTCCTCCTCCCCCATAAACAATCTGTTGCCAAAGAATATCAATTTTACCATTCCAACATCTCTTGAACATGTCCCCTTTTCTTCTCTGATACTACTACCCTACCCTGGGACAGGCCTTCATCAACTCATACTTGGACTACTGGAGTAGCTTGCTGGTAAGTCTGTCTCCCTCATATCTCCACCAACTCCAATCCATCCTTCATTTGGCCACTAAAGTGATTTCCCTAAAAAAGGTCTAATCGTATCACATACACAGACTTTACCCCCACCTTTACTGACCCAATAAATTCTAGTGGCTCCCTACTGCCTTCAGAGTCATATACAAAATCTTTTGGTGTTCTAAGCTCTTCATAACTTATTCCTGTTTTTCCAGTCTACTTACACCTTACTCCCTGCCATGTACTCTTTGCTCCAGTGACAATGGCCTCCTAGCTGTTGCATGAACAAGACACTTAGTCTCTTTTCTATGGGCATTTTCTCTGGCTGTCCCCTATGCCTAAAATACTGCCCTCCCATTCCTCCCTTTCCACCTATTGGCTTCCTTCAAGCCCCAACTAAAATCCTATCTTTTAAAGGCAGCCCTCCCAATTGTTCTTAATTCTAGTGCTTTCTCTTTTAAAATTATTTCCTATTTCCCCTGAAAATAGCTTGTCTGAACATATTTATTTGTTCGTTGTCTCCTCCATCAGATTGTAAGCTTCTTGAGAGCAAGGACTGTCTTTTGCCTCTTTTTAATCCTGAATACTTAGCTTAGTGGTTGTCTTTTGTGTTCAAAGAACAAAACTATATCACTATGTTGGGGTCAAGATATAGTGTGTCTGACTATGGCTGATAAGACCAATATAAGCTCAGAAGCCCACAAAAATTGGGCACAAATAGTCCATGTGAACATTTGGAATGGAGAAGTCTCTGAATTTTGCACATCTCATGTTTCTTTTGAGCTACTGCAATTTTCTTTAGCTCATACAGCACAATGCCTTCTTTGATGTGGGCATGCTATGCTGGGTGGTCCTGTGTCAATGTCTCCCATGTGATCCCAAAATTCCTGAGAGAGACCTTAAAGAGTATCCTTGTATTGCTTCTTGGAACTTCCATGTGAGTGCTTGCCCTGTATGAGTACCCTATAAAACAGTCTTTTAGGCAAAGATATGTTTGGCATTCAAACAACATGGCTAGTCCATTGGAGTTGTGCTCTCTATTACAGAGAACACAGAGTTGGAATGTTTGGCAGTTCAACTCAATAAAGGACCTCAGTACCCAGTACTTCATCTTGCCAGGTGATCTTTAGAATCTTCCTAAGACAATTCAAATGAAAGTGACTCAGTTTCCTGGCATGGTGCTGGTATGCTGTCCAGGTTTCACAGACATACCACAATGAAGTAAGTATAACAGCTCTGTAGTCCTTCAGTCTGGTAGGTAGCCTAATACCTTTTCTCTTCCACACTTTCTTTCAGAGCCTCCCAAACACTGAGCTAGCTCTAGCAATGTGTGTGTTAACCTCATCATCTATGTGCACATCCCTGGAAAGGATAACACCAGGGTAAGTGTACTTTTTAAAGCACTCAAGACTTCTTCATTTGCTGTAACTAATGGTTCCATGTATGGATAGTGTGGTGCTGACTGGTGGAGGATATCTTTTATTCTTAGTGTTACTGTCAGGCCAAAATTAGCAAAAGCAGCAGAAAATTGACCTGTTGTATTTCAGCCTTGGAGGCAGCATTGAGTGCATAATCATCTGAACAAAACAAAAAGTCATGCACCAATTCTCCCTCCACTTTAGCCTTGGCTTGTAGCCTTTTCAAGTTAACTTGATGCTATTTTGGTCCTCCCTGAAGGCATCTGAAAACATCATGCTAAAAAGCTTGGGAGCAAGTATACAGCTCTGCTTCACTCCAATGGTGACTGGAAAAATGCAATAGCTTAGTCCATAATGCAGAACCCATGCAAATATGCCGTCATAAAACTGACTTCTTACAATACTGATGAACTTCTCTGGGTAACCAAATCTGAGTAGTTAGCACAGTGTCTGGTATATAGGAGGTACTCAATGAATATTTATTGGCTCACCAATATCCACCCAATGCCAAGAGAACACAATGAATAGTGTATTGGGTAGAACATCGTTGGTAACTTTATGAGTTCATGGAAAAGACTGGCACAAGCCATGAAGGCATGGATAGATTATGATCTGCATAATGTGATCTGCATGGAGGGCAAATATACACTGATAAGATAAAAGAACCAGAGTATTGAAGAAGGGGTGGAAAGAAATGTAGGCAGAGGAAAAGACAAAGTATAAGACAAGAGAAGTGATGATTGATGAAGCAAGATTCCAGAGGAGGATAGGATGAAGATTCCCAAAGAAAAGGTTGCAACCTAGTCTGTTATTATACAAACTTAAAAAATAGCCCCCTCCTTAACTGCTCGGCAACTCTATATTTCCCTATATCAAGAACTAATATTTATCAATCCTAAGTCACTAGAATACTTATATAAAAAATGAACTAGGTTATATCCCTTTTTGTGAGTATTCTTTTTTTCATAGCTAAATTTAACTTCAACAGTCTAAAAAAGATTCTTTTGATTTAGAGACAACAAAAGCAGGTACTTACCACAATTTGGTCTTCAGAAGCAGTTGAGACACTACTGTCATCAAAATAGTACCATTTTCCATCATCTTTATTTTTTGCAAAAGCAGTATCTAGAGTGAAATGTGGCCCCTTTAGTGAGTAATCAATACTTTGACTAAAACTACTTAAATGGGAAAACCATATATATGAAGCAAATCTATAAAATCCACAAAATACTCAATTACTTGTGTGTAGTTTATGAGTTATTTCTTATAGACTATTTGTGATAATGAGCAACTTGAGACTAACATCCCTTCTGGTCCAAGTTATATACTAAGAAAATTATCTGTCACACTTTTATCATCCCTAAAGTTTTACTATCCTAAGGTTTTCTAGAAAATATTAATGAAAAAATATCATGTTTGTTACCTAAGAACTTTTTTAATCAATTCACAAAGTTGAAAATTTAAAATTTTAAATGCCAAAGAAAAAAACTAATAAATTCTTAAAGCTTTTCTTTTTTTTCCCTTAAGGCTCATTCTACAAAGTCCTTCCTGATGACCCATAGATATTGAGTGAGTTCTTTCTTATCCAGTTATCTTGTTGTATTTATTTATCCACTCCATCTGTGGGAAAAGTCCCAGTATCTTGGTGGCAATGTTTGTCTCTGTACCCACAGCATGTATAAGCATGCCTCTGCAATGGAGAACAGGGTCTAATAAATGCCGACTGAATGCGTTACATCTTTTACCCCTGTTGCCTTTGCTCCTCTATTCCCTTCTTTTCTGTGTTAGCTAAGTAACAATTGGGTTTAAGAAAGCAAAGCCCAACTCCTCAGTCATAGGCAGCTACAAAACATCATTGTATGTAAATTCTGGTACAATACTATGCGAAATAAATTAGGGTTGGACAGTTGGTGTTCAGTGGCTGAATCAGCTGGTTTAATATCAGCTCCTGATCTTAAGAGTCTATCTCTAACGGACAAGGACTTTGTTTTTTATTATACTGACTTTCCCATCCTCAAGAAATCAACAAATTCAAATTTACACCTTAAAAACCTCATCACTTTTAATATTTATGACTAAAATCTTGATGCTTATAGACTCCAACTAAAGATAATATATAAAATGTCAACTTACAGTGCCCTCCTCCCATCCCTCCATAGTGGTTGGACACAGCAATCAAATTGTACCGGCAAGGCCCTGCATTTGGATTAATAAGGAATTCTGACATATCCAAGTCACTGTTTAAAGAAAAACTCAAGTTATTGATAGATTATCACACATTTTAATATTGATTTCTGTTGTCAGTAACATTTTACTTTTTCACATATATTACTTCTTCCCAGACATCTCCTGCTGTCTGTTGGCCTTTCCCTGCCAAAGAGTGCTTCCTAAGAGGCCCTGGGATACAGTAAAGTTTGCTTGGGGATTCCGAATTTAAATTTATTTTACTGCTTGTCATCATCAACTGCTACCCAGATTTATATGTCAACATATTTTTATAATTAAAATATTAAATTATTTTGAATGAGAATTCCATTAATTCTAAAAACCATTAGTGGTCTCCTAACATTTAGCAAATGCAATTAAAACTTACTTAATAGGAAAATCAACTAATGTGTCCAACTTATCCCTCATGTATCTGCTATAAGAAAAACGCTTAAGATGTACCACCAGTACTGGAGGCAGTGACCATAAATCTAATTTTTTTGTAGCCTGCTGATGTTCTTTGCAATTTGGACAGTACCTAAAATAAAGAGAAATATATATGGATACTTGGTTAATGAACAAAAGCAGCAAAAGATATGTTATTTTAACAAAATAAAATAAATAAAAATAAAGAAGCCCCCTCCATACCTTTAACAGAAAGTAATGTTTCTTTCCTCTTATCATGCTTTAATAAATTTTGATCATTTAACAAGATGAAAAAATATATGTAAAAGTACAATTTACAAGGATGACATTGAGATTACTTGAAATCCATTAACACATGGATATTTCCATGACAGTATTACAGAATATCTATAAAATTTGTGAACAGGAATTTAATTTGTATTTTTATAACTTAACACAAGTCTGAAATGTAACTGTACTTATACATATACACACACACACAGAGCTATATTAAATCTGAAAATGTAACTGTAATTACACACACATACACAGAGCTACATTTGAAGTAATACACATTCTCTAAGTAATATTATCACTTAATAGCTTTACCACCTAAATCAGTGCTTATTAATCATTTATCAAGCAAGGAGCTAACAATCAGTTAATTTTTCACACCAGGGACATACCTGAACACAAATCCTTATAGGAAATAATTAGAAACAAGTATTTAACATTGTCTCTTACCAAGGATCTTCAGCACCTAGCTTTTCTTTTGTTGTAAAAAGTTCAATGCAATCTTTTAATTTCACAAAAGGTTTTTTGGGAGGTTTATATTCCACACTTTCATGTTTTTCAAAATCCTAAAGAGAAGTATTTCTTGAGTTAAGAGAACAAATGAAACAAAACTCATTTTAGTGATACCATCCTTACTATGAAAAATAACGACAAGCTCCTAAAATATGATACTTTCTTTGAAAGTATCAAATCATATTATAGCTAATACTTTTTAACAAATTTCTAAAATGGCCTTTAAATCATAGTCCTTTAATTATAAACATATTTTAATGAACTTTTCACTAATTTTTGGCAAATGCTTTAACTACCATCTTTTCTGAAAAACTTTGCCTCTAAAAAGTCTGCTGAAAATTTATGTGTACTAAACAGATTCAACATATCTGTCAACACACTAACATTAATTTTAGGATGCTAAATGAGGAATTAATGAAGTGACCTACCTCAGCTGCATTATCATCAAAATATCTTTTTTTCAATTCAGGATCCCAATCCAAAGCAAGAAAAGATCTTTCTAAGATGAAAAACACATTTTTCCTTTTAAATATTTACAAATGTTTACTCTGTCAACATTTAAGTAAGCAGTTTTAACATGTTTGTGTAACTAGGGAAATTCTATTTCATTCATTTCAATAATCATTGATTAAGCAGTTATTATGTGCAAGTCACTGAGCCAGGTGCTGGGGATAAAGATGAAAATCAACACAGTTACCAAGCTATTTCCAAGGACATTTCCATAAATTAGCAATTAAAAAAAATGGACCTTATTGGTATGAATTCAATGCAAATTTAGTTGCAATACAAACTTTGAATAGATATTACCAATTTCTGAAATTAAATTTTAACAGTGCTTAAAACTGTTCTGTTTAAGGCAGAAAAACTTTAAGAGAAATGAGTATACAAATTCTGCATATAAATTCCAGAGACTAAAAAAAAAAAAAAATCAATGTACTTTGGACCCAAATTAGTGTTCAAGGCCTTATTCAGAAATAAACTCACCATCTAGTCTAAGCTGTCTGTCATCAAATCTAATATGTCTAGTATCATCTTTGATGTAGTTGATGTCAGTATTGCCTAAATTGTTGAATTGGAATGTAAATAATCGTTTTTTGTGTCCCATGAGAAGTTGACCTTTGCAAGTCTCTTCAGTACATAATCCATTTTCAGAATCATTATCTCCTCCAACTGAATCTTCAGACTGACTATTTTCATTCTCTGAAGGAAGTTCTTGATCCTGGCTGGATTCATCATCTGGCTCATCTGTTTCCATTTCGCCTGGGGAAGTATAATAGTTAAAAACAACAAAAACAAATAAACAAAAACTTCAAATAAGCCTGAAAATGTATTTTCTTCACTCTTAAATTGTCCATCAGAAGTTAATAGATTACTTATAGCAAAGGCCTTTCATTTCAGAAATTTACTAGTTTTAAAAATGAGTACCAAGGACTTCTCATTTTTCCTGTCCTCCACCACAGTTCTTCCATTAACAAGCACCACTGTACCAGGTGCTAGGAATTAAAGAATGAAAATCAACAGTCTAAAAGCTATTTCCAAGGACATGAATTAGCAATTTAAGAAAAAAGGAATCAAGTTCTTATAGGTGATCAAATATACCTCAAACAACAGTGACAGTGAACACTTTCTAAAATTTAAATAAGCAACTCTTACTTGGGGAACATTCTTCATGTATTCCATTTGGGCCATTCCCATTAATATTTTGGTCCTTACAGCAGTGTAGGGATCCTTCTGTTTCTTCAGTTTCAGTAGATGTTTTTACATAACGGCTAAAATAAAATCAGGGCAAACCATATGTAGCATATTCTACAATATCTAATTCCACTCTCCCCCCGCTCTATTGTGATCAATTGTAAGTAACTTTATAATGAAAAAGTTTGGTGGGCAGCTTTCAGACCTACGCAATGTCAAAGGGAAATTCATGCTATAAAACAAAGTACCACAAGTAAAACTGACCAATAGTGCATACACATTGTCTTTTATTTCTAATAAGTAAAATTAATTCAAAAATGTATGTCTTAAATTTATTTATTTCTAAATTCATGACAAAGATAATGCCTTTGCTTCAAATTGACACATAAGAGATTTTATTTCCACATAGATATACAATGACGGAGCTGGATTAGATGATTTCTAAGGTTTCTCCTAGCACTAAAATACACTGAGCATGGATTTATACTGAAAAAAGTGCATTATTGCTCAGAAAGGAAATGACAGTTCAAGACTGACATCTATTAAGAATCTATATGCCATTGTTGGTAAACATAAGAGTACAAATAAAGATTTGTAGGGGGGCTAAAGGGGAATCTTTAAAAATGCTGCCTATCAATACTCAACCCTCTAAGAAAAACAGTCACATATGTTCTGAAAATACTTTACATGCTTTTAGACACTTATTTAGATTTCTCATTTACTTCCTTCACGTAAATTGGCAGGCACTTACCACATCCTCAACAATATAAGATTGTAGAGTTTTTCTTCAGTATTATTTCTAGGTACTGCCATAAGAAAAGGTTGGCCGAAGAGTGATGAACCACTATGGTGGCTGTAACCTGTATGCCTGTACTTTTCTCTTAAACAAATAGGAATTATGACTTGCTCAGTATCTTCTGTTCTATTGATGGTAATTTCAAATCTGTAAGAAAAACAGTGAACACAAAACTTCAGAATGATATATTTCTTTTGTAAATGTTCTTAGGTAATCTACTGTACAACATGTGATGTGAACTTACACATAAATATCATCCCGTTCCATAATACTATTAAGATTTTCATCCATGGCAAATATTCTGTGAAATCTGTGATTGTATATATCAGTAACTATCATCTAAAAGGAAATAAAAAAATGCTTTTAAATTAAATCCACAACATTGAAAAACTAAACATGAGGTTATATGTATTTGTCTCAAAAAAGGAAAAGAAAAAAAAGACTTTTACCTTATCAGCTGGTACCCCTGACAAAGTAGATAGAGCTGTGCAAAGATCTAGTATATTTCCAATTTTAGGAACAACTACTTTGTACTAAGCAAAAAAAACAAAACAAAACAGGAAGTTACAATTTGGCATTTTTGAAGAATGTTAAGATTCAGGCAAGAAGACTCTTCATATACTGTTACTTCTAACAAACTGAATGTCTCTTAAAAAGTAGATGAATGTAATTTATATCACATGAGGACTTTCAACAATTCAAATCATTTACTGACTCATTTCTTTTAATTTCTTTCCCCCCAAATCTCCTACAAAGTGGGTGATTCATCCTATATAAATCTCACACATCTTTGTATACAACGAGGTCAGCTAATTTGGCTAATGATAGTAGTACCGTTTGTACTTCATTCAATATCTCTGCACAGAACAACCTCGTACCTCAGTCTACAAATTCCCAAAATGCATAGTTCAAATACAGAACCAGGAAGAAAAAGTATGGCTCAATAAAATTTAAGTTACTGGAAAAACATGAATTCTGGAAGGGCAGCACAAGATATGTTTTCTCCTTGATAGTGGGTATAGTGAAAACAGCAGTGGATGAGAGTCATGAGAAGTGCTGTCTGAATTCTTGCTCTACCACTTACACTTTTCTACTTTCACTACTCACTGGCAGTTTTACTCCTCGTATTTCTGCTTTCATTCATTTCTCAACCTGCTGTAATCTAGTCTATGATACTATAATTCAACTGTAACCACTCTCTCCCAAGTTATAAATGATCTAATTGCCAAATTTGAATCTTTTCTTAGTCTTTTTCTTTTCACCCTCTTTGCAACATGACATTATTTTGCTCAGTTTTCTCCTTTTGGATGCTCTCTTTGCTTTGGGTTTTCATGATACTTCCTTTCTCTTGGTTTTTCTCTTGTCTGATTGTTTCTTCTCAGTATTTTTTATTGATTCATCACCCACACCACTTCCCCCCTCTACCTCAACTGTGTGTGGACAATAAGGCTCTGTCCTGGGCCTGCTTCTCTCTCTTCCTACATTCTTTTCTACAGAGATAATTCCAAAATTGAATGTATTCATTCAGCCATGAGCTCCAGTTATCCAATGCTGACTGGATATTTCAAACATGGAATCTCAGCCTCAACTTCCAAAAGAGAACTCATTATCTTTTTTTCAAATCATGTCTCTTCCAAATTTCCTTATTTCTATCAAAATTATTTTTTGTCCTCATTCTTCCAGTCACCTGGGTTTGCAATATCGATTCCTTAATACCTCACCTCACATATTTGTATTTGCAAAATCTTGTCTTTTCTAACTCTACATCTATTCTCACATCTATCTCTATTCAAATGGCGAATGCTTTCATTGGGGCCCTTCTACCTCTGGCCTGGATTATTCAAAAAAACCTTCTCATTGGTCCCCCTCCATCAAGTCTTTTCCATTTTCGACACAGTTAAAGGTACTGTGCTGAAGCGTAGATTTGGTCATGCTACTCCCATGCTTAATAAAGACTTAATAAAGTCTCCCTATTACCTGTAGTACGAAATAAAATAAATTCCTCTCTTTGGCTTTTGAGATTCTTCATAATCTGACCCCAAATTACTTTAAGCCTTTAAAAACAAATCAAAAATAACAACAAAACCTTTATATACATTACTTCCCTCTGTGAGTCATGTGAACCAGAACGATTGACCTTGCTGTTCCCAGCACGATGCAGACCCGCTCCTGTCTCTGCCACTGCACTGGCTGGCCCCAATGTGCTTTTTCCTCATTTCTGCCTCCTAGAATCCCCTATTGCCTTAAAAACTCAGCTACAACTTTACCTTCAACACAAGGCCTTTTCTGATCTTTCCAACTACTATGACCCCCATTATCTTTTATTTTATACATTTTGTACATATGCATGCTATTTCCTCTTATACTGTGTAAGCACCTTGAGGGTAAGGACTGTTTTTTTTTTTTTTTTTTTTTTTGTATATGTTTCCATAGTCCTCCTAGCATACTGTCTGGTACATGTTATGAGTCTAATAAATTCTTAATGATTGATTTATATTCTGAATGGAATGGGCTATAAGTAACAGTATGGAGAAATAGAAAAATCTCTTGAACTATTCCTGAGTGTGCCTTCAGAGAGTGGATTTATCTGATGTACTGTAAATCACATACACTTACAAGTCTAAGTATTTAAAATGTTTTCCAGACATCAAATGAATTTTGGATTACTTATGCCAATACTCTCCTCTGTTCTCATAGATTATCTAGTTAATCAAAGGCACACAAAACTATTTTCAAGTAAGAAAATGAATCCAATCATTATTTTTTACCTCTAGGATTCAACACAAACTTCATGGCTTGCTATTTAAAGTTCTTTAAAACCTGGCCCCAACCTACCTTTCTGGCCATACATTACTCTCCATCATGTACCCTAAAATCCTGCTAAACAAGCCTTTCTTCATATTCTGCACACACATTTCCTGACCTAGCTCCATGCCTTTGCATAGGCTGACACCAACACTTGGAATATGCATGTACTCCCTCCTTCTCTATGATTCTCAGATTCCTTGATGGCCTTCAAAGCTCAGCCTAAGAGTCACTTGCTATATGAAAAGTGTCTCTTGACCCTTCACTCCCAATTGTTAACCTGTTTACTCCTTTCCCTTCTCCCCACCTTTGTATTTCCATCCTGATAGAATGTAAGCTCCTTCAGTGCAAGGACTGAGCAGCTTGCTTTAAAAAATCCTGTCTAGAACTTTTCTTCAACAAACCAGAAAGTAAAAATTATGCATTCTCACAGTAAAGCTTTTGTGGATAATTATTAAGGAAAAGAATTTATGTTTATTTCATTTAAAACGTATAGGTGAAAAGATAACCCAAAAATTCTCCTGTTTTTCTATTTCATAGGATTTCTGGAAGGGACCTTAGAAAATCACTGAGTCCAATCTGCTCATTTTAAAGATGGTGAAACTGAAGGAAGCCTGAACAGGTTAACTACACGCTCACTATCAAAGAGTTAGTCAGTACTTTCCTTATTTCAAGTTGGTTCTCTTACAGATTCAAAACATTTTTAATTTCTTCTCACAATTTTCTGTGTTTCACCTTTCCACCTGCCCCATTACTTGCAGAGATAAAGAATTTAAGCACTGGAAGGAAACTCATTATTTGTTCAGATACAGTTATAAGACATAGCTGGCCCACTAAGTCCATTAGTCCACCAAGACTAGCTATGTATTACAACTATTTTGTAATCAAAGAACTCTGGCAATCAAGATCACATATATGAAAGTACTGAAAATGACAAACTACAAGAAACAGAAGTTGCAGTATGACTGTTTTTCTCTAGATATAGTAACAACTCGGAGCTCTTGTCTGTGATGGCTTATTGACACACAATGGCTATCTCAATTCATGCTTTAGGTATAGCGGTAATCCAGTGACTGGATTTTCTCTCTTGCTTTGTCTTTATGTTTCTCTCTTTATTTGTCTTTCTCTATATACATAAAAGAAATGACAGGGAGGAAGTGAGAAGAGGAAAGAGAAAGTGCATTAGCCCTAATGGGTTCATTGTACAGAACACATTTCATCCTTTGGGAGATCTATAAGCTTGTGCTTATAATGAGGGGAATATAAAAACTGACTTTAAAGGGCAAGAAGCTGCTCTCTAACCTCATTAAAAAAAATCTCATACTATATTAACCGGAAGAAAGAACATGTTCTTAGCTGTGAATTGTTCCCAACAGTAAACTCATTTCTTTATTCTTGCCAAGAGTCCAGGAAAATCCCCAAAGAAGTGCAGCAGACAAAGAGATGTTCATGAGAAAAACAGTTTCACTTGACTGAGGAGGAGGAATTACAGAGCAAGGAAAGTCTAGTATTTTCCTCCCTGGCATCAATATAAATGTACTGTGGGGAAAACATCAATAAGGTAAAAATGTGGATGCTAATTTATCTTTGGAAGTTTCGCTATTTTTAATTGCTTTTTTTCCTTATATAGAGCACCCCTTAGGCATACCAATTATGATCTGAGCTTGGAGTGAAGTCCATGAGTGTACTTCTGCATGACTATGGAGTGAAGTGTTATGGAAGGAGCATTGGTCGTGGGGCCACAAATCCAGAGTTCAGGTTTTAGTTCTGATATTTACTAGCTGTATGACTCTGGACAAATAACCTCTTTGTGTCTCAGCTTCTGCATCTGGAAAATGGGGATAACAAGATTGGAACAGCCTACCTCAAAGAAGTTTTGTAAGGAAAGTCACAGTAATTCTTAGAGTACTAGATATGTGTGAATTATTCATATCTTTCTGGATCTTTCTAGTCCCAGTTTGATTCGCAGGAGAGTTTGGGGGTACTAAAATATAAACTGCAAATAAAAACCCTCAGAGGTCCAATGGGGAAAAAAAATCCAGGAGTTAGTTAGTTTATGGCTTACCATTGGACAATATATGCATATGGCATGATAACCTGTATTCCAGAGAACACCTTGCAATCTTTGCATGGAAAGGTAGAAATGACATGCATTTTTAGTTGTTTGTACAGTAGTAGTAGAATTTTCACTGATGGATTTCATACTTTTGACCAGACTCTCTCAAGAAAGAAAAATTTTATCCATTTGAAATTAAATAGGGCATGCACATTCATTGCAGGTCTTACTCATAAGTACAACTAAATGACCAAATTTCAAAGGTTCCCTTGACCAAAAACATCTTCTTCACTAACACGGTCTAAGTGCTTTATTAAGAACTCACAAGTTGGTATTAAAAGCCAAAAGGCTGGGCATTGACATTCAAATTTTAATCTGGGAAGGGTAACACATTAATCTAACAACTATTAACATTGATCATTAGTTCAAATTAATTTATTATATTACCTTGTCAGTCCTCTGCCTTAGCCATAATGAGTAAGACACATTTTAATTTTATCACAGAAGGAGATCAGGAAAAGTCTAAATAGGAGATCATGTCCTAGGTGAAGTACCAAAGTAGGAAAACTTAATTTAGTCAGAGATTAGTAAGACAGTACTGAGCACCTTGATCAAGAAGAAAAAGGAGAATAAAAGAATGGAGCACTTGAGAGATAAGTAATTTTATTAATCTTCCAATAATATCAATACTCTAAGACAAACTAAACTAAATGCCCCAGACATCTAATAAACACTTGTTCAGAGAAAACACAATGGAATCTAAGTTCCTTAAAGGTAGGGACTATTTTGTTTTTGTGACTTTTATAGGGAAAGTAATGCCACATAATTATGGAAGCTTTAATATTTTAAAAATTATAATAGCTTAAATTCTTGAGCACATAACTCCTTGGCAACATATAATCAATTTTTACCTACGCTGGATTTGAAAAATGAAGGTTTAAAATGAATTTGCATTACTTTTATAAGTGTGACATAAATAGTGCTATTTACCTGCAAACAATAATATTTACCTGCATAGGTTTGGTAAGTGGATCCATTCTAACTAAATAAACTTCCAAGGTACGCTCTTTTTTCATAGGCAGTGGAAGTGTCAAGTAACAAAAAGGATCAAATGTTACTGAAATCTTAGCACACTCAGGACAAACTAAGGTGGATTTGAAAAGGCCATGAAATATATCTACTATGATAGAGTCATTTCTCTTTAAGTGGTTTTCCCAGGCTTCTTCAGCAACCACCTACAAATAAAACAAACACATTTTTACAATACATTATTACAAAATTATAAATGTTACACAAGGTAACAATACAGGAAAATTTACCTTGTCAGGTCTTCCATCAGCATCCTTCAGCTGAATATAAGGTTTTTTCCTAATTCTATTCAAATCTTCATGTAGACCATCTAAGAGGAAAGCTAGTAATTCTTGGCAGTCTTGCTGTTGATACCCAGAAAACTGAGGTGCAAAACGTCCTACTTGTGTCTGAAATGAAAGCAAATGCAGTTTTATTACAGAATGAATGAATTTTTTCAAAAGCATGCTTACACATTGTTTTTTATTGTACTTTGTAAACACTCAAATAATTGCAGGTGCTATAGTTATCAAGGTTTTTCCTCCCAACAAAAAGAAAACTTCTTGAAGGCAAGGAGTATTTCATTTTTTGTCTTTATTTTTACAGCACATGACATACACTTAATAAATGCCTGTTAGTTGATTCCTTATTTTTTATCTTTACCTGATTTGATGAATTAGAACTGAGGGGTAAAGCCCAATAACCCATATATGACAAACAGATTCTTCAAGAAACCATTCTGTTAACTTCTGGTCCTTTGGTATTAAGCTTCTATGTCATCAAATACTAGATACAAAAAGCTCCACAGCTCATTCTTGAAATTCAGGGCTTTATAAATTTAGAGCTGGTCAGGACCCCTAGTCATATCTAATTTAACCCTTGTATTTTTATGAATAATTGTAGCAAGAGAGTTAAGTGACTTGTGTAAAGTCATATTAGGCAGTAAACAGCAGAGCTTGGACTTAAAACACACTTTCACTGACTCCAAACCTAGAGCTCTTTTCCACTGTGCTATGCTGCCCACTTTATTTCTTTTGTCTTCAACAGAATACTTTTTTATGTAAAGATTTTTGCCTCATGAAATTAAAAAACAATATTCTGACACCTATCTTTATAGCATCATTTCACAGGATCAAAGACTAGAGAAGGAAAGGATCTCTGAAACCAATGAGTTCAAGCCCCTCATTTTACAATTTAATCCTTTCTTGTGCCCAAGAAAAACAATGAGGCACAAGCACTGGTTACAGAGACCTCATGTGACAACCTCTTGTTGCAGTTCAGTTGTGACTGACTCTTCATGACCCCATTTGGAGTTTTCTTGGCAGAGACCCTAGAGTGGTTTGCCGTTTCTTTCTCCAGCTCATTTTACAGATGAGGAAACTGAAGCAGTTAAGTGACTTGCCCAGAGTCACACAGACCAGTAAGTATCTGAGGGCCCATATGAATTCAGGAAGGGGAATCTTCTTGACTTCAGGTCCAGCACTTTATGCATTACGGTGCCTACTGGCCCTATTTTAAAACAGACATGCAATATTATGCCCTAGTAATCTCACTTTTCTATTGAGAGAGAAGCTATGTTTTATGATATATTCTTCAGGATCTTCAGAGTTTAAAAAAAATTACTTTTAATTCAACTTCCTTCAATGATTTTTAAAATTATATGACTCTAGTCACTGCTACCATGTCCTTGTAAGCTTCTCATCTCAATTTGTATAAATTTTTTTTTTTTAATGAAAAAACTTTTATTGAGTGGCTACCATGTGCCTAAGTGCCCAGTAGGCACTATTGTAGGCATTAAAGATACAAAGACAAAAGTAAGACAGTCCTTGCCCTCAAGGAGTTTACATTTTAATAGGAAGAGACTACACAATAGGAAAAATAGTGGTCAGAGATGCGAGTTTTTGTTAGGGAAGTCAAAGGAATGTGACTGTAGTGGAACTATCATTCCCTTTCCAGAAATATTGACAGTTTTGATTGGATTATAGTTCCCAGAGGAAGAAGTTGAATGGGGAAGAGGAAGCAAGGTACTGCATGGAGGAGAATACACCCATGAGTCAGAGTGGATGGAAGTAAAGCCAGCTAGATTTTGTCATTTAGAGCAGTTTATTCTCATTCATTTGCCTGACAATTTAGCTCAACTTCAGGGTAGAGATCCAGACTGAGCAACTGATTTCTGCTTCAGATGGTACTATTCCAATTCTGGAGGCAGAGGGCTATGTCAGGGCAGATAGCAAGATGTCTCATGATGTGTGGAATGGATGGATGAATTGGAAGGGAATTTGTATAAATTTTATCACATTTCTTATAGGTTTTTTTTTTTGAGGGGGAGGGAGAGACAGTCAGGGTTAGATGACTTGCCCAGGGTCCTACAGTTAAAGAGCACCAAGTGCCTGAGGCCAGACTTGAACTCAGATCCTCCTGATTCCAGAGCTGGTACTCTACCTACTGTACCACCTAGCCATTCCTCTTATAATTCTGTATATTCATCATTTCTAACTGTAAAGTAATATTCTGTTGTATTCACATTCTATTATTCCACTTGTATGAACTACTGGTCATGAGTATTTTTGAATATAACGGATGTTTGTTTTTTTACTTCTTTGAGGTACATCCCTGGGAGTGGGACTGCTGTACTTCAAAAGCATTGTATAGTTGCATGATTTCAAATCAAAATCCAGAAGTGATGGATCACTTCACAGCCCTACCCACAGGCCTTTCAACATGGATGGCTCCTCTCTTTTATCATCTTTGCTGATATGCATGGTGTGAGCTGAAACTTGAATTATTTTACTTTTGATTCTCTTATTATTAATAATTTAGGGGATGTTTTCATATGGTCATTGATAATTTCTAGTTCTTGTGAAAAATGTTCTTATCATTTCATTGCTGATCTATTGGGAAATGGCTCCTAGCACTTTGTGGGTCAACAATTATAATAAAGAACAAAAAAGAAAAAAATAAATCAGTTCTTCAAAACCAACCCAAATCAATTAAGCCTAATACTTTATGCAGTATTAAGACACTAGTGTTTTTTTTTTTTTATCAGGTGTAGACAGTAACTAGTAGGAGACTAACAAAGTGTTGCCTCATAGGTGATCTTGAGGAAATTTTATTAATAACAAAGAATGACCTGTTATTAGTGTTTCAATTCTTGTACATGAAGGGAACCATAAAGCTAGCTAGGTTCTCCTTATACTTTTGCAGAAAATGTTTATATTACTTGTAAAATATTTTCTTTTCAGTCACATATAGGTACAAGGGCATACATGTGTGCACGTGTGTCTACGCCTCTATATACACTACACTTTGTGTAAAAGACAACTTAAAATGAGATTAGTTTCACTAAAGCTGGAGCATCATGAGCTTAATATAAGAACCAAAGAACTCATACACACTTCATCACTAAAAGAGTAATTTTTGTTCAAAATAAATTCAATTAACAGTTAAATTACACCTCTTAAACTGATTGTATGGTAATAATTTCTTGAAAAACTATACTGTAGCAAACTGAACTTATTAATAATACATAGGCCCAAACTTTTCAATGATATCATGAACTTTAAATCTTTTAAATTTAGAGAGAAAAGTTTACTATGCTTTTCATGAATATTATGTAAAAAACCCTCTCAATTTATTTCATACAGCAATATTTCAACAAATTCATTCCCTCCACCCATACACATGATACTAACCTTAAAGGCTCTTGGGGTGACGTAGCTGTATTTTCCGGACCACATTTGCTTGATGAGTTCCGCATAAGATTTTGCTATTTCACCTCTCATTCCTAACGGATTGTCAAAATTCAGTTCTTCTTGATATTTATCATTGAGGAAATACTCAGTAAGTGGAGGGGTGTTGCTCAAACACTGCAAAAGTCAAAATTTGTGACTTCAAGTAAAAGTAAACATAATTTCACACTTTTAAAAGATTTTATTATAATGAGTTGGAAGGAGTTGATTTTTTCTTTAGTAAAGCATATATAAAAGCCTTTTAAAATTACATTTTTTTAGGTTGTTAAACATGTGGCCAAATAAAAACATAAATAATTAATCTACTCTAATAATAATCCACTCAAATAATCCATTCTATGCTCCCAAATTTCAATTCAGTTGCTTGATAACTCAAAACACTAAAGTAATATTCTGGTCCATCAAGCTTAGAACCATTCTATCTCATTTCTATTTGGTGATAGAATATTGTAAAACTTTTAACTGTAGTAAATTACCTGTTGACTGAAAAAGAGAAATTCATTGTTCACTGTTTATTCTTTCATTCAATTTACAGAAGTTGCCTTTTACCTACTAAATTCAGTAACTTGGAATATCTGCCTGAGTAGGTAAAAATTGCAGTACGATGCAAGCAAAATGTTGCTTTAAAGAATTTCTGCTTAAGTTTTTGCCAGTTACCCAATAGTGTCACACAAAACCCAAGCCCTCCTTTTGGTTAATGATAACTGGTGGGCATGGTTCTGATTCTTAGTTTAGCTGAGCCTAGTAAAACACATTGTCATTCAGTACTCGGGGCAGGTACATTTTTATTCTTCCTAATTTCCTAATATCTTAGCAATCAAACTTTCTTTTGGGGAAAGATGAGAATTGTAGACAGATTTATTCACCCATTTCTTAGACCAAAATGAAACAATTTAATGGGCTAAAATTCAGTTTTTAATATAACTGGAAGAAGCAGGCATTTTCTTAACAATATTCAATCTCAAATTTCAGTGATCAAGTTTAATAGATGACATATCATTTAACATCTATGTGGAGAAATTGCTAAGTTTTCTAATTAGAACTCTTGAGATTCTGCTTAATGCCACACTGTATATGCTACAATGGACAAATAGAGCTTTACTATCACATAACGTGCCTATGACCTTTGCCTAATGGGAAAAGTTGTTTTTGTGGTTGGTGGGAAAAAAATTAAAAGCCAATTGCCAACACCAATTTTTTGAGACAAATGATTCTTTTTACTGTGAAATGTGTTAAAATCATTACTTTTCACTTGGGCTAGTGTGAAAAAATAACTTAGATGAGAAAGGTTTAGATAACTTGATGTTATATCTAATTTACATATCTAGCATATTTAGTATATTTTTTGCTTAAAATATCAAAGGAAAAATGTTAGAAATTTACTAATTAAAAATAATTATGGCACTGTCATGCTGGAACTAGATACATTACAGCATAACAAACATATTCTAAGTAATTATAATATCTATTTGGGGAATTTATTGAGAACAGTGTATCAGGAGACTCAAGGTTAACAGACAGTGTAACTCCTCCTGCCAGCCCAAACTTAGAAGTTCATATACAAACTAGGATTTACTACTGGACAACTTGTTCCTTCATGACGTTGACTTCAGCTGTTTGGGATGGGCCTTGGAAACTATTTAAATGGCAAAGTGAGCGTAAGGAGGGAGAAATGGAGTGGTGGAAGAATTTGCTGCTATGAGATAACAGCTCCTTTTGTTGCTCCTACCCTCTCAAAACCTTTAGCTTTTCTCTTGTTTACTTTTTTTTCTTCTTTCATTAACGTAGCTAGCAATGGTAGTGGGGTCAAGGAAGCTAGAATGACATCTGTTACAATATAGTAATATTATTTTATCTTTTTTCTGAAACACAGGAATCTCTCAGGTATCAAATTAATATTTAAGTAAAAGCTAAGTTGCTTAAAAGTTAAGTAGCATTTATCAGCGTTTACCATACAGAAAATACTGTCCTAGGTCCTTGAGTTATGGTGGGAGTAGAAGGGAAAGTCCCTTTCTTTAAGGAATATGTAAATTAATAGATATTGGGGAAATGATCAACCACAAACATCCATGCATGACCACAAAAAAAGCAGCAGTATGGTATGGTGGAAAGAGTGTTGGTCATGGAGTTAGGAAAGACAGTGACTTGAATCTTCTTGTTACTGTCTGTGTGACCACAGGTAAAACACAACTTTTAAACCTCAATTTCCTCATCTTTATAATGGGAGTTTAATAGCATCTGCAATACCTATCCAGTAGGGTTATGAGGCTGAAATGAAATAACATAGTGTTGTACAAAATTTAAAGCGCCACATATGCATTGGCTATTATTACTACGGATAGAATCATAAATTTTTTTTCAAAACCATGACTAACCACAGTTGGACTCTGATAAATACACTCTACATATTCAGAGCAGGAGGAAGAGAAGCTATGGGAGGAATGACTATGCTCTCTGTCTCTCCAACTCTTCTCTTCCCCACTCTGCCTCCAAATTCTTGTGCCATTTGTCTATCTGCTCCTTTTTAATCTCCTTTGTTGGTTCATTCCACCTAAATGTGGCTGCTCCACAAGAACTTTTTACTGGGCTCTCCTCTAGTCTTTTACTAATTTCTCTCACTTGGTAACTTCATCAGCTTCCGTGGATTTCATTATTTCTTTGCAGGTTAACTCCCAACTCTTATCTACCTAGCCCTAGTCTTTCACTTGAGCATTAATCAAGTATTTCCAGCTGCCTAATAGGCCCCATAAGCATCTAAAATTGGGTGTTTTGCAGGCACCTCAAATTCAATGTATCTAAAACAGAACTTACTATCTTTTCCCCCAAACATTTCTCTCTTCTAAACTTCCCTACTTCATTTAAGGGCATCATTATCATTCCAGTCAACCAGGTTCAGGAATTCTCCCTTTCTCATGCATCGAATGAGTTACCAAATCTTGTCACTTTTAGCCCTGCAATATATCTTGCATTTGTCCCCATAGTTCAGGCCCCTCAGTATCTTCTGCCTGCACTACTGAAATAGCCCTCAGAATTAGTCTCTCTACCATGTGTCACCCCTCTCAAATCTATTCTGCACATAGCTATCTAAGTTATTTTCCTAAAGCACAGATCTGACCGTGGTACTCTCCTACCCAATAAACTCTAAGTCTTCACTGTCTCCAGAAATCAAACACAAAGTCCTCTGCTTTCTTTTTAAAAAGCCCTTTGAAACCTGGACCTAATCAAACTTTACAAACTCAATCATTATTTCCATTCTTATACTCAACAGTCCAGCCAAACTGGGGTTTTTGCTGTTCCTCAGAAATACTCCATTTTTCTGTCTATGTCTTTGCACGGCCGATTATCATCCCATGCCTAGAATGTAAGCCCTCCTCAGTTCTACCTATCAGAGCGCCTTATTTCCTTTAAAACTCTCCTCAAGCATTACCTTCTAACTGAAGCCTTTGCTGATCCCTCTGACCATGACTGCTCTACCACCACTTCTATTTAATGTGTTAACACTTCTTTATGTATGTTTTATTTTCACTAGAGTATACACTCTTTGAGGGCAGAGTTTCATTTCTTTCTTTCTAACGCCAAGGACTAGCACTGTGTCAGCCACATAGCTGGTATTTAAAAATGCTTGTCAATTTATTGGATCTAAAGGGATTAGAGTGTCCACTTGTGAGACATTCACTAGCAGGATTATTTAAAAAAATATTTCATGAAGGGAAAGGGTTCATGGAATGGTTTCAAGTCTTGATTGACAAGTAGATTTGCTTATGGAGGATAAGAATATAAGAACTGTTGAAAAGGTGAAAGACTGTGGAAGGTGAGATGTTCCAGGAAGGTAACAATGGTCCATAGATCATTTAAAGACAAAAATGGCAAAGAGTGCGGGAAAAGTTTCAAGTAGGTGTGTGTGTGGTGTTGGAACACAGAGCATGGGCCAAGACAAAGTAGAAAATGAGAAAAAATAAATGACATTATAACATGTTTCAAAATTTAACACAAAAGCAATGTGGAGTCACTGTTAAGTTCTAAAAAAAAAGGGAATTACACCCAAAGAAGACAACTTATTCTTATGAGTTGCTTGTATTTGGAGGATAGATAGAAACTGAAGGCTGGTGAAGTAGATCGGGAATAGGTTCCATGGGAATAAGAAGAGGGAGGACTTCAGTTCAAGTGCCACTTTGGCAAAGAAACTTTTCCTGATCCTCCCCTTTCTTCTGAAGCTGGTTGTGTATATTGTACATATCTTTGATGTGCCCAGTGATTTGCATTTTGTCTCACTCATTAAAATGTGGCTTCCTAAAGGGCAGAGGGTGTTTCTGTCTTTCTTTGTTGCTCTACAGTGCCTATCATATAGTAAGCTGCTTAATAAATTATTGTTGACTAGTAGGGCTTGGGGATCAATGCAGATTGAATGAACTGGATGCAGAAGGGAAAGCTGATTATTGGCACACTAAATAGTAGCAATGCTACCAGGAAAGAGGAGGAAAACTAAACACCTGCTAGAGTATGGGGCTATGACAACGAACTCATTTTATATATGGCTAGCTTTGGAGTCACAGAAATGGAGCTATCTTGTGAGTGAAGAAGAAAAAGATCCATGAATTGTTTGGATAATGTTCAATATTAATGACATTGAAAAAAGAAGCAACAGCAAGACAAAAAAAGGAATGACAACAAAGGTACCAAGAAAATCAGAAAACTATATTGGTTCTTGATTCAAATTTAATAAATTTGTTAAGAAAAATAAGGTAGATACAGTATCAAAAATAGTGGAAGAATCATGTTTAATAGACAAAGGGCTGCTGAATTTGAGTAGCAAGTAGGCTCTGGTGTCTGAAGTAATAGTAGAAACACAGTAACTTCTGACAGTAATGAACTATGACTGAAAAAAACCCAATTTACTATCCCTTTGTATCACTTAGAAAATGTTAATCCTATCACCATTACTCCTCGAAGTTGTTAGGCAGAATAAAAAATAGGAAGGAAACATCCCAAAACAGTGATTTCTTGGGTCTGGTTTTGCTAAAAGAAAGAAGCTACTGTAAAAAGATACAGTAAATGTTGTCTAATTCTAAAGTGGATGGAGACTGCTAATCTAAATTATGCCAGGAAAGATAATTTGGATCTTATTTTTAAAAGTTTGCCTTTTGAAGAGGTGTGTCCTTTTATAAAATTACCTGCAGGCATACGATTCCACAATTTCACTTGGTGAGCTGTTCTAATTATCTGTTTTGCCAAAGATGTTTTCCTTCTACCAAATAAACTTTCATTTCTTGAAATTTAAGCTAATTTAATTTTTTTCTCTCCCGAATCAAGATCTGGACAACACATTAAAAATAGCAATTAAAGTTAAATGTAAACCCAAATTCTTTAATGTTTTTTCATTCACTTTAATCACTATATCCAACATTACTATATTCAATATATTAGAAATGTTGACTGTCCCAAGAACCTTTCCTGACCTTTGATGAAGGTGGACAAAACTGAGATAATAGTTTAAAGGAAGGATAGGGATAAATTATTATTTTGTGCTATTTTTTTCTTAGCAAGTTACCACTAGATCCATTTTAATTTTGACTGATTGCTTCTTTTTGTATAGGAATCATTTAACGCTCTTTTTACTCTGCATAAAATGGCTTATTACTTCAAAGTAATTTTTAAGAATTAATTAAGAAATGACAAGTTTATCTTTTCCTTGACTATTATAGGTTCTAATTTAAATATATTCTTTTTCACTTTTCAGGTAGATTAGCTACATTTCCTTCTTTCCAGCTGCCTTTTCTATTTATCAGTATTTTCAGTTTATGTTAGACTTCCAAGTTCTTTCCTGTTAGTTGTTTCTTGCTTTTGAGAAATATTCAGAACAGGCCACACTCAGTTCTTATACCTGGCACTCTTATAAAGGGAAAGGAGTTAGCATTTGCAGTGTGGGTATAGTACAAGGTCAATTGTTCTCATGTTTAAGCATTTGGGTACAAATTCTAATTTTTCCATTTACTGCCTAAGTGATGACCTTGGCTAGTCTCTCTACTAAATCTTAGTTTCTTCATCTGTAATATTAGGGAGAAAGTCTGGGGACTGGATCAGAGATATAACCCGGTCTGATGGGTTTTACTGCCTCCCACTCCTGCTATGCCTGTCCCCTGACAATAAAGGAATGGTACCCCCACTCAAAGATGAACATAGCACGTCTGGTCATATCCTCAACATCCCAGTGACTCTGAACTCTTGTAGAACATCATCCAAATTCCATTCCACACCCTCCCACACTACCAATTTCTCATTCCATCCCCATCAATTCTATCACACCAAAGTCTCAACCTAATTCCACCTAGCTGTTCTACTGTGCCATAGTACACAGACAACATATTTCCTTTCATTTCAAATCTTTCTTTCTCTCAGTCCTTCCACTCCCCCTGATGATACAGCCTCCATGACTACCCTTTCCAGTTACGGCTGAACCTTCACTCATTCTCCTTGGCTTGAACACTTAATGGCTGTATTTTGAGCCTTCCTAGCTTAGAGTGAATGTCAATAGTAATGTTTCTCTTTGGAGGAGCAATCCTGAGGGTCTTCCCCTCCTAGCTTGATTTTTTTTCTTTTTTTCTAATTAAAGAGGTTATCCCTTGACTCATTTCTTAAAGAGGCCTATTCACTGAATGGGCATTACCTCACTCTAAGTGAGGACCTGAAAAGGCCTTAGCCTAAAAAGGCCAGGGTCTCCCATTGTATCCTGGGTCATTTCTAGTCATCCTGATGAATATTTGGCCACTGGACCCAGATGGCTCCAGAGGAGAAAGTGATGAGCTTGCACAGCCCTCCCTCACTCAAAAGTCAACTGCAAGTCATATCATCATTTCCCTGATGTCATGGTCCTCTCTGAAAACGGACAAACACAACCTGGGGCTGGATAGTTGGAATACTCTTTGTTCCCCACTGCCACTTTCAGGTTCTCTCCCTTCCTCCATCACTCAGTTACCTCTTTTGAGATTCACACTATTCATATCAACCACTAAATAAAAATTCTGGTAGCTATTGCCTACTTTTCCTTTCCTCAATGGGTTTCATACTTTGCTTACAATTTTTCTCTCCTCCCCAATTCCTGCCTTCATACTAGGGGACTTCAACATGCATAATGATTCTTTCTCAAATACTTTAACTACTCAGTTCCTCAACCTACTTACCTAACCTCAGCCACCATGTCCTTGATCTTATCTTCCTTCACAAAACCCTACTTTTTGCCCACACTGTGACCTCAAATTCTGTGACCCCCTCAATTCTCTCCTAAGCTATCTCTCTCACACTAGCCACTCTCTCCTTTTCTCTCCATCTTGACCTACTGGTGAACCAAATTCCAGATTGTTCCCCTCTTGAATCTCTAGCTCCTTTATCATATTTTTGATTATACCCAGCCAAGCTTCAGCCTTGGATCATTCCCAACACTCCTTGTCTTAGCTCCTATATATGTGCTGCTGAATGAAGGTGGAGAAAAATCACACAAACATTCTGACTGGGTCTACTACAAATCTATGTTGCACATCCTCAAATGGACCCTCACTGCCTCTCAGCAATCCTAATTATACCTCCCTTGTTAACTCACTCTTCCACTTTCCACAGCAGCTCTTCCAAATCTTTTCATTTCTCCTGTAACCTCCTATGGCTCCCAAACACCCTGCTGTCTTGGCTGAGAACTTTACCTCCTATTTCACAGAAAAATGTGAGGCCGTTCACTACGAGCTCCCTCTTATTCATCTCCTATCATGCAGGTTCCTTTTGCCACTCTTTCCTCCTTTACCCTACTGAACATGATGAAATGGACTTACTCCTTACCAAAGCTAACCCCTTTTTCCTATCATGTGGTCCCATTTCATCCCCTTTGCCCCAAGAGATTGCCCCCTGTCATCCCAACTTTCACTTATTTCTAATCTCTCCCTTTTTACTGGCTCATTTCTTACTGTCTACAAAACATGCCCATGTCTCCTTGATTCTGATCATTCCACGTGTGCTGTTATTCTCCATTTCTTCTGCCCGGTGTAGCTAAACAGTTACCTATAATAGGGGCCTCCACTTTTTTCTCCACTCATTCTTTTTTTAAACTTTTACAATCTGACTTCTAACCTGATTCCATTCAAAACTACTCTCTCCAAAACTATCAGTGATCTCTTACTTGACAAATTTAATAGCCTTTTCTCAATCCTTGACCTCTTTGCAGCCTTTGACACTGCTGATCACTCTGCCTTCTCTCTAGGTCTCTCCTGTTTCTCCCTGCTGACTGCTCCTTCTCTGTCCTTTCTGCTGGATCCTTTTCTTCATCACACCCTCTATCAGTAGGTGTCCCATAGAGTTCTGACCTGGGTCTTCTTCTCTTCTCCTTCTATTCCATTTCACTTGTTGATCTCATCAGGTCACATGGATTTAATTACCATCTCTATGCTGATGATTCTCAGATATACCTATGATGCCCCAATCTCTCTGACCTCCAATCTCTTACCTCCAACTGCCTTTCAGATATCTCAAATCTCAAATAGAATATCCAGTACACACCTTAAAACTCAGTATATCTAAAACAGTACTCATCTGTTCTTCTACACCCTCTTTCCAGAACCTCAGGCTCAAAGCCTAAGAGTCATCCTGGATTCCTTATTGTCTCTCAACCCTCCATATCCAAGATATTGCCAAAGGCTGTAGATTTCACCTTTCTTCAATATACCCTCTTCTCTCCTTTGGTGCAGGCCTTCATCACTTCATGCCTCAATTACTACAGTAGCTAATGGTGGATCATTCTCTAACCTCATTCACAATAATGGCATGGAGATGACTATGGGATCTTGAAGTCTGTGGCAGCATAGCAGGCATGCTGGGAAAGGGGCAACAAGCATGAAAGGCTATAAGTACGAGCGCAGCACAAACTTTAAGTCTGTTGTCTAAGGGGAAACTTAGTGAGGATGGGAGGCACTCATCTAGAGGTGAGCTGTATGGGTATACATTTTGGGGCAATAGAAACTCTTAAAGGTTGTCTACCAAGTCTAATATGATAAGTGGCAAACTAATAGAGATGCACAGCATTGAGTTAGGAGGGAACTCAGAGACAGTCTAATCTACTACCACATTTTATAGATGAGAACATGAAGGCTTAGAAAAATGAAGGGATTTCTAGGTTTTCTAGAAATTTCAGGATTTCTACTAAGACACAGGAAGACAGATAAATGTTATAGCTGGGATCTGAAATCTGATTTTTGACTCCACATTCATTGCTCTTACCAGTAGACTATGTTTATTCCTTCAATTTATAGGTAGTTTCATACTTCATGGAACAATTAAAGAAAAATGAGTAGTTGTAAAACAATAGAAGAATTTTAAGTGCTCCTTAGAAGTTCCCAAAGATCAGCTAAAAACTTCGATAAAAAGGAAACTTATAAAAGATATGGAAAATAATAGGCTTAAATAGTGACTCTGAGTCATTTGGGAAAGATGGGGCAGGAACATTTTTATTAAATAACAATGACTGTCACTAACTATTTGCCATATTTTCTCTTACTTTATAATATTAAGATGAAATTCTAGAAATACTTAATACAGTCTTTTTAAATCAAACTGCACACAAGTCATATACTCTGCTTTGCAAAAAGTTTTCAAGTAAAAACTAGGATTAATGGCTTTTAAAAATTGTCATTCATATCTTTTGTTCTCATCACCTTAATTTTTGAATATTCTTCCTTTCCCAATAAGCCATCTTTCATAACAAAAAGTTAAAAAAGAGTTAAAAAAGTTAAAGTTAAAAATGCATTTCATCAAAACTAATCAACTGAGCCTGACAGTATATATATATGTATATGATATTACAAACCCATAGTCCTCTGCCTCTGCAATGAAGGAAGAGAAGTATGTGCTCCTGAAATAATACTAGGCTGTGGAAATGCATGTGAGATGTCTGTAATAATTAAATTCAAGAATTCATCTAAAATACAACTCACTAGCTACATCAAACAAAAGTAAAAGGCAAGGTCTATTAAATTTCTTTTAGATGTTCTGATTGATTTTTCATTAGACTCTGGCTACTTTTTATTAGGTCTACCTCAATTTCTTCTAAGCTCTGAACACATACTAATGTCTATTTTCATAGTTATGCATACATATTTTGCAAAAACTGTCAACTGTGTATTAAATAAAGCAAAGTTCTGTTACTAACAAAGTGATTTTCTTAGCTCTCTGAATGGATTATTTGCAATCAAGAAGCTATAACTAATGATTTATCTTTTAGGCATAAGTTGTTGCCCTTAAACTCCAACACCCAATTTTTAAGATCAGGTTTTGATGACTTAAGAGGATGCCTGGAATCAAGCAGATTTGGGCTCAAGTCTTGTCTCTGATCCAAGTTACTTAACCTCTCAGGATCCAGGCAAATTTCCAGGACAAGTTGCAGAACCAGGTACACTGGTAGAGGGAGTCTCTATATCAGGACCTTGCTCCCCAAAATGGTGAAATTACAGTTCAGGATTAAAACAAAACAAATGAAAAACAACCCAAAGGATGTATATAGTTGATCAAAAAATTACATATGTTTTAAAAAATACTAATGTGAGTAATACCTTATTATGCCTATGCACAGGCCTACAAGTGCCTGAATATAGACATGGACATAGTAAGTCCACTGTGTCACTAACAAACTGGTCATATTAAATTTATAAAATAAGTTTAAATCAAATTTTCCCTCTCTTACTCTAGAAACGTCATCATTTCAGAAAAGTATATTACAATGTAAAGATTCATTAGAACATTTAAGCTTTCCCTCTCAACTTGGTTGTACAGAGTGAAAGACAATTTGTAATAAAGGTAAAGACTCCAAAGCCACAGTATCTAAAAGCAACATAAAACCAATCTTCTCAATTGCACATAATGGCTCATTTTTAGTACAATATTTGATACAACAAAATCCATATAAGAATGAAGACAGTCCCTGAGGAATGGTTAGAATGCAATAATTTGTACTTGTACTCTTCATTAGTTTTTTAAAACAACTATCTTTGTTACAGAAAATATTTACACAAGAGTCTTTTATATTCATAACAACAATTTCCACTTACTGGGTTGTTTGACACTATGTCTTACCCTAGTTAAAGTAATAACAAAACAATATAAAACAAAAAACCCCACGTACCTAAAAGAGGTATGAAGAAACTCCACCAAAGTTCTGGCTACAAGAAGGCAGATGAGCTACTTTCTTGCTTAACTAGGATTCTTTTTCAAAGCAGATTCTAAATCTCTACACAAAAAAAGACGATCTCTGATCTTCAATTATAATGAACAAAGTACACTTACTTGTAATAAATATTCATGTATTTTTATAAATTTTAAGACAGTTCACTAAATTAAATTGAATAGTGAAATGAAGAGAGCAGTGAAACCTAAGAATTTGGTGTTGGTTCCCTGACTTCTAACTATGTGAACCCAGGAAGTAATTTAGCCCCTCTTAGCCTTAGCTACAACATATACAAATGGGAATAATTGTAATATTAATAAACAGTTCTAAGAATCAGTTGTCAATGTAAGTGAAAACCTTTGAAAACTATAAGACATTTTGCTACTAAACAGTATAACTGACAAGGCATGCTAATAAACAGTGAGTTTTTTGGCAGTTTGGACTTCATACAATTTTTTTGAACCATTTCTTATTATTGATAGTATATTTATTTAGCTGCCCTAAAAGAAGGTTCAGGCTAATATCTTTACATATGCTCAGTTTACTGTAATATAGCCTACTAGATCCTACAGCTACCACTAAATATGAGATAGGGCTATAAAATAATGTAATTGAAATTTGATTGAAAAAATTCATATATAAATAATCCCTTCCCTTTGGAGCATTCAGGAGAAGATAAGCAGTAGGCAGGCCCTAATAAGCAACACTTTTTTGAAGAAGAAAGATTTAGCCTAGAGATCGAGATTTGGGAGTCATTTGCATGGAGGTGGTACTTCAACCTACAAGACCTGAGAAGTCCTACACTTCTAAGAATACATTTCTTGGAGGACTGTATATTTATTTCAATGATCTTGCTATGGCTTAAAGCATCTGTGGGATGTTTTTCTAACTGCGTTCAGTTGGTAACATTCTTTTGAATGTCCTCAATGGTGGCAGATCTTAAGGACAAACAGTCAATTGTAACTTGGAGCTAAATTTGGTAAGTTAGACACTACCATTTTTGATGAAAACAATGATGACCACAACAAGGACAAAGGTATAACCATGATGCACACTGATTTTGTCTGGTGGCTCATCAACAATTTCAAAAATGTTTTCTGCAAAGTGAACACTGAAATAAGCATACAGCTTCACAAAGTGATTCAGAAAGACATTTTGATGTGTAAGTTCTGGTATGTATGCTTAAAAATAACAACAAAAAGTCTCATTTGTTACTTTACAGTCACACCTTTAAGATGTGCTCTCCTAAGAAAACACCTGTAGCTGGAACCAAGCAAAGACATTGTGATAGCCCCAATATGGTGAAAAATTACCTTATACCTACTACAGACCAGAAGTCAAAGTGTATAAGATAGAAGCTAATTTACGGTCCCAGGGAGAACTTTGGATGAACTGGCTTCTCAGAAGGTGACTTCTACTCTAGTTTTCTCCAGTTAACACATATTTTTCAGATTAATAGTAGCTGACAGAAAGAATTTAGCCCAAGGGACTAGATCTGAAATTTAGCGAGAGAAAGAAGGGTAGCCTGAGGAAAGCCCAGCCCAAGATAAAGTGATTCAGAATGAAGTGGTGGAAATGGATGGTAACCAAAGATAACTATATTCTGTAATTCTTTCTGTTGGTTCGTGACAATTAAGTTGGATATTAGTGGCAATGAAGACAGCACAAATGAAAAGTAACAATGAAATCCAATAAAACTGAGTAGGTTCTGTGCTAAGGGATCAGGCAACAAAAATTACATCTGAATTTAAAGCAGAAAGTCCCTGAGACCCAGGGACTATTTTGTTTTTGGCTTTGTATCCTCAGAACTTAGCACAGTGCATGGAACACAACAGATACTTGATAAATGCTAATTATTTAAGAGAAGAGATATTTAACTCAGGTTGAGTTACAGATTAAGATTTTTTGGGGTATCGACAAAAGTCAGAGAAAAGTTACAATAACTGATGTAAGAGAATTGGAAAAGATTTAAGGAATCAGAAAAAAAAATTCTGAAAAAATTATTTGCTCTCCTAACATTACAGATTGAACAAAAGACTACAGGAATAGTTCTGGGAGACAGAATAGAGTTAGAAAGCTTAGGCTATAGATCTAGCTCCATCAATGACTATGTGTGATCACACTTGATTTAAGTCAGTCATTTAACCTCACTCTGTCTTAATTTCACCATCTGTAAAATGATTAAAGTAGCACCTGCCCTACCTAATTCACATAATATATACAAAAGCAGTATGAAAAGCCTTGCATAGCTGGGCATGGCACATGCCTGTAATCCCCCCCCAATTACTGGGGATCAGGAATTTTGAGCTTCTGTAGGACAAAAGCTAATCCTGTGTCTGCACTAAAGCTAATAACAATATGTTGAGTCCTAGGAGTGGGAGGTCGGTGGGGTGCAGAAGAAGGGGTGCACCATAATGCCTAAGGAGATGTGAACCGGCCAGAAACTGAGTATATGTCAAAGGTTCCACCTTACCCCCAAACAACACTGTATACTCCATATCACACACAAGTATGTTTTAGAGTTTTATATATTTTAAATATTAAGATACAGATTCATAAATGCTCCTTTTTATGTTTCTATTTCTACAATCTCTAACATAAGGGTCATGATAATACTTGAAAACTACATATATTTTAATATAATTTTTCCACAGAAGGAAAATAAGTTCTAAGGAACTGACCTATAAATTATAAGAAGTTGTGAGAAAAGTAATTGGAAAAAATAAAAATCTTATTTTAAGGATATGATATGAATGTTCTTTACGACCATCAACCTGGAAAAAAACATGTATTTCAGTACCCTAATTGAGAGTTTTTTCTAAGGAAACAAAAACCTTTAACAATGACTCTACTGTTAAGTAGTTGAACATAAGCAGAAGAGACAGAGTATTCAAAAGCGAATATATACAATTAAGCCACTGGTTAATAGCTAATTCTCCTTTACGACATTTTCCATATGAAATTTCCTACCTTGATATAACATCTGAATATTTTAAATATAAATGATATACACATTTTTCTTTATTATAGAATTACATATGAAGAAAAACATTGAGTTTTCTTTATACATACACAAATCTTATTATGTAGTATACTGTACATTTCTTTTACTAAATACATTCTGACTTGTAAGACTAGATTTTACAGTGCTTTGATCTCTGATTTACAATTCTCCCATAAACTTCTATACCCACTTTTATTCAAGGATTCAAATAAAGTTCTACTATATAACCAAAACTCAAATCTTTAACACCATTATATTTCAGGAAATGAGAAATTAATAGCCATCCCAATAATTTGTAATGAATCTGGAATTTCCCCAGTACCTGGAAAATAGTCAAAGTAATCCCCTTCAAAAAGAGTAAGTTGTCTTTTGTAATGCTGAATATGAACCACTCCCTTTCTGTTCAGGTGCTCCAGAAGCCCAATTCTCAAGTGATCATGTATGCTCACTATTTTAGTAAACCGGTAACTAGAATAGGAAAGAAAACAAACTTAATTTTTGATTACCTAAAGCTTTTGAATGAGCTGAGTAACTCAAACTGATCAAAATGAAATACCTCTCACAATCCTTGGGGGAAAGGGGAGAAATCTTCCCTGAAAATAAAAATGAAAACCTGATCTAAAATAAAGGTAATCACTTTACTTTGATTTGATAAAACAAAACCCAACAATTCTATAACTAAAAGCAAAATCTTTTTTCCCCCTGGGCTTACAAGGGTGTAGGAATGAAGAAACATTTTCAGATTTGACTCCTCAGTAACATTTCCAAGACCTATCTTTCCAAGGCGTCATGGTAACAAGAGTCTGAAATGTTGGCATTTTGTAACTCCAAGGCAATGTATTAGTTTTATAGTGAAATAGGGGAGGGAATAAAATGAAACTGTAAAGTAAAATTTTAAAATAAAGAATGATGACCCTAAGCCTTTGCTTGATAAATAGACCATAAAATTATTACAGAAATTGTATGCCATGAGTCTTTCTTTTCTCTAAAATTAGTATTTTTTTTAAGAAAAGGAAACTCTGAATAAAATTTTAATATTAAATTCAAAGTCTTCCTCAAATTCTGCAAAGCCATTTTGTCTTGTACCTTCCTTCCCTTCTCCACAAAAAGAAGAGTAAAATACAAATGGATACTAATCATCTTTCATTTTAATTTTACCATGATTCTCTACAACAACTTACCAGGTTAAGAGTACTGAAAGTTCTGTACTTAAGATAATAAACTGTATAATCAGTAAAGTTTTAAAGACATGACACTGATGATCAGGCAAAAAGATTTTTCTGTTCTCATATCTTAGTATATCTGTTTATAGCCAATTTTTGTTTAAAAAAGTTAAGCTGTTTTTAATTATTAAAAAACTTAAACCACAACAATATTACATTTGTCTAATTTTGTTCTGATATATTTCATCACTTATGGCTTTGCGAATAATGGGAACTGCTGCAGAGGAGTTTTTCACACTAGTAAAACTTTTTAGTGTGATCTTAAAAATATCATATGTAAGGTTGGGGTTAGGAGAATCCTAAATTCACCATGAAGATCACTGCCAGGTTTTACACATGAGGACCCACAGAACTACTACAGTGGTCTAAACCAAACAACAATGATTATATAAAGAGGGTTGTACTAAGACCCAAGTTCCTAAAGTACAAAAATTGTGATGGAGTGATTTATGTTGCAAAATATTGAGTGATTAGTCTAAAAGCCTAAGTGATACTAATGAATAATAAAACAGTATCAGCAAGAAAGCTTCATGTAGGTTGTGATTCAAATTAAATTCTAACACTAACTATGGAATTCTGACATAGCAATTGTTTCTGAAGATTTTATTTTTTCAGCAATATACAGTCAATTACATATGAATGGTTTTCCAAAATGTTCTGTTATGCAAGACTATATTTGTATGAAGGCACTAAAATGGTTCAGTTCTATTGTTAGTTAATATGATGTTCCAAGGGCTCTTCAATTTTAAATCACTAATATCTATTGCTATCTGTCTGAGTGTCTCGCAGTGTTTCCTCTCTCTATATAATGAGTATTATTACCTAGGTCTTTGAGCAGTCTTTTGTTTTTTTGTCTATACGCCCTTCTATTGGAAACATCATCCCCCACTTTGGGTACAAGCACCGTCTCCATGCAGATGACTTGCAAATCTAGACATTCAGCCCAAATCTCTCTTCAGATTACCAGGACCTGCCTACTGATTATCTTCTCCTGAATGTTGCAGAGGGAGGGAATTTGAAGCCTGATATACTTCAAACAGAATCATTACTTTTCCGTAAGAGCATGATGCCTACCAAACCTCTATTTCTGTTGAGAGCACCACAACGGTCCCAGTCACCCAGGCTCCAAACTTTGGAGCTGTCCACGACGCTTTCCTATTCCCTTATGCCAAATCAGATACTAAGTTGAGTGGATACTACATGTCTTAAAATCACCCTCTTCAGGCCCTTTCAGCCTCTCTCATGGGTCATGCTATTCCCCTTCATGACCCCTGCCCTCTGGTCAAACTGGACCGCTTCTCCATTTCCACAAATTACGCCGTTTTTCTCAGTTCCATACATTTGCACAAAACACTCTTTGTGCCTGGAATGCATTCCCTCCTCATCTCAGAATTGTTGCCTTTCTTCAACACTCAGATCAAATGATACCTTCACCTTTGCCGGAGTCTCTCCTAACTTCACCTCCATATTAGTTTCTCTCTCTTCCCTTTCAACTTTTCTTGAACTGCATTTAAGCAAGTATGTATCTCCACATCCCCAATGGGACAGTAAGCTTTGTGAGGGTGGGAAATGTTTCATTCTTATCTCTGTATCCCCTGCACCAGTACAGTACCATACACATAGCACTTAATCAATTTAAATTTATTTTAAAAAATTAACAACAGCTTTGTTCTCACAGAAATTGGTAAATGAATACTCTACACAGAAATGACCATCAAAGCATTTAACAATTATGAGCAGTTCCCAACTGCCCTTTTTGTACTAAAGATAAGAATCATTAATTTGGTTGTCTACTTTTTACTTGTGTATCCAGGAAGACACCCCTGGGAAACTAATCCTAAGATTCACAAACAATTCTGGAGGGCAGAGACTATGCTACGTACTTCTCTATCCATACACCACTCTCTCTCCTTAGCCATCTCACAAAGAACTAGGCATTGTCACTCAGTAAATACTTGATGAATAAAACTGAACTAGTTATAAAGTTTTTCATTATAACCTAAGGTTCTGATAACATTTAGTGATCTACTATATTCATACTAATCTCCTATAATTTTAATCAGGGTCTAGGGTAAGACAAATTGTTTCTCAATAATAATTAACAGAAAGAAGAGGATGTATACCAAGAGAAACATTTTTTAAGATACGCCAATCAATGAGATTATTGTAACCAGAAGAATTCCATGATATGATAAAATCTCTCATTCTAGGATATTTCTTACAAAGTAACTATAAAGTTGATAAAAAAAATTTGCATTAAAAAAGGAACTGGAGGAACAGAAATGATATAATAAAAATAACTTAAAAAAACTTTTAAATAAGAATGTGCTATAGATTGCGAAAGGAATTTCAAAAGTTGGAAAAATATTTTGAGCAATGACTGAACCACTGACATAAAGCAAACAACTTCCTAGACATGTCATTTTGAAAGAGATAATATTATTCATTAGACTATGTAAATTCTGAAATGTTTACTGCAAAACTTGTCATTACCTATATTTATATCTCATGGGCACCTATGATGATATTCATAGTATTTATATGATGACAGTCTAAAGATTTAGTGCTAAAGTGACTTTATGATGCATTTAACTCAACCCTCTCATTTTGCTGACTATGAAACTTGGGTCTAGAGGACAAGGGACTTGCTCAAGGTTACACAAATAAAAATATGATTCAAGTTAAGGTCCTCTGACTCAAGATCCATTTCTCTTTTCACTGTACCTGGGCATCAATGTGAAAATAACTTACAAAGTTTACCTATTTCTATATTCAGCTCCCCCTGCCCTATTGGCCAATAAAAACTCATCAGATTTTTTGAAACAAAAAAGCATTCAAATTTTAGTGGAAACCTAGTCTTGATGTAACCAGGTTTTCCATTAACTTGCATAATTTTCTTTAACCAGAATCACATGATATACATAACCTCTTCTATAAAATGAGTATGTTATCTATCCTATTTCATAATACCACTGTGAAAATGAGATAAAAGATGTGACAAACTTGTGAAAAGCTAAAGAGTACAAAATATAAATAGAAATGACTTGATTAGAAGCTGTATACTATATTATTTTGGTAATAATTCACAATACACTTTTGTGTATTTACATATATAAGTATTATATTTCAATACAGCTGAATGTTGGCATTTTAGGGACAAAAATTCTGTACTATGACTTAATTAGAAAAATCAACACAAAGAAGTGACTGATTACTGCATATCTTGGGATACCATATATGATATGTAAATTTATACCATGTTAGAATGAATATTCATATTAAGCACCTTGACAATCTGGTTTTAACCTTCCCTTCTAGCCTTATTTCACATTACTCCATACATGTACTATGTGTTCAAGTCAAAATGGGACTGCTCAAATCAGTTGTTCACTGAACCTGACCCTTCCTTCAGGAATTTTCACAGGTATGCAGAATTACAGGAACATTTTGTTGCGTGTCTACTGCAGGCAAACTGAGAAACGATACTATAGGAATTTATTACATGAAGCAAGAAATATATTTAGAAAATTGTTCCTGCTTACACAGAATAAAGTGAATCAGCCTGGAACCCACTGATTTTTAAAATTTTAAACTAATAGGTAAAAAAATCAATTTTTGTAAAAACTGGATTAAGTTGGAACATCTCATTTTACTTGTAACTCTCACCTTTAAGAGTAACAGGCAAATGTCCAAACAACAGTTACAACAAAACCAAACCATCTCATGTCAGTATTACATTCTGTTCCCTAGGCATACTCTCCTGCTTCCATATAAATCAATAGCATGATAGAATGAATATTCCTATCAAGGACCTCTACAATCTGGTTTCAACCTTCCTTTCTGGTCTTATTTCATATTACTCCATTCACATGCTCTATATTAAACAAGTAGCTGTTTCCTGATCTCGATATCCTATCTGAAGGCCCTATGAATTTTCACACATAATTCTTCTGCATGCCAGGAATGTAATTTCTTCTTATCTTTGTCTTTCAAAAAGTTTCTTAAAGGATCACGTCAGGAGTTGTCCTTTCTTGATTCTCCTTAGAGGAATGTATTCTTTTCTCTTTTGAAATAATCTTAGACCACTTTATTTGGATTTCTCCTTCCTCTTATTGTCATTTAAAAAAATCTTAAGTCTCCTTAGAGCCTAGCAAAGTTCCTTGCACACAGTAGGTGTTTGACAAATGTTGATATATGCAATTGAATATCTGAGGTGATCATACTGAGAAGCTGCATGAGCTTTAGTGATCAAAGGAAGTAATGGTTTTCATCCTTAATATTCTAGTTAATCAAGATGTTAATACTGTGTAATATACTAGATAGAAATTGATGCCTGATATTCACTTAAACTAAGAGCAATCGTGTGACTATGTAAGGAAAAAATATGAAATTCTTAAAGAAACCACATGTGCTTGAAGGAATTCTATATCCTTCCTGTTTAGAGATAATTTAGTATCTTGTGGTTGGTTTCCTGTATTAGAGACATTTCTTCTCTTATAACTAGGAGGGCTTTCAGGATACATTTAAAACTTGCTTTAAACAATTTCCCTGAAGAAATTTTAACAACATTCATTACAAATATATTCTTTATAATATGAATTGCAAACAGTGTATATTTTGGGGTTATAATAAAATAGTGGCTCCTTATGCCATATCTACCTCCAAGTTCATTGAAAGGTTCTTAATATTACTGTTCTTTATGTTACCCTTTCTGTTTTAATCTAACATAAAATTGGTTTTGAGGCAATGTTTAAAAAATAAAAAGGATCTCAAATTGTTCTAATAAAACAACTTAAAATTATTCTAGTGATGTTGTATGTCTGGAAGACATGGAATACTCACTACAATCCCTGAAGAACTGAAAGTGAATTGTCAGATAAGGAAAAAAAAAGTCTCATGGGGGGAGTAAGTTGTGATACATTATAAAAAAAGTAATTAAAATGAGAATCAGAGTGAAGGATGTGGTCAAGAGAAATACTGGTGAAAAAGAAGGGTTGGTTTTTAACTGAATGATTGATGGACACTGGATGCACTGCTATTGGTACTCTTATGATATTAAGAGAATAGGCAGTAGGGTCTCCAGAAGGTGGGCATCCCCACAATGTGGTGAACTTCTAGAATATATGGACAAGAGTGACACAGGATGAACAGGCATGAATGGGCTACAATTTAAATTTTTGTAGGGAATACACACACTGATTTGGTCACAGAATTATTAGTGTTTAAAACTAAAACCAACAGCACAGAAACCAACAACCTGGAGCAACAATATGGCAGAGGTGGAAAGAACAACTGGGAGGCTGAGTCAAGATAGAGGAATATCAGGAAGCAGTTCAATAAATTCTTTCCCCTACCTAAAAAGACCTAAAAAATGCATGAGATTGAATCTTGATGAGGAAATCCAAGAGAAAGTCATAGAAAAATACATCTATACAAACAAGGAGGAGGGGGTGAGGGCAGCAGCTAACACTTAAACATCACTCCCATCTGAATTAGTCAAAGGAGGGAAGAACACACATATATGGTTGGGTAAAGAAATAAATTTCTCTCAACAGCAAATAAGAAAAAAGGGAATTAAGAAGAAGGTAGGTTAAAAATGACATTAGTCTTAAGGAAAACAAACTCTAGTTAAGGAAGTGGAAAAATATTTACAGCTCTTTTTGAGGTAGCAAATAATTGGAATCCCATCAACTGCAAAAGGGTTTACCAAGTTACGGCACATAAATGTGACAGAATACTTACGGTACTATGAGTAATGATGAAGGAGATGATTTTGGAGAAATCTGGAAAGACTTGTATGATCTGATGCAAAGTAAACTGAACTGAACCAAAAGAATAATTTATACAATGACATCTATATACAGTAAAGATGAACAACTTTGAAAGAAATAGAACTTTAAGCAGTAAAATGACTAATCACACTTCAAGAAGACTAAGGATGAAACATGCTACTTTATTCCTGACAGATAAAGGTCTCAGAGCACAGAAGGGGATATATCTATGTGTATCTGTATCTATACTTATACAAACAATGCTAATGGGGGAATTTGTGTTCCTTGACCATATATGCTTTTCTTTCATTCTCAGTTGGGTGGGCATTGAAGATGGAGTGAGGGAGTGGTGTTTGCAGAGGAGGGAAAAAAAGCATAATCCAGTAGCTTATTTGTTTTAATATGTAATATACATATTGTAAATATACATATTATATACATCACAAAATATTAAGACAAATGAGCTATAAGATTAGGAATTAGGAGTTTTGGCTTTGAGTTCTGACCTGGGTTCAAGATATATCTCTGACAAATACTGTCTATGTGACTCCCAGTAAGCTTCTTAAGCTCTCAATTCATGGTGCAGCTCTCTCAAAGTACAAATTGCAGAGCAGTTACTAATCAGCATGGATAGAGGGCAGTTCCTCCCCAGCTTTTCCTACACTAATGAAATTATAGGTGTGATTTAAAAAAAAAAATACATCTATGATTCTTATTTGTAATCCATGGATTACACATGCCAATTGCCTTCAAAAAGAAATGTGGATCCCATGCTGCATTATTTATTGACATATTTCTGGTTTCTTTCCAACAACCAATAGTGAATGACATTCAAATAAATAGCAGGGTTAAAAATCTTGATATTCTCATTTGTAAAATAGACCTAATAAATTTTGCCCTACTTACAGGATTATTTTGAACCTCCAATGAGAGAGAGCATATATTCAAAAACTTTTTAAACCTTTACATATCACATAAATGTTAAACTATTATAAACAACATGAAAAGACTTTTGGTCCTAGTATGTTAAAAACTACAATTTCATTGTCTTAGAAATTATTACTAGTGAATTGATTAGAATTGTAGATATGTACACTGTTAGTCTCTCTCTCTCTCTCTGTCTAAAGCAATTTCCTCAAGGTCATGGAAAACAAACTAGTAATAATATGCACTTGGGATCAGGTATGATTTGCACTTAAAATATACAAACTATTCACTTCCCCCGTCACATAAGTATATCATGCCATAGTCACAGATTTAACAAGTCATTTAGCAGTCACAGTCATGTTCAGAATAGTGATTATTCTAGGCCAGGGATGAAATCACTAAGTTCACAGTGATATTGAATCTCCGATGGATCTGTGATTTCATTTGTGGGTATTCTTTCCATTGGTACAGAATACAACATCTATTTCAGTGCAATTCTCATCTATGTCTTTCCATAAATCTACCTTTATCAGGCAGAGGCTTTCCTTTAGGTTTTTAAATATCTTGTGGATAGCAATACACATTTGGGCTATTTATCTGTTATCTCTTGTTCTTGATACATTAAACTCAATTAAATTTATCAAGTATTTATTAAAGGTCTACTATATGCTAAGTGCTGAGGATTAAAAAAAGACAGAATTGATATATTCCCTGCCCTCAAGAGGCTTACTTCCCATTTCTGGAAACAACACATACCTATATATAAATGATTTGTTGGGGGTGGAGGGGAAGCAAAGCACTGACAACCATAGGTACCAGAAAAGGCCCATTGTGAAAGATGTCACTTGAACTAAATCTTGAAGGAAAGTCTGGGATTTCAATAGGTGGAGGTGAGAAGGAAAAGCATTGGCAAAGACAGAAAAATAGGAAACAGAAAAGCAATTGGGCATTTTAGTTGGAATGTAGAATTTTAAAGAGAGAATACTGGGAAACATATATAGAAAGATAGAATGGAGACAGACTGGGAAGTGCTTTAAGTGAAAAATAGTAATTGTTCATGTTTTATCCTAGAGGTGATATGGAGCTACTGATTTTTTTTTTTTTGAGCAGGGAAGTGACATGTTCAAGTCCTGTGCATTAGAAATATCAATTTGGTAACTGAGAGAAGGATAGACTGGAGAGAGGGGAGACTTGGGGCAGGAAGACCAATTAAGAGACAATTACAATGTTTTAGGTATCAAATTAGGAAGTGGGGTCACTAAACCTGCATATTGACTTAGAAAACCACATTTTAAGATTTTCTATGTTCTAGTGCATTTTGATTTTTTTTGGTTAAATATTTCCCAATTATGTTGTAACCTGGTTTGAGTGAATTTGGGAGTGTTGGAGGGGAGAAGACAGGAAGAACCAGCAGTAGGCACTATTTGACATTTTGTTTCTAGGTGAAAAATAAGGAAGGCATGACCTAGGGTGGTGGGTGTGTGACTGGTGAGATGTTGGGAAGGTACAATTGATGGTACTTGAAATGTTATTCAGATACAGTGGGGGTCGGGGGGAGAGAGAAGAGATGAGTATTTTTCCAAGGATGCGTATATGGTACCTGGAAGGATGGTAGTGCATTCAAGAAAAATAGGAAATTTAGGAAAAAATGGAGGTAGGGAAAAGATAATGAGTTCTCTTTTAGACATGTTGAGTTTGAGATAATTATAGAACCTCCAAAGGAAGATGTTTAGTAAGCAGTTGGTAACATGGGACTGGAGAGAGATGAGGGCTGGGTACAGTGGAATGAATGTTGCGTGGGTGACAGAGGGAAAGGAGAATCCTGTTAATATAATCATAGAGAGATAACAGAAGTCAGCTAGGTGGCACAGTGGATAGAGTGTTGGCCTTGGTCGGGAAGACCTGAGTTTACATCTGGCTTCAGACACTTATTAGCTGTGTGATCTTGGCCAAATCATTTAAATCTGTTTGCCTCAGTTTCCTCATCTATAAAATGAACTGGAGAAGGAAATGGCAAATCACACTAGGACCTTTGTCAAGAAAATCCTAAAAGGGGTCATAAAGAGTTGGACACAACTGAAACAAATGAACAACAATGGAGTTGAGGAAGGAATATACTTTAAAAAAAAAGTTAACACCTTGTTACAAAATGAAATCCCTTTACAAAACGAAGAAGTTTCCCTCTGGAAACTTTATTCTTGATGATTTAGAAGGACAGGTGACTACGAGTTGAGAAAAGACTGGCCATAATTTTTTTAAAATTTTATTTTATTTTATTAATTTCAGTGTTCTACAATCACTTCCATATATCTTAGATTTTTCCTCTCCCTTCTCCCTACCCCCCTACCTCCCTCCCTGAGATGGAATACAGTTTTACACAGGTTTTACACATACATTCTTATTAAAAACTTTTTCACCTTAGTCATGTTGCATACAGGAATTAAAATGAATGAGAGAAATCATGAAACAAACCAAAATATAATACAAAAGAAAATGATCTGCTACATTCTGCGAATGAATTCCATAGTTCCTTCCCTGGATGTGGAAGGCATTTTATCTTAAGAGATCACTGGGAATTATTTAAGTCCTTCATTGTAATGAAGTACTAAGTCTACCAGAAAAATTCCTCGCACACTGTTGTTGTGTACAAAGTTCTCCTGGTTCTGCTCCTTTCACTTAGCATCAGTTCATATTAAGTCTTTCCAAGCCTCTCTGAAGTCTTCCTGTTCATCATTTCTCACAGCACAATAGTATTCCATTACATTCATATACCACAATTTATTTAGCCATTCCCCAATTGATGGGCATCCCCTTGATTTCCAGTTTTTGGCCACCAAAAAGAGAACTGTTATAAATATTTTTATACATGTGGGACCCTTTCCCATTTTTATGATCTCTTGGGGATACAGTCCTAGAAGCAGTATTGTTGGATCAAAGGGTATGCACATTTTTGTAGCCCTTTGGGCATAGTTCCAAATTGCTCTCCAGAATATTGGCCATAATTCTTGATGACACTTAAAAAGTTAAGCCTGCAAGCCCTGGATCTGTTCAAAGTAGTCTGAGGTGCTTGAGGCACCGGACAAGTCTGTGGGATGTGATTCCTGTACTTCTATTAAAGAGCAGTAGGGGAGATGGGGGATGGGGAATGACTTGCTCAAACTAGGTGGATTTGTTCTAGTAGGAAGGAACTTAGTGAGCTGAGCAGTTTGAGGTAGGGAGCAGAGACTCAGAACAATAGCATTCAAGACAAGGAGTTGCTTCAAGAAGCAAGAATTCTAGAAGCAGAGAAAAGAGCAAACTTATGGATTCAAGGGAAAACTAGCCTCTTGCAGTTAAGGACTGAACTGCTATATAGAGTGGAGAAGACTCTGGGGAGACCAGCTGAGGTGCAATGTTAAGATAGCGGCAGTGAGAGAACTGTGTGGGGAAAAAAAAAAAGTCTTCAGAAAACTAGAGTTCTTAGGAGTAAGCTGACCTGGCCATATATATATTCCCTAAATGTGTTCCTCAATACCAGTGTATTCTAAGTTTATGTCCATCCTTTCCACTGATGCTATATTTGTGGAAGAGTTAACCCTAGGTTTACATGGAGAATGATTTATAGTTCCTGTTGCCGTTTTGTTTTACTGGCCAAATAAGTATATTTGGAGGGGCTTGTGATTTACAGTTTTATGAATAGGGACCTACAAAATAACTTGAAACCTGACAGTAGTCACCCCTTAGGGATCTAACCTACAAAACTCTGAGTGCTCAGTTGGGGAGGTAGGTCCTGGAGGTACACTATATATAGATTTGGGAGCCATCTGTATTGGGAAGAAAATGGAAACCAAGTGAACTGGTGACATCACCAAGAGAGATATATAAATTATAAACAGAGAAAAGAGGGCCCTTGGAAAGGGGGCCAGCCACGGATGATGATCTAGCAAATGTCAGACAGGTAAAATCTAGAGTACAATGTGGAAAAAACCCAAGGAGGAGAGAGTATCTAGGAAGAGAAGGTGGTCAAGACTCTCAAATACTGCAGAAGTCATAAAAGAATAGGATTGGGAAAAAAGATCACTAGACTTGACACTTTATAGGTCTTAAGTAATCCATTAACCAAAAGACAGTTTATGAAACTCCTACTATCTTACAGGGGATATAAACAGAATAGATAGGTGTCCCCTGCCCTGAAAGAGGTTGTAAATTTGGAAAGCACAGTTTTGGTACTGTGCTAGAGTTATGTTTCAAATTAAAAGGGGTTCACAAGAAAGTGGAGTGTGAGGAAGTAGAGGCAATGAATATAGGCACCTTTTTATAAGAGTATGGTAGAGAAAACGAGAAGTAATTTAGGACAAAACCTTGAAGGGATACCATGACAATACACCTTGCTTTCCAATCATACAGATTTTTAAGTTTTTTTAAAGGTCACTTTTCACACTCAAATCATTGGTAATATACTGCAACTTATATAAATGCACCATCTACCTCCCTGACCCAATGAGCCATTTGCAGAATTTTGATTTTCTTTGTAATTAATCTATGATTCCATGAAGAGCCACAGAATAACTGAAATAGGTATGGCCTTGTGTGTTAATAAATATGTGCTCATTGAAAATGCTATGCAATTTCCTCAATTCTTCCTGGCCTTCTCTTCTTGTAGATCACTCTTGCTCCAGCTTACTGCCCATTTGTTATTTGCCCTTCCAAGATTCAAGTACTGACAGATCCTTATGGGCTGCGTCCCAATCGAATGTCCATCCACAATCTAGGCAATATGCAATATTCTTTTCCTGCTTTAAAAAAAAAAGTTTTATTGATGCTCCCTCCCTCCCCGTATCACTGTCATTTCCCAATTGTCTTATACCATAAAGAACCTTCCTTATAACAAATCAGAACAGTTAAACAAAACAAACACATTGTCTATGTCTGAAAATGCAAGCCTAATTCTGTACCTGTAATTCAGTACAGCTCTTTGGCCAGGGGCAGAAACATATGCTTCATCATTAATTCTTGGAAATGATGAATCATCACTGCACTATGAAAATATGGGTTTTAATAAAAAGAATTATCTTAAAAGTATTTGAAGATTATTTTGCTATTTTAAGAATAACTCTTGTATTTTTTCCTATATAAGAATACCTTTTCTCTGAATATCATACACAACATTGAAAAATATTGTTGAATAGCATGCATCTCCTTGATGTATGCCATATATAATTTTGAAAATAGAAGGATCATAAAATGAAGTTATTCTTATTGCTGCATCTCTCCAGGAATCTTGCACAATCTTAAGGAATGCATATATGATACCTCATTTATGACAACTTTTAAGGTTGCAATTTGCTCTACTGAATCAAATACATTTTATGATTAATAACAATATAAATCTTGTATTCTCTATACTTCTCAGTCAAATGTATGGCTATGAAAATGTGGTTTTCTGCAAAAAATTATCTGTAAAAGTCACCCTGTTCCTCCTCTTTTTTTTTTTATCAAGTACTGCACAGGTCATTTTCACTAAGACTAAGAGATGAGAAAGCATGCATATGAGTTGGTAGTTATCTTCCCAGTCACTTTTTGTGGGTAAAAATGCTAAGACTTATTCCATATTTTTGATAGTGTATCCCCTTTGAGATGTCTTGAAATCTTGTTGCATACCTCAAAAACTTTGGTTTCCTCTAGGCTAGAGTTCTTTGTGTATCAGGTCAGATTCTACTAGTCCTGCCAGCCTTAAAGTACTATCCTTTGCTTCTTCATATGTCATTATTAGGCACTGAATTATTATACTACAAATGTCAAAGTTCCACTGTCACTTGATGAAGAGAATATATTGATTGCTCTATGTGAAAGAGGGCTTCTAAGATGGAGATGGGAAAGGTCACCAGGAGTCAAAGTTTCCATTATTTACTCCAACAAGCATGTGAAGGTGGAAAGTCTTATCCAAGTAATGGAATCTATTCCCCATCTCCCTCCAGAAAAAGAATAAAAAGAAGTTGGTGATTCCAGGAGAAAACAAAAACTCTTAGAGAAGTTTGGTAAGAGTTATTTCAAGAATTTGACTTCCTGGAAACCATGGCCAAACAAAAATCCTGGATATTTTGAGAAATCAAAATAAAAGTTCAACCAGGTTTATAGGAACCAGAGGGCAAAATGAAAATAGTACAAAGCAGGAGTTACTAGTGTCAAGAAAAAAATAAAATAGGTCAAAGAGTTCAAAAACTAAGAAACTACAATTGAGGTCTATAAAGACTATGCTAAAACTATTAATAAAGGAGAGAAAACCTTGGAATACAATATTCCAAAAGGCAAACAGTCAAAGGAAAAAGAAAACTTATTTTACAAGACTGTATAATATCACAGGAAGAGAAAAAAACATAACTTTAATAGAACAGGAGATTTTCAAGCATTTTGAATGAAAAGATCATAGCTGAGTAAAAACTATGAAACATAAACTTAAGAGTCAAGAAAACCTTAGAAGGGCAAATACATTTGGAAAACAGGAAGAGACTAAACGTTGATGATTTCCTTACATTCTAATAGAAGGGAAAAAATATATCTGTTCAGAATCCTGTTGTCTTCAAGGGTCAAAGACAAACAAGGTCTATGAGGGTAGGTTTTGTTCTATTTGAAAGAAAAGGAATACATTAGGGAAGATGTGAGTAAGAAGAAGAGAGGATTAACTATTTCTCCTCCTAATTGGGGTAGTAAAGGATACACAAATTTGAAGGATAGGTTAGATGGAGAATACAAATGAAGAACCTTACTTTTTTTTCTGAACTGGATAATGTAAGGCTAAACAAATGAATAAACTCACATAGAATATAACCACTAGTGCCACATGTTAAAGTAGTAAACAGGTGGGGAAAGAGAAAGAGAAGAGAGTCAGGGTGGGAGTAGAAAAAAGTAAAAAAACTTCAATTTATAAGGGTAAATTATAAAGAGGGAATTAAAAGATAAAAAACAAACTTGAATTATAAGAACCAGTGATCTGAGGTCTCAAGGTGAAGAGAATAGCATTAGAGAATAGATCACTTAAAATACAGATTATTAGTGCTGAGCTCATTTACTCTTTCACTATTTTTTTCTTTGTAAAGAAAGACATGGGAAAAGGGAAAAAAGTAAACAAGAACATGACAGAGCAAAATACACAATTAACACTCGCAACCATGACCATAAATAGCATCCACAAAATGCAACACAGCAGAATGGATAAAGTAAAATACATGAATATGTTATTTACAATAACAGGTACTGACAATAGCTGAAATTTATATAGCAGTTTAAGATTAACAAAGTGCTTAATATTTAATCTCAACTGATCCTCAAAACAATCCTAAGAAGTCAATGACATTGTTATTCTCATTTTTTAAAGGAGGAAAATGAGGCTGAGAGGGGTTAAAGGGACTTGTCCAGGGCCAACCAGTGAGTAACAGTGAATAAGGAAGGATTTGAACTCAGGTATTCCTGAATCCAAGTCCAATGCCAGATATTGTACCATTTATCTGCTTTATAAGACACTTGAATAAAGATTCACACAAAAGTAAAGTGAAGATTTGGAGGCAGCAATTATAATCTCATATAAGGCAACAGTAAAAACAAACATGGTTAAAAGAGATAAGCAAGTGAACTACATTATGCTTTACCAAAGACAATGAAAAAATGTGTGTGTGTGTGTGTGTGTGTGTGTGTGTGTGTGTGTGTGTAGCACACGTACACAAGCGTACACACACAGAATGGAATAAGTACTTAAGGGAAAAGTACATCAAACTATAGGGAAAAACAGTCAGTCAAACTTTAACAGGTGGGGCCTTTTAATGTGTCCCTTTCACACATAGACAAATTTAAAAAGTACGAAGTCAAGAACCTGAACAGAAGTTTGGAAAAGTTAGATATCAGAAATGAAAACAGAAAGGAATATACATTTACTTCTTTGTGTATGGCACTCATATAAATCATTAATCAGGTGATTAAAATTCATAAACAAGTGTAGAAAAATGGAAACATCAAATATGTTATTTACTGACCACAATGCAAAAATTAACAGAGTATGTGAAGGATCAAAACTTAAAAAAAGAATTAGTGAGTCAAAGACCAAATCATAGAAACAATAGATAATTTCATCAAAGAAAACTATAACAAGGCAATAATCTGAAAACTTTTGGCAACTTAGGGGGATATTTACCTTTTAAATATCTTTTTTCAATAAAAGGGAGAAATCCATCACTACCAATTAAAAAAAAAAACCTACCCAAACCAGAAGAAACAAATCAAAATACCAACTAAACACCAAAGTAGAAATTCTTATAATCAAAATACAGGACACTTCCAATAAGCAAAAAACCCATTAAACTGATAAAATAAAATTCTCAACAAATTAAGATGAAATAAGAGAAATGAACAGAAATAATCTTAACCCACTATATACCAACAAAATCGATAAAAGAAACAGATTAGTATTTACGAAAATATAATATGCCCAGGTTAACAGAACAAGAAATAGGTCATTTAAATAACCTATTATCAGAAATAAAAATTGAATGAAACTATAAATGAACTTCCCCAGGGAAAAAAAACCCAGGGCCAGATGAATTAAAAAAGTAAAGTATCTTAAACATTCAAAGTACAATGAATTCCAATATAACAAACTGTTCTGAAGGGGGTATCTATCTACAACTCAGAACTAGTATTAACAGTAATGGAGAAAAGCTAGAGATCTTTCCAAAAAGAAAGTAAAGCCAGAATGGCCATTATCATCACTCTTATTTCATACAGCTCTAGAAATGGTAGTTATAGCAATAGGATACAGAAATTAAAGGAATAAATTAAGCAAAGGGCAAACAAAACTATCACTTTTTGCAGATGATATGGTTTATTTAAAGAACCAAAGAAAATGAGTAAAACAACCCAAATAACTGGAGCAATTAATAATTTCAGGGAAAGAATAGGATATAAAATAAATCCACAAAATCATCAGCTTTACTGTATATTACAATGAAACTCAAAAGGAAGAAATACTGAAGGAAATGCCATTAAAAATAACTATAGCATGAATAAATTATGCATAAAGTATTTGTGAATCTATCAATTACGTGAACAAAATTACAAAACACTATTTACAGAAATAAAGATAAACTTAAATAATTGGAGAAAGATTAATTTGCTCATGGTTGGGGCATGCCAAAGTAATAAAAATGGCAATGCTACCTAAAATAATTTACATACACAAAGCAATATCTAATTATCAAAGGGTTACTTTAAAAAGCGAGAAAAAAATTTCTTGGGACAAATGGTTAAGAATCTCAAGAACAATGGGAAGTAAAAGGGCCCTAGCAGAACAAAAGACTTAAAATTATACTACAAAGTAATCATCAAAACTACTTGGTAGTACTTAAAATTATTAAAGTTGTTTAGTTAGATTAGGAATATAAGATCCAGCAGCAAAGGGACATAGTTAACACAGAGCTTAATCAAACCTAGAAAATCAATTAAGGAAAACTAGAAAGTACTTTGGAAGAAATTAAGTTTAAATGAACATATTTCATGCCATATGCCAAAATAATCTCCAAACAGACACATAACCTAGATATAATAGCTCATGTCATAAACAAATTGATGAAGTAGAGAATGAAATACTTTTCACCACAGTGAACAGGAGAGTTGTTGACCAAACAAGAGACAGAGAAGATCATAACAAAGCAATTGATTGCATAGAGTTCAAAAGTTTTTACATATACAAAATTAATGCTGTTAGAATTAGAAGTGAAACAATTACCTGGGGGGAAAATCTGTAGAAAACTTTTTTGAAAAGGGCTGATAATCAAAGGGAATTGATAGAATCGTAAGAGGAACAAATACCATTACCCAGAAGAAAAATGGCCAAATGATATGAAAAGGCAGTTCTCAGAAGATGAAAGGTTACATGGAAAAAATGCAACAAATCACTAATACTAGGAAAAATGTAAATTAAAGCAACTCTAAAGTTCTTTCTCACATCCATCCAATTAATAAAAAATGATGAAAAAGAAAATGGTAATTGTTAGAGAGGATGTGGGGAGAACAGGCACATTAATGTACTATGGAACTATGGTCTAGCCATTCATGAATGCAATTTGGAAGTACACTCCCAAAGTGACTAAGCTGTGCATAACACTTTGACATAGTAATACCATCATTAGCTATGTACCTCAAAGAGATTAAAAAAAGACAAAGGACCCACATGCATAAATACATACAACATCATTTCTTATAGAAAAGAGCTGGAAACTAAGAGGAGTACACCCCCATCAAGTAGGGAATGGTTGAACAAATTATGGCACATGAATGCAATGGATTATTACTATGCCATAAGAAATGATTCAGAAAAATCTGGAAAGACTTGTGTGAAGTGATGTAGAGAAAAATGAGCAAATCCAAACAAGCAATTTATATGACTATAACACTGTAAATAAAAACAACTGTGAAGAAGAACTCTGATCAATGCAATGATGAGCTACAACCATAGAAGACCAATAAATAAAAAACAAATAAGCTTTTCACCTCAACATCAGTGATGGACTGGAGATGCAGAATGAGACGTACATTTTCCAGACATGACCAACATGTAAACTCTTTTGCCTTGGTTTTATTATTTCTTGTATAGGGTGGGGAGAAGAATTTTGGGGAAAGATATAGGGTTAAGAGGTATTAATGGTAATGATTCCAAAAAAGAGAAAAAGAATGTCAATGAGGACAACTTTGAAGCTGTGCTGTTGGTTTGTACTGGCTTCCAAAAAAACCTACCAAGCTGCCCGTAAGACATATGTAGAGTTTCATATACAATCACTTTTGTATATTTGTTTCGTATAAGGAAATGTTTATATTAATTGACATTTGTTGAATTCGCAACTTTAAAAAATGTTGAATAAAACCTTACTTCAGGTTTATTTGTTGTCCTCATCCCACTTTTGTCAATTAAATATTCTTAGAATGATTTGGCTCAATTAGTTCTCATATCAAGCTGTCCCTAGGACTAATTTCTCCTCCACTCTGGTTTTATTAGGTGATACTGTCTTTAATTGTCTCTCATTCTCTTGCGCTATGTTTTGTTACCAGGCATATCTACTTGGCAAGGAGATTGGTTTTTTTGGCTGGATGATGTGATTTTCTTCTTTGTTCGATGAATATTTTATATCAGTTAAATTTCTCTAAGATATGGTGATAAGAGCCAATATCATTATTTTTATTCAGTACTCATTTGTTCAGAGACAAAAATTTGTTTAAATAGGTTGGGTAGGAGGTATATAACTGTATACAGTGTCTTTTTTTGTGTTCATTCTTCCAATTTGGCATAGATTTTGACTTGTACTCTACAGATGATGCTTATTGTAAGTAACTTCCGCATCAAGACCCAAAGCTTTCTTGTATCTTAAGGAATAGTGAAGCAGAGTGGTATGGAGGCTAACAGGACTGTTGGGGAGACGTAGGGCTTTAAGTCCTGTCTATAATAAAACACTAGTTAGGAGATGATAGTGAAGTCACCTAATTTCTCCATGTCCTAGGCAACTAAGAGTATAGATTACAGAGTAGTTACCAATCTGAACTGTTGGGCGACAGTTTGGATAATACAATGTTCAGTGCTTTCCATCTCCAAAAGAAAATATCAGTGACTGAAAGGTAAGAGGTTTACACAGTCTGACTTTAATTTCTCGATTCCATGCATATTTTCTAACACGTTTTTGCCAGCATCCCCTGAATCCATATTGAAGTCACTGAGCATGAAGTTATATGTCTGACTTAGTTTAGAGGAGCCTACTTGTTTTTCATAGTAGTTTTCTACTTCCTTATCCTCTGCAGTAAACATTGGCACACAGTCTGCAATTACTGTCTTTGTGTTTTTGGCTTATACACATTATGAGAAAAATTGATTAAATGTCCCATAAAATTATACTTCACACTGCCTTCTGGTGAATGATGAAATAAATTCTACTACCTTTCCTCCAAATCTGAGGCTAATCAATTCATGGACTATCCTTCCATTTTTCTGCTGTTTCTTTATGTGTTCTAGTTTCATTTGCTGAACAAAAATCAATATTGACATAAATCTATTCTACTAGAGGTATGCTAACTTTCTAGTTATTCTGCAAAATCTTATACAGAATACCAACAGTTAATGTTTTTGGGTGACCTAAATATTGATATGAAATCTCTTGTATCTAATTTTCTCTCATTTTGCTACTGTCATACCAAAGGTGACTATCCCTTTCCCAATGATGGTAGATTGTTCCCCACTTTGAACAATGCATGTTTAGGATAACTGAGTCATTCTATCCACTGTATCTGAATTATATGTGGAGTACGAGCTCCTTAAGAGCTGGGACTTTCATCTTAATTTGTATCACCAGGGTTTAGCCAGTTCTTGGCATAGAAAAAGTACTTGTACGTACACAAAGACAGAAGGTCATGGTTTATGTTTAGCTCTATCATGTATCATCATAGCCAAAGAACACAAAACCTACTACTTGAGCTTTTCTGTACTCAGCTATGCAGTTCTCACTCAGAAGACACAATCTAACACTGGAACTACTCATAGCTGTTCCTGCTTGGTAGAAATTTATTCTACTGACATAACCTTCAGGAACCCATGGTTATAGCAACATAATGAAGCATCAGAGTAGTTTGGTACCTACTAAAAATACTTTAAGATAAAAAAAATAGCATATTTAAAACTCTAGAAGGAAAGAACAGTTTATTTATTGTGAAAGGGAATATGAAATTTCATCAAAGAACACTTAATGGGTTATGCTAACTCAAGTCATTTATGTAATTTAAGCAATGCCATTTTTGAGTCCTACATAGAGGTAGGAGCAAGCCAAACTTACTAAAAAAAACTCTACAACATGGCTATATTGATTCCACATCAAACATGACTAGGCTGGATATTTCAGGAGGCTGTCTAGGGCACCAAATCAATTGGAGATGGAGGGTGGGGTGGTATGTAGGCATGGGAGCGTGCTGAGCCACTCTCTAAAGAACCAGGCATAAGAGAGTTAAATACTTTCCTTCCTTCAGCTTAGTAAAAACAACAAGATTATAAAAGCATACACTGAAACAAAACTTTGAGGGTACATATATACAGCAGTCAGGAGTCTAAATAAATAATTTTGCCTTTATAAATATAGACAAATAGCCTAGGTCCTAGAAACTTTAAATATAGCTAACCAAAGAATACATCTGACATTTACTCAAAGTTACCAAGAGTGATGAAGATAATCTTTTTTAATCACACTCCAAAAGATCACTTTCAGAGATGATTCCAAATGGCAAATTATGTTATTTCTGGGGACTTTGGTTTTCTCATTTTCATTTCCAGTCCTATGTCAAATGATCAATGTGCTTCAAAGGTGTATATATACCAAGCAAAACATGATCACTAATACTAGGTTATTTGAGACCATCCTATTCATTCTATGTGCTCTACAAATAAGGCTTATGATTATTAATCCTCCTTTTTATTCCTTTGCTATGATGATGACCTTTTGAAGTTCAAAGATCTTGTTCTATTTAATTTGATTTACAATATTTCTTTGCTGAATATTTATGTTTTCTTGCCACTCACAGTAGAGGCTCCATTGTCTGTCATTTAATTTCAACTATCACTAAATAGAAAAATCACACATGCCTCCCTAAATATTCCCAACAAGAAAATTTTAAAAATTTCTGCTGGTAGTTAAAAGGTCGTGTAAATTTATTTTTTCTTATGAATCCATATTTGGGAGAGGTATAAGAGTACATAAGTACTTTCCTGTATTTTGTCAACATAGTTTAAGTTCCTATTTGCAGGAAAACGTAGTAGACACACCATTATTAAGCTATCTATAATTCTTTAAAATATCTTCTTTTATCTGTATCACACTGTGTTAAAACCTCTCTATAAAGATACTGAAAAATCTAAAACCTCCAAAATGAAACAGTGAAAGAATAAAATATAGCTGATAAGACAAAAAAAAATCTTTTAGTAGTTTGGGGAGAATAATATTAAGTAGATATACATTATAGAAAGACTTCCTTTCTTTAATTAAGGGGAAAAAACAAGAATAGACTAAAAATATTTCTTCATGGGATTTATTTGTTTCTTATTATATCTTAAAACAGAGTCCTTTAGTAATAAAAGACACGTCATTACTATTGAAGTTCAATCTCCCCCGCACTACAGTTTAGTCCACTGCTTCCAAAAATATTCTTCTAAGAGTCATCTAGGAATAATGTTGTCTTACTGCCAGATCAAGTCATTCACTTTACACTTCTGTGAAACAGAAATACCCAGAAGTCCAGTTATTAACATGAATATTTAAAATCTATTTTATTCAGTATTAACCCTAACAAAATAATTTAATTGACGATACTTTCCCTCAAAATATATACCTAAAATAAGTTATTTTTAAATGTACCCAGGAATTCTGAGGAAGGACAATTTATTTAAGTATGCTGAGAGTGGCAGGATTTGAGTTAAAATTATTTTTTAGACAAATTTCTTTATAATTGGCCAGTGGCTTCAGGTTCAGGTTGTTGAAATTTGCATTGAAAAAAACCACAATGCTAAATGGGAAAGAATGGAATGCCTAATGAAATTCACTGTAAACATTTTGTTTTTAATCCACACCTAAAAAACATCTTAAAGAATTCTAAAGTCTTCAACAATTTAGTTTAAAAAATAAAAGCAGATTGGAATGCACTGCCTCTTCCCTTGGAAAAGGATCCACTGATACCTTAGCCGTCCATTGGGAAGCTTTCTTTCCTCCCATAGAGTAGGCACTGTGTGAGATGAGGAGTGAAGTGATTTAACCTACCTAACTCAGATTAAAACCATTTTCCAAACCTGAAAACTGGGTTTCTCATTTTCTATAAATTAAATTCTTCAGTGTGCCAAAATTAAAAAAAAAACCCAAACAACAAAACACTGGTAGCAGAATTTTACTAGGTAGCAAAAATATTCAGCTATCCATTCACTTCCCAGCACTGGCAGAATTGGAAAAGAAAATTGTAGGGACTATTAAAAGATGGAAAATTTTTGCAACAGCTCTTATTGTGAATTTATCTAAATACTCATTTAGATTATGATGTTCTAAACTGATTCTGATTGCTAATAGCACTTCTGATAATATAAAATTTACTCTCAAAGAAAACCTTATTTACCAATATGATTAAAAACCAATAATAGTAGTGCCACATCATATTAAGATTTCTAGAAAATCATAGTTTTTCCAAAGCCTCAACTGTGACACCTTAGTTGTTTTAAAGTAGAGGTGATGATACACTAAGTTGACAAACCTGCTAATAGGTATTCCCACCCATAATATAGAAGAGAGTAATAAAAATACATTTTTCATATGGAAAACACACTGCTTGATTTAATTGTGTTCAGTTATACTTTTAGGCCCATTGCAGTAATCAAAAAATTTTTAAAAAATGAAAACAGAAAACAAAAAAGCTGTATTATTATTGTCCATAATAGTTCCTGAGAAGTCATTTTCAAGGAAATTATCACATCTGAAAAAAATTTTCCCCCCTAAAATACATTACATCAAATGTCTACTTACTGTCATTCCATCTTGGGCCTGTGTAAGTTATATACTAATATGAAGAGATGTAGAAATACTATTACTATTAATCAGAATGTCATGCAAGAATCTGCAAATAATATTTTTGCCTTTTAAGAGCTGATGTTCAATGCAATTTTAAACACAAATATTTTAAAATCAAAACTAAAGAATAAAATATTTTATTCAGTTCTAACTTTGAAAGTAACAAAGTCTTTAAAATACTGAAGTTGCAAAAAGAAAAATAACTTCTTAAAAATAAAATATTTAAGAGAAAATATTTCTATTGAGCTTAGAGAAACACATACAAAACATCATGAAATTGTTTATCATTCACATTTACTCAAAATATTATTATGAGCAGATTTTATCCTGTGAAAGTGAATTTTTATTTTGGACCTCATTCGAGGCTATAAGCATGGAATGCTGGAGTGGACATAATAAGTAAAAGCCTTGGGGGAAGTGACCACTCCATGTTAGAATCTGTGACCAAGAAGGAGAAGAAATCCTGGAATAGTTTGACACATGCACCTATAGTTTGGAAGAACAGATTTCAAAGGGTTCAGAGAAAGGACAGGTAGGATTACTATGAAATAAAATTCTCCAGGGGAAGTCAGTTTGCAATTTGTCCATGAAGGATGGGCAGCTTAGGAATAGTGAATACATGCAATTTCAAACAATGTGGATGTATAGAGAACTACTGTGCTAGGTAATATTTTAAAAAAAACTTAAGCAAATGCTAGTAATGGATATAAAAACGGATTTAAAGACTGGCATGGTCCTCTAAGTATAGTGTCAAGAATGTAAAAACTCAGAACGAAGTAAGGTTGGTAAAGAAAACTAAGAAAAGCTGCTGCCATCCCTCCCCCCCCCCCAAAAAAAAAAACTTTACCAGGGAAAAGAAAGTGGTCAGAATAGGACTACTGAGTGGGATAGAAAGGGATGATCCATGGAAAAGCTGAGCCACTCAATTTTGATTTTGTTTCTGGTTTCTCCACCAAATAGAAGAATCTTTGAAATGGAAAAAGCAGGACAAAGATGGTTAGTAGAACGTTGATACTCAAGGAAAGCTGGTTATATTGTCTTTTGTTCCCAAACAGAAGCAAAAGGACATCTCTATGCTGGGGTCAAGGGATGGCGTGTCTGACTGTGGCTGATAAGACCAATATAAGCTTGCAAGGCTTTACCACAGGTCAGACACAGATGGTCCACGCGAACATTTGAAGTGGAGATGTCTCCAAATTTGTACAGCTCATGCTTCTTTTGAGCTACTGCAATTCTGCTTTGCTCATAAAGTACAGTGCCTTCTTTGATGCATGCATGCCATGCTGGGCAGTCCTATGCCAGTGTCTTCCATGTCTCACAACAGATTCCAAAGTTCTTCAGACATGCTGAGAATGTCCCTTATATCTCTTCTTCTGACTTCCATGTGAGTGCTTGCCTTGTGTGAGTTCTCAGTAAAATAGTCTTTTAGGTAAATTTACATTTGGAAACATAAGTGAAGTAAGGAGATAATAGGTGAGCAATTAGATGCCATTGATGAATTCCAATCACCTGGCCAAAATGAACTATATCCTAAAACATTGAAATAACTGTGATTACTGAGCCATTGTTGTTAGAAGAGGATAGGTACTGTAGGACACTGAAGAGCAAATATCCTAATTTATAAAAAAAAAAAAAAAAAAAAAAAAGGAAAGTATGTAAAGACTAGTCCAGAGAGCCTGACTTTGGTTCCTACAAAATTCTAGACTGTGTTAGTAAAGAGACAGTTAGTGAACATATAAAAAAGGAAGAGTTTATTCTAAAGAATCGCCAAGCATGGCTTCATTAAGAACAGATAAACACCTCATTTTTGACTGATAAAGTTATTGGATTAGTAGATTAGGAGAATGATGTACATATAGTTTACCCAGATTTTAGTTGTTTGGTAAAGTCTCAAATGGTATTCTTGTGGAAATAGACAATTGCAAATATAAATTAGACTGGCAACTAACTGGTTAAATGGCCAGATTCAAAGAATAGTCCTTAATGATTTAATGTTAACTTGAAAAGAGGTTTTCAACAGAATGTTCCTGGGATGTATGCTTTGTCCTTTGCTGTTGAACATTTTTCCAAAGACATGGATAATAGCACAAAAGGCATACATATAAATTTCCAGGTGACACAAAGCTGGAAAAAATAGTTAATACCCTAGACAGAATTAAAGAAATCCTGATAAAACACTGGGTTGAATAAAAAAAATTTTTTAATAGATTACAAGCATAGAGAGTTACATTTGGATTTGAAAATCAACTTTACCCTAAGCCTAAATACCTCCAATTCTGTCAGGTGGGCAAATGTGGCTGGATAGCAGTCTGAAAATAAAAAAACTGGGTTTTTTGTGGATTACAATATGGAAACCAAGAAAACTAAGTGATCCATCAACTGCATTAAAAAAGGCAGGAAAGGATATAGAATGTGTCCAGAATTAAGGAGGTAATGGTCCCACTGTACCCTACTGTCCTAGTGAGGCCACCTGAAGGCAACCAGGGGAGTGAAGGGCCTGAAGTTCAGGCTATGTGAGGTTTAGTTGAAGGAAATGGAGATGTTAAGCCTAACGAACAGAAGACTTAATAGGGGAACACCATTGTCTTCAAGTATTTGAAGCTCTGTTGTGGAGGAGGATGAATTTTATTCTGTTTGCTACAGAAGATGGAAGAGGGAACAAGGAACAATGGGTTGAACCTGAGAAGAAGTCAATTTATGATGAATGTAAGGAAGTGAATCCAAAGGGTGGATCAGGTTGCCTTGAGAGGGAGGATGTTGCCCCTAGCTGCAGTTCTTCAAGCAAAGGCTGAGTGCTGGAGGCTGGAGAGGGGGTGCATTTTTAGATTTGGATTGGACTAGTGGATCAGGGTTATTTTCCAACCCTGAAAATTCCAAGTTTCTGTTTCAGAATTCTCAATATATATAACAAGTAGAATCTTCCTTCTAGTAATCATGTTTCATGTATAAGGAAATGAGACTCTTGGTAAATTACGAAAATACAAATTATTAAGAGATCTGGCTATAAATGAACATCTTTCAAGCCCTGGGAAAAAAAAAAAACACCTTCACAATCTCTTTAAAAACAACAGAAAAGGTAGACTCTCATGTTAATATAAAGCTTCTCATCTTTTAAGTATACAACATTCACAATAAGGTTTAAAAAAAGCTAAATCTATTTCGAGTCTGCTGACAAAAAGCTCATTGAATTGGATCACTATTTATAGACTGCTAACACTGTGAGAAATACTGCACAATGTGAAGCTAACAAGAATCTGGTCCCAGTGACTGACTAGACCTAAGTGTCAACTGGGTTCTGGTCTCAGAGCTCATGGACTGCTGTGTGGCAAGTGCGGTTGCAGTGAGACTCAATTGCCTCTTTTGTCAAATAGTAAACAACATGAAACCCTCAGTTTGCCCTAGTATTCCCCTAAGGGTTGTAATAAGGATTCAGTAAAATAGTATGTAAAATATGTAAACACTGTAAATATTGTAAGTTATTACTATAAAAACTGAAATAAGTTTCACAATTTTACATAAAAATCCTTCTTAGGTTATTCTGATTTTCTAGCAACATTTTCAAGACTATGGATTAAAAAAAAAATTCCTATCCCTAGACTGATTCACTAAGTGACAGAAAATACATTTTAACCATGAACAATAATTATAGCACTTTTCCAAACACTTCAAATTCTAATGTTTATCTGAAATATGACAAGTCATTTTCTAAAGTATTATGAAATAACAATAATAAAAAGGCATTACATACTAATCAGAAGTTAAGTTTTCTGAAAAACAAATGTACAATTTCTTCAATGGGGGGTGTGGGGGTGGTATCAAATAAAAAATCACAGATTATGGGTGATTCAAGAATACCATGTTGTTAGAGAAGGAATTAGCAATCTATGGTAAGTGCCATCAAGATCTTAGGTAAAATTATATGGTATGCGATTTTTTTTGCATGTTCTCTTGTTATCTAGCACTTCCTTATCCTAACCTCTAGCTGTGCAGTGTCCTTTAGCTATATACTATATAAAAACTGGCACTGTAGCACTTCTCAACCAAATCCACTGAAAAACCTTCCACCCCTATTCTGAACTCCTTTTTTCTCAATACCAGTTTTCTCAGCTAATTTCTGAGGGAAGGCAATCTGAAAAAATTACACCAGAGTATCAATGACAGTTGTTTTTAAAACTCCCAGAACTGTTGGAAGATGGGACTTCATATGTCATCTAGGCAATTATTGGCATATAAATGTCATAACTTACATTCAAATCTTCTGAGTCTCATTCTTTTGAGGTTAGATTAACATTGCAAATTAAAATTAATTAACAGCTCAAATAAAGAAACTTAAAATGTGGATTTAGAATTCAGCAAATCTTAAGGAAAATACAATCCAAATCTCCAGAGAATAAAATAGCACTGTTAAAATAAGAAAACTCTAAATCAGTAATCAGTTCTAAGTTTTTGCAAGAATACTAAACTGTGAAACACAGCATGAAAGTAGTGCCTTTTTTCTAGGATTTTGTGAATTGAGGAAAAATGAGATCTTAAAAATATACCTACAAATATATATATCTCTATATATCACACAGTGTTGTCTAAAGTTGAAAGAGACTTCAGAAACCATCTAGTCTAATGCCTTCTTCCAGGTCATAACCTAAGTTGCTCTTTATAATTTAGACTGACAGGTAGTACAGCCCACATAGGTGAGGAAAAAATAAAGCATTACCAAGGGAGTAAGAAAAAATAACTTTTCTCTTACAACACAAAATGATTGAAACTTTAGCTTAAACTTTTAAAGAAAAGTGATTTTTTAACATGGTAGTCAGGAAACAATTCCCATTTAAAAAATTGTTGTTACTTAGCACTGTTTTAGTTTTATTGACTTTGGTGTCTGAAACAATATATTAGATTCTTCCCCTTTGACAAGATCTTCCTGTGAACGTCTTTTTCATATAATTTAATGTTTTGTACATAGAGACAGAAAAAAAGTCTTTAGTGTTTCCAAATATGTCTTAAAAAAAACCAACCAAACAAAACCCCAAACCTTTATTTAGTGTAAAGAGATGAGCAAACCTAATCTTGAGGCTTTGCTTTTAAGAAACCTAAATATTTTCTCCTTTGAAGTGAATACCTGAGTGAAACATTCTTTAAGCTACCACTAACAACCAATCACCTACTTGCTTAAACCAGAGGTGTGGTAATGATGTTATGATACACATTCTAGAACACTGAACATAAATTTGAAAATTATTCCACTATTCAAAACTAGTGATTTCCAAAAAATAAATTCATCTCATTTTATTTTGCAACACCTACCTGAATAGCTGAATTCATGAAACACGTATTTCCCAAGTTACTTAGGCCACATAGGCCAGGCTGTTCATTGTTTCTTCCTGGCTCTGAATAATCATAATTCTTATAAGCAGTGTATGATGGGAGACAATAGTTTGAATTTTTCACACTGGAAGAAAACAAAACAGCTTTCATAATGCAGTCAATAAAAAACCCATGGATCATAGTACTGTAACACACATATAGTACTTTATACTACTTATGACAAAAATGGCGCAGTTAAGATTTTTGCTTTTAAAAAGTGCTTAACTTAGATATTTCTAAGTTCTGAACCCCAACCAAAATAAACCCACCACACATCCCTCGATCAGTCATCAAAAACCCTGCATCATGTATCACACCAACCAATACAGACTACTACTGTATTTGTCTACCCTTGATTAACTGGAGCAGCTTCACAGCTAACTCCATTCTTCATTGCTGTTTCATCAAATTTAAAACATTCAGATTTTAAACACCACCAGCAGCAATAGATCATCTCATTTATGTCTCTTTTGCATCCTGCTACTGTAAGCGTGAGAATGGGAGAAATGGGAAGGAGGAGTTGTACTTCAGTTACAGGTGAGAGCTGAGATTTCCAAGGCCACTGTGACATCACTGGCCTGATGCACTAAAAATTCTATTTATAGTTTCTCTGCTGGGACAGCATAATCCAGCACTGAAACACAGAAAAAGCCTGGGGTGATCAGGAATGCACAAAACGATTCTAAGTAGGTATACCCTACTAGCAATATAGAGCTTTCCTTTTCTTCAAGCTTCTTAGATTTAAGTAGGTTATATATCACTGGATGACTGATTTTAGGCTAATTTGCTTAAAGGTATCCTTTTATTTTCAAACCTATTAATGTTTTAGAAAAAAATCCAATTAATTAAAACTTAAGTATAACAAGGGCAAATTTTTAAAAAGGCAAGTAACTCAATAAGGAAATACTATTTTTAAATAAGTAAAATATTTTATGTAAAAGAGTAAATTTAACTTTAAATTCTTTCTATTAGTAATCATAAAATATTCACAGGAGAAGCTTTGGATACTATTCAAGGCATGCCTGCAATTGTTCAATACTTTTTTCCATGTCAGAACAAACCTGAATAAGATTCACAAGGTCATTTGATAAAAGCAAACATGGAAAGAAAAAAATCAATGTTATGAGTAAATATTGATGAATTTAAAAATCTTACAATATTTTTTTAAAAAATTAACTACAGTAGCTTACAATCTATGGTGTGCTAATTTTAAAAAATCTTATCTATAAGTGATAACCAAGATATAAAAAATACTTCATATTTTCCCTTTATTATTAGTTTTAAGAACTGAACTTTATTATACTACTCTAAGTCTTGGTTACTTATTGATTGAACCTTCCTCTCTGCCCTCCCAAGCAAATTAACACTTAAAAAAAAAAAGCAATCCCACATCAACCTAAGATTACATACCTAATACAAACTAATCAAAATTATGAAAAATTTAGTGGGGAAAAAAATGACTCTTTAAATGAAATAGAAGTAAAAGACTATAAATAAATTAAGTGATGCTAGAGTTGTATCAATTTACCTCTTTAAAAGACAAATACTTTAAAGGTGTCACAAAAACAAAATTCAAATGCACTATTTTCTGCAAATTATTAGGCTCATTATAGGTTATTAAATATGAAAGCAAATTAATATAACATCCATTAAAGGAATTTTATTATCATAATGTTTAAATAACGTTAAATCATGCTATATTTGTATTGCTAAAAATTAAAATGCCGTGTTCTAAACACGGCATAAAAACACAGTATCTGCATTTTACATGTTAAGTTAATAACATGTTATAAACAACACATAACAACATAATGAAGTCTCAGTATTCACAAGTCATAATTTATGGGAAAATATGCACAACTGAATGTCCAGGTGCTCACTCTCATGTGTTCTTTCTCTATTCCCTCCTTCCCTCTCTCTCTCACACACACACAAAACTGAAAGCATATATGGTCTCACTACACAAGCATATAATCATATGCATTCTTCTCTATATATAACATAAATGGTACATGAGAACTTTTTGGTAGCTATGTAATCATGCTTCTTGCTTATTAGGAAATGAACAAGAAACATTTTCTAAGAGCTTAAGAAATAGCTAAATTTTAGACTCTTTTGGTGACAAATTAAGAATTGCTTCCCCAGAAGGCAGGAGATGGCCTATATGATTCAATCAAATCATTCCATTTATGATACGCTGATAATAAAACTTTTGATAGAAATGCTGTTATACTCCCTTTAGTAAATCACATTAAATAATTTGCAAAACATTCTATAAGTTTAAAAAAATCTCCACTCTCTTGTACAACTAAAATTAATTTTTTCATATTACAATACTCTAAGTCAGTCTCCTAAAAAAGGCAATTTTATTTTGCACAATGTCAACAAATTCAATAGTAAATCGAATGGATTACATTAAAAGAAGATTGTTTTAGGATATTGCTAGCTTTACACAATAGTAAAAGAATGTTAAAATTTGTTCTTGTAAAATTGATTCCTATCTTCCCAGTGGTGCCTGAAATAATTTTAGGCATTTTGTCTTTATTTCCAATGGCTTCAACCTGTAGAAACTGTACAGCTTTATTTTTTTCCTGCCATATAAATATGTGCTTTTTAAAAAAAAACTCACAAGATTTATCTGCATCAGGTATTCTTACTTAAAAGAACTTATAACAAAAATTTTTGCAAAAACCAAAACTGTTTGTAATTTGTATCATCTGAAATCATTAGAAATATTTATTCTAAAATTTAAATGTTTTTTGTAACATTCAAGATGGGACAATTATAAGGACTTTCCCAAATGGATAAAGAGACCTTTACAGAATAAGGTGTTACCTCAGAGAAACTTCTTTTAATTTTTACATTTGATGGGCACTTTTCTTGAGTGGGAGAGATGAAGTAGGTCATTTATAGAATCAATGAAAGTTAGGGTTGAAGAGAACTTACACGTGATCCAATCATTTACTTATTTATCAGTCTGCTCATCTATTTATTTTTACATATAAAATCAAAACAAAACAAAAGGACAAACCATGACACAAGGCATTTAAGTGACTTGTCAGGATTACCCTGCGTATTAATCACAAAGCCATGCAAGTTTCCTGAATCCTAGGAACAAGGCTCTAATTATACCACATTGTCTTATACAGGGTGATTCAAAAGTTTTAGTGCAGTTTTAATCTGAAAATGTTGGCAGTAAACTCACTGATTTAAACTTAAGATTGCCCTAAGACTTTTGGAACCTTCTGTATTTCAAATTACTGTAATATTCACTGGAAAAGTTCCATATGATTGGTATGGGAAAGGCTTTCTTTGTTCATTAAGAGTACAGCAACAGGTGGCAGACGCTCGTTTTCTTTGGTATGATAACATTCTTTTTAAGGAACTAAGATTGAGAGATAAAAGGTTTACAGAGTAGAGGAAAAGGGAGGATGGAAGAAGAAATTAGTTTTAAATGAAGACACTAGTTGATATTGTCTTAAAAATATTGGAGTATTCCTCTAACAATCTGGAGGAATTTCATTTCCAAATAAAGGGAGTAACTAATGGATCAGCTAAAAAATACAAAGTACACCGAAAGTGGAGGAATAGATTTTAGAGAAGGTGGGATGCAATATATTTACATCAAAATGAGAGTTGAGTCGACAATTCACAAGGCTAGAAAATTGGATATGATTTGTTTTAGAGAAATAATAAAGTGTATACCTCACATACATATATTTCATTATCTTTTGAATTATTAAGTATAAACTAGATATAAAATGGGTAGCTACTATATAAAAAAAACCAAACTGCATAACAGAAAAACAATTCTGGCCACATATTTTCCATACTTTTTTCTGCCCTATCAGGAAATTTTTGCTAAAAGAATCAAATGTTTTACATTACATGTATCATTTGCTATATTAAGTCACTTATAACTGAATTTTCAAAATTCATGATGACAAATTTTAAATCACAATACTGAATTACTATAGAATTTTGCAAGACTTTGATCACATAAAATCATCATATGAATTTATTTTACAACACAATCTAAGTGTATTAACATTGCTTGACACTTAATAACTGGCTACTGAATATGGAATTTCATTTAGGCACTTAGTATAAAAGGGTGATCCTCATATATTTTATATTCACAAGTCATGTTTACATCAACCTGAAGTTCTACCCTGCTCTACTTTATGCTTTAAAAAACTGAAGAGTGAGTCAAGAAAAGACCAGAGAATACAATCTGAAATATTTATAATGTAGTTTCTAATGAACATTTCTCTAAGCAAAAAAAAAATTCTGATTTAGCATTGCTTAAATTATCACATAACAGTAAATCTTACAAATACAGAAACATGCTTTTATACATTAAAATGATGTATTAATATTTAAACAATGGTAGTTGAGAGAATTTTAATAAAATTTCCTTATAACAGAATTATCTGTGATGATAAATCTTAACTACAGCCAAAATGTTAAAAGAGGTTTCCAAAATAATCCAATCACTAACGTAATATATTACTATGCTGTGGTTTATTTAACTGATTGTCACAACCATTTTCATCATAAGGTAAGACAAACATAAACTGTAAATATACTGTCCCGTAACAGTCAGGAACCAGTTTACCACATTCACTATGTAAACTTCATACATATTTACCATGTACAGTTAAATAGCATGTATTTTAATTGTTTAATATCAAGAAACGTGGCTCAGGGGAAAAAATCACTTCTGATAATTTTTATTTAATAGAAGCTATGGTACAAAATATTTGTGTTATAGAACTTTTGCCTAAATTTTGTTCCACTGAATACCAATCTGGCAAAACAAACTGAATAGTATTTTAATGGAAAGACACAGGTTGAGTTCCTTTGAATTTGCCCTACACCAGGTGCTTGCATTGCTTGACATGTAAAGCATAAAGTGTATAGGTGTAGTAGAGTGTAACCACAGTTAACAGTACACGTGTAACACCGTGCTCGGACGAGAGACTATCAAGGATGAAAATCCTTAAATGATTCTTTCCAGAATTTAACTGCTCTAGTCTCAAATACTACAACTTTAAGTTAAAGCCTATATAATTATAATATGTATATGTTAATCCAAATGTGTCAAGAAAATATGCATCATTGCCAGTCATGGATAACTGTAAAATAAATATAAGGTGATCCATGTAAAGGTACAAATATAGTTATGAAAGGCCAGTTAATACTTGTTCATATCAAAAATATATTTCTTTTAACAATTTTATTTATACATTTTAATAACTGGTTGTGATCACTGGTGTTAGAAACATCAAATTCTAAAGGAACTTTATTATACTTGACAGATACCCCCTTTTAGATCAAGATTCAAATTATTTATTATAATATATATATTAAATCAAGAGCAAAATTATAAGTGAGCATACTTGCTCATTTTATTTTGCGGAGAGCTAACTAGTAATTTAGAGAAACTCAGTACTAATGCAAAAAAATTATTCTCAGTTCTAGATAGGAGTTATTTTCTGCAATCACAAAGGGGCGATTCAATTAAACAAACAATTCTTTAAGATACATTGCTTACTTTCTGTTGTTGATGTTGTTATAATTATTTGATAGAGATGAAGGAGAGATCTTTGGTAAAGCTGAAAAATTGGATGCACCTGGGGACCTTTAAAAATATGAAAATGTCAAATTAGATAAAGATGCTGAATTCTGAAATTAATCATGAAATAAAGAAAAGAACAAATGTCAATGTATGTAGTAAATGAATGTTGAAAAAGTTATGAGCAAAAACCACTAAAATCAATTGGTTTCCAAATTCAAAATGCATTCTTCACATAAAAACTAACAGCAAAAAAAGTAACCATCTTTATGTTTCATTAGCCAAATTAAATAAGCATTTGCTTGACAGTCATTCCTTCGATTATTTTATTAAATAAAATGTATCACTTTAAAAAAATTAAACATTTACCACTAAACATTTTGTTGCCAATGTTCCATGAATTAAAATATTTAAATATTTTATAGTACTCTCAGTCAATCCAGAATAGTATTATGCATTAAGAAGCCAAGAAGTCAATTGTTCACAAAACCAATTTATAACTCAGTTAAACAACCAACTCTTCATTATCCACAAGACACAGAAAAAGCATGAATAAATCACAAAGATACTCCACAAAAAATTCTTTTTTGACCAACAGATTCAAAGCTGATTAATATCAAAATTGTCATATAATAAAACCTTGTTAATTCAGATCATCCAGACCCACTCAGAGTTTTAATTTTTTTTTTTTTTTTGTGCCATGGATCTCATTGGCAGTCTGGTGAAGTGTAAACACAAATCCTTTCTTGGAATGATGTTTTAAAATGCATTTTAAAAATTCATAGGATTACAAAGGAAACCAATTATACTGAAATAATTTGTTTTAGAAAACAAGTTCAGTGAACCCAGGTAAAGAAGCCTTGGTTCAATTCAACATTATTTTACAGATGAGGAAACAGGCCTAGAGATGTTAACTTGACCAAAAGTTACCCAACTATTAAGTAGCACAGGCAGCATTCAAATTTGATTGTTAAATCCAGGGCTCCTTCTACTGTACTATACACTGTTCTACTGGTGATCCTTAGGTTTGTTATTTAATTACAGTTTACATTATTACATATTAATTACAGCTATTTAATTACAGTTAATTTCTCCTATAATCTGGTTTAAACTATTAATTTACTTGGCAAGTTCCTTTTCCACTGGCAGCATAAAAGTAAACTTCAGTAAAATACTAACATTATCACAAATTCTAAATTTGGGAGGCTCAAATGGAAATGGGACAGGATCAATTTTATTTTTATAATATTTTTATTTTGAATTTCGATCTACTCACAACTTTTCCAGAAGACAAGTAAGAACTCAGGTATACCCTTAATCCTACAGAGAATTCTAGCAGTAAACTTACTGATTCAAACTTTCAAAGTACAAAAGTACCCTTGATGTTAAATTTTTTTTTATCCTTCTGATACAATGAACTTGTAGCTAAATCCATATATATTCTCTTTTGCTGACCACTAGTCATTTACCATACTCATTAACATCTCCAGAAAGAATGGTGTTTAAAAGGAAAAGGTAAAACTAATATCAGCTGTTTTTGTAGGTTTTGTAAAGATTAAATATCTATCTATTGCCACTATTTTCTAAAATTCCTTTTCAGGTTGTTATTCAGACATTTCTAACAAAGAATTGACCTGGATGGGATAGATGGAATAACACACTAACTGGAGCCCAGTAACAGTTTGCTGAACTGAATTTGGAATTAAATGCTTTCCTTCAGCAACCCCAAAGTGAGCTACTGATCTAGAATACACATATTACAAAGTAGGGGGGTGAATATGGCTAATTGTGAATCCAGCATCAACAATTTTAAGTTATTTAAAGGGGGAACTGATGTGATGAATCTGTGGATTTATTATGCAGTTAACTTTTCCTTTTATGGATCTTGTCCACATTCTGTATATTATCTTTTCATTAATAACTTCCTTATGAAATAGACAAAATAGAGAGCGTTGCAATGTCAATGTAGGTGTGGGAAATGGCAAGGAGAGGAAATATATAGTCATATTGCACTAATAAAATGGAGTGGTTTGTCTCTATGGATTTTAATAGCTACTGTTTTTCCATACTTCCTTTTTCACTTTACCAGTTAGAGATTTTACCATATCCAAAACTTTTGTATCATATGTATTATACATATAGATATAACCATATCTATAACTAGACATACCATATCATGGTTATTATTCAAGAGTCAGTCTATGAAATTCTTTAATTATGATAAAAAACAGTGCTGTGTACATAACAGGTGATAGATAATATGCCGGTTGAATGAATTGTTTTTAAAAAGTATTAGAATTTGTAACGACACTAGACAAACATGACAGATTTGTTGCAATTTACATGTTTTACCTATTTAAACCCTACTATTATAAAAAAAATCTTTTTAGTACAAAAAAGTAGCAAGAACTATTTTAAATTTAGAATATTATTTACTTTAAGTTATGGTGAAAATGTTATGCATGCCATCAAAAACTCAAAATTTACTGTCAATAAATAAAGTATGATCACGTTTTCTTGTGGAGAATAATGACTGGCATTCCTCAACAGAAGTTAACTTAAAAATATCTGAAATTTTATTTACCATTCTGAATACTTGATTTTGTGGTTCAGTTTTTTTTGGGGGGGAGGAGAATTTGGGACATGTAATTACAACAGTGTGGAGAATTTCGGATGTTGAAATTTCCTTTACCAAAGCAAATGGACAGCTTATGTGACACAGTCTAGAGAGTTGCTGATTTGGTCATACATCTATAGTGCATGGCAGAGGTAGGACTTTAAAATTCTGGTCTTTCTGACTCCAAGGACTGCCTTTATGCACATTACTACTCTTTCAGCACAAAAATATTTTGGAACTGCATAATAAATTACATAAACAGAGTATGTACAATATACTCTATATACTGCATATTATATATTTACATTAAATATATGACCATAAATGGGTCATTGGACATTTTTTACTTCATTAAACTACTATTTAATACCGCACACACAAACACACACACTCACACACCCCTAAACTCTTCCATTTTCTATACCAAGAACTTAGTTTTGCAAATGTGAACCTAAAATATTGTCCTGGTTTGAAATAATTTTTTCCTCTTAATTTGACAGAACCTTGAAAAATACTGCTGAGAAAAATCACGCGTTTCAGATACCAAAGACGTTTCATCTATCTACAATTTAAGATTTTCTAAAAAAATTAACTACATATAGCTAAAGCTGTGTATATGCATGTTAATATATACATATACATATGTACACACACATATGTACACGCACACATACACATACACATATGCTAACATATCTATTATTCCCCTCCCAACTTTGCTTCTGCCCTTCTGGATTTTGTCGCCGTTCCTCAGCTGTGGTCTCAGTCCAGAGCTGACCTCAGCACCTAGGGTCTCCTCATCCAGGAACATCCCTTTGTCATGCTGGCACTTCCTCACCTAGTGTTGAACTCCTTCCAGAGTTTACACTGGGGGTAGCAGGGAGAGGGGGAAGAGAACCAAGCTGGCCAACTTTCACTTCCCTTCTGGCTTTCTGGGCAGTGACACCATGTCCCTACAGGATACTCACCCCCACCCCATCCCACTCCTCCAGTTCCCTTTTGGGCATTGTCTCCCCCATCAGACCGTAAGCTCCTTGAGAGAAAGGGGCTGTCTTTTGCTTTTTTTTTGTATCTCCAGCACTTATCATGGTGCCTGGCACATAGTAGGCACTTAATAAATGTTTACTGAACCGAATTCAATTATTGCTTTTATCTGTATCCTTCCTATAGCACTGAGCACATCTGGGACATATTAAGCATTTAATAAATGTTTGGTGCCTTGCCATCTAACCTGAGGCTTTTCCTAAAATATGAAGGCTCCTAAAGAAGCAAACAATATTCTTTTCCTTATGTTAATATTCTAATTCATTTTTTAGAAAAGTCAGACTACTCAAGTACAAAGAAGGCAGAAAACAAGTTAACATTGAATAATAAGCAGATGATATAAAGAACTCTCATGAATAAAGCCAAGTGTACTGAAATTTCACTATAATGTTCTTTGCTATAAATTCAATTTAGGCATCAAGAGGGCATACAATTACCAAAGTAACAAAAATCCTTATTTATAATGTGGTTTCACCTTATGGCATGGTGATCCTTGTTACTCTATCAGTATTATCCTTTTTCTCTACTTTCACTATAAAATTTCTTGAGTGATTTATACCTGTTTTCTTTTAATTAGATATTCCTCCTTAAATTGTGACATTCTAGCATTCATATCCACTTTTTTACTTAAACTTGAACTGCTGGAATACATCAATGATCTCCGAATGACCAAAGCTACAGGCTTCTTATTTTCTTTAATCATTCTGCCACATTTGAGAGTGCTGACTACTTTTCAATAATTCTGTATTTCCTACAAAATTTAAAATGCTTAACCTGTTAATTTCATGGCTTATCACTATCTGATACCACCTTCTTTCTTTCCACCCCTAATTTATGTGATTTGTCTCCATTTACAATATGACTGAGGCAAAGCGACCTATCTGCCATCACCTATGTAGGTCTTTCACTGTCCTGCCTAAATAGAAGCCATTATACTCATTATTACACAGGCCTGACATGCCATCCCTTTTAAACTGGTGACTCTTCAGTAACTCAAATGTACCTCCTCCAAGAAGCATTTTTTATCCTTCTGACACAAAGAACTTAAGACTTCAAATGCCCTCTATATCAGTGGGAATGATGAACAAAGTGTTACATGAGAATTAAGGTTAGGTACTGGAAAGATGATGGCAGGTTTTCTAGAGGACTGGCATGGGGGTTAAGTAGAAGTTGGGGAAGCAATAACAACTAAGGAAATCAGGAAAGACTTTTTGTAGAAAGTGGCACTTGAGCTGAGCCTGAAAGGCGGGGAGGGATTACCAGGAGGCTGAGGTGAGAAGAAAAAGTAGTTCAGACAAAGGGAATAGCCTATGAAAAGGGACACAGTAAGAAGGCTAGTTTGGCTGGAATGCAGGGGAACAAAGTGTAAAAAAAGATGTTGTAAGTATGTATTTTATTCTAGAAGCAATGAAGCTTCTTGAGCAGGTGAGTGACATGGTCAGATTCATAGTAGATGCCTAAAAAAACCCTATATTAAGTGGAACTCTCTGATTATAGAAGCCTTGAGAAATAATTTTGTGCCATCTTCACCACAGACAAATGCTTATCTGGAAATGAATCATAGACAGACTTATATGGCTTATATTCTCATGTGTTTGTCTCTTCAATGAAACTGTTAAGATCCACGTATCTCCCAGAACAATGAGGCTACGCATATAAGCCTAAAAATAAATATTCTGAGTGACCTTAGCCCCAGCATGGATAGCACTACATTAAAGCACAATGTATAAGCACAATGGTAAAATTCTACTTTATAGAAAGAATAATGATGAAAGCATATTTTAAAAAATCTATGAAAATATCCATTTTAACAATCAAGTTAGCAAGGTTGATCAAACAATTTAGAAAGGAATACTCACGCATTAATGTATTCAAATAGCGAATATTTACTCGACTAAAAGTAGGAATCCATTCTTAGATGTTAGTAAAGAGCATTTTATATTAATTATTTGTGAATAGTTGCCTAGAAAACCTCAAATGGGGTCACGCAGAGTTGGACAAAACTGAAAAATTACTGAATAACATTATCTATGAATAGGTCATAGCAACAGACAACAGTTATATTTACACTCACATGTATAAGTAAATAAAAGGCATTTTAGAGACTCTTCTCTAATTTATTATTTCTAATCTTTAATGCTACCTTCCTTGATTCTCTCTCTGTCTGTTCATTCACTAGGGAAGAACAAAGACCACCAGAAGTCTCTGGAGGGATGCAGTCTTTCTAGCTAATAAAGCTAGAAAGCTCTTAAGTGTTAATCTGGCATTAAATAATATACTGCCATATACCTTTTTAAGAGTGTTGATGTAGACCATGGTTATGGCTTCTCTTTTAAAAGTCACAATTCTGAATTTAACAGTTTAACTGATATAACGTACAGATTTTTTGAACCAACAAAGCAAAGTCTAAAGTAAATAACTTTATTTGACCCTGCCCTCATTATCTTATGAACTATCTTAGGGAAGACAATACTAGTATTTATTTCAGCCATGTAGAAGTAAGTTTAGATTCTCCTCTCCAGTCTATGTGAGTTTTGCTGAAATCTGGGTAAATTATATCTATAATTGGGGTTCTGAAAATGGAATTCTGGCACACTATACAACACTTTGGGAGAATCATACATGTAGAATTTCTTCAGTGAGAGTAGACATTTTTGCTGAGTTCTTTATAAGTTCAAGATTTGATGGGTTTAATTTAATGGGTTTTCACATGGGGCATGTGAATTTTTTAAAGGAATACTATATTTACAATATTACAAATGCTAAGCCAGGAAAATGTATATTAAGCAAAGTTATTTATGAATTTTCTTTGAACTGAAATAACATAACATAGAATCTAAAATTATGTAGCAAATCTAGAGAAAGTTGTAGTACAGTTAGTATTTGTGGCATACCTTTTGAGAACTGCTGATCAACAATATTCTCCTCATCTACCTTGTCAAAAAAGGAAATGAGGTTATTCTGCTATATCCCATTCTTAATGAAGTCAAGATGGTTCTTTTTGACCACTTCTTGCTTTCCTAGATTTTAATTATCTCTTTGGTAACACTCCAGAATTTTGCCAGGTATCAGATCACTGTTTGCAGATTTGATTCCTTTCCCTTATTTGAAAGTGGGACATGACTTTGTCCCTATCCAATTCTACTTCATTCCACTTAAATAAAGGTCAGATTTCTGGCAAACTTAACTACCTGGAAGTTGTTAAGGTAAGAAAAAGACTTTCAAGAAGCTTCTTTCCAAGGTGCTTCACTCAGGCTAGAATCAAATCAATCAATAAGGATTTATTAAACATCGGCTATATATCTGGTATTATGTCAAGGACTGGGGACATGAAAATAAAAATTAAACAGTTCCTAGCCTCATGGAGTTTATAATCTATCTAGGGACATGAAGTAAATACAAAGTAAATGCAAGTTAATCTCAGGGTAAAGGCCACACAAAAGGCTTTATGTAGCACCTGAGTTCAGAAGAACACTATGGATTCCAAAAGATGGAAGCAAAGAGGGAGTGAATTCTAGGCACAGGAGGGCACAGTACTAAGGTGGTGAGAGGGAATATCATGAGTGAAACACAGCAAGAATGTCAGTCTGGCTAGACTGAAGACTACATGAAAGGGAGTGAGACATACACAATGAGGCTGGAGCCAAGTTGTCAGGGGCTTAAAATCTCAAACAGAGGAATTCATACTTGATCTTATAGGCAATAAGGAACTGATGGAGTTAATTGAGTATGAAGTGACATGGTCTGATACGTGCTTTAGAAAACTTGCTTTGGATGGATGAGAGAGGAGAGTCTTGAGAAGGGGACATTAATTAGGAGACTAATGTAACAGTTCAGGTGAAAGGTGATGAGGGCCTATACCACGGTGAGATTGGTGGCTATGTGTGTGCAAAGAACAGGAGAAAGGCAAGAGATGGAGGTAGAAATGACAATGCTTGAATTTGCTAGTTTAGAACTGAAATTGCTGATTTAACATAGTTTGTTAGTTTTATTCCCTTTTACAATGTCCTGTTCTTCGGAGACCATAGGATCCTGAGGTAACCAAAACAAATCATATTTGATCAAAAATTTCTTTTGCAGTCTCCCTAAATCCAGCCCCAAGCAACTTAGAAAATGCTTAGAGAACTCTAATAGGGGCAAATAAACCATCTTTAAAAAGCAACATGTTTAACTAATGAGTAGCTGTAACTGTTAGAAAGTTAGTCCTCATATTAAACCTAAATAGTTACCACTACAACTTCTAACCATGATTGCTAGTTCTTCCTTTGGGAACCAGCAGAACAATTGCTTAAATGACAGCCATTCAGTTACTTGAAAATACCTATCATGTCCCCTGTACTCTTCTTTGCTCCACTTTAAAAATTTCTACTTCCTTCAATTGATTCTAAAAAGGCATATTCTCCAGTTCCACAAACCATCCTGATTTCTCTCTTTTTATAGGACTAAGTATAATATTATTGATGTTATCTGATGAGGACTGCCTCCCACGTTATGGACACTATATCTCCCTTACTGAAGTCTAGGAGAGCACTAAGGGCCATGTCATATTGCTAACTCATATTGGGTGCAGGGTGCACCACACACCTGAGGTCTTTTATCACAGAACTGTGCTCTACGTATATATCCCCTATACTGTATTTGATTTTTGGAATCAAGTATAGAACCTTTTTATCTTTAATTTTATTTAATTCAAATCAGCCCAATATTTGAGCCTACCAAGTAGTTTCTGGATCCAGGCACTGTAATTCAAAGCATTAATTGTCTTTCTAAGCAATATACCATCTTCAAAGTTGACAAGTAACACACACACACACTTTTATCTAAGTTACCGAACAAAATGTGGAACAACATAGGGTCAAGTTAAGATCCATCGGACACTCTACCAGAGAACCCCCTCTAAGCTGATATCAAGGCATACTCTTTCCATAGCATTTCCCCAATCTACCTATCTAGTTACCCTGTCAAAAAAGAGCTATCATTAGGTTAGTCTCACATGACCTATTCTTAATGAAGTCATCCAAGAAGATAAATGGCTTTTAGTAATCAAAGGTTTCCTAAATCAACCTCTTATCAGTATTTTCTAAAATTTTCTAAAAATAAGTCATGCCCATAAGTATGCAGTTGGCTGAGTCTTCCCTTAACCTCCTCCACTCACTTTGTAAAAAAAAAAAACAAACAAAAAAACAATAAATAGAAAAATTGGGACATTTGGTCTTTTCTAATTGTACCGCCTTTCATCCACTACATTCTTTCTAAAATTACCAACAATGAATCAACAATCACATCTGCCAATTTTTAAAGAATTCTAGGATAACTGGGTCCTGGTGATTTGAACTTACTGAGGGCAGCATGATGCTGACCATCTCATCACTTCATCTTAGAGTTCAACACCTTTCTAACTATTTTCCTTTGGATGCTCCTAGTCCAAAGAGGATTTTCCTTAGAAAACAAGTAAAGTGAGAGTTGTTGGTTCATTATTCATCATGGTTCATGTCACCATCCCAATCTCCCTGAGCATCAATTCTAGCTAAGAGAAGGCTAAGATAAAACATCTTCTGTTATTGTTGCTATCCTTACCATACATCACAAGCATTATCTGATTCTAAGCTTTAGCACCCCTGAAACAGTACTTACAAATAGAGACTTGATGCAAGATAAATATGACAGAGCCCTGGCTGTTCTTTAAAAGCCGAGTTTGATTCTTCTCCAATACTGCTAAATTTTATGCAAATATACTGAAGTACAGGACAATTCTGCTTTTGCTTCCTGACAAAAAAAAACTTTTTCACCCTCAAATTCTTATTGGATCACAAGGTGAACAGGTCACAAAATGCATACATTACAAAGGAAGGGAACTTCCTTTCCTTCAGTATGACCTATGAGGTCATGGGTCGACCTTAGAAAAGGTCGTCTGATCCAACCTCCTCATTTTACAGATGAGAAATTATGCCGAGACAGCAAGTCCAAGTACAGAGAGACAGTAAGTGAGTGGCCAAGGTAAGATCTGAATTCATATCCCTATGACTCTAAGTTCAGCTCTTTTCAATGCACTATTCAGACTTTCAGAAGGGCATCAGTATGGCCCTTACCACTCCCAAGTCTTTCTGTCCCAGGAAGCCAGTTCTCTCTAATCAAAACGCCAACACCCTAGGCCCCCAACTGGCCTTTCTCATTTTTCTCCCCTTCCCAATCCACCTTTCACATAGTTGCTAAAGTGACTTTCCTGACCAAAGGGCTGACCATGTTATTATCCTGCTCAATAAACTTCAGTGGCTCCTGAATGCTTCTAAAATAAAGCATAAGCTTCTTTGCTTCTAGGCACCAAATGACCTTCAAAACCTGGCTCTGGTCTCATTATATATTAATCCCCTTCATATACCCTATGGTCCAGTCAAAATAGGTGTTTTTCATAAATAATACTCTCTCCTCTCCAAGCTTCTGCACTGGCTAGTACACCATGCCTGGACTGCATTCCCTCATCACTTTTGCCTCTCAGAATACCTCATTTTCTTAGCATCTTGGGAACACTGACATGTTAACAAACATGGAGATAGCTGCAAACGCTTACACGCAAACACCCTGAAGGCTAAATCAAGGGCCACACTCAGATAGGATTTGAATCCACGTCTTTCTGACACAAAGTCTAAAGCTCTAGGCTGCTTCTTCTTTTAAGTGCTGCTGCTATCTTCAACATTTCACTATTTTCAACTGTCAGATTTTACAAATGAGTTTAAGCTTTATACCAGCACTGTCCTTGCCAGATACATCATTATCTCTCTGGTTGGCAAAAATGCCTAGTGTTTGCTTGCTGAGGCAGTTTCTAGGCTTTTTTTTTTCAGTTTCCTGATGATGATAATTAATAATTCTTATGAATTAATAAAGTAGTCTATCTTCAATATCTATTCTTTTACCTATTTTTAATTACCAAGAAGTTATTTAAATAGGTCAGGTTGAAGCTTCTTCAACTGCACACTAAATCTAATTGTTATTTTCTTGTGGTTGGATACTGATTTGGTTATCTGCCCCAAGAAGACAATGATCTGACAATACCAAGACAGCTCATCTGGTAATGGCTATTCGTAGTCATTTTCTGTCTAATGAAGTAACTTAATTTCATTTTTTTAATGAGGTTATTTAATGCTTGCCACACTGACTACTTATTCTCTCCTTGAAAAATGTCCATTATACAGAGGGTTAGAGATTTTGGTCCTTCATATTTCTTTTTCTTAACATATTTTTAATTGCCCTTCACTGCACCTACCTATATCGAAATTACTGAATAATGTATATTTTGATGTCTCTCTTTTTTTTGTCAAGGTCTTTGAAGAATTTTTCTTCCTTTCCATTGCTTGCAAGAAATGTTGAACTATAAGGTACAATTATCTTCAGAGTGGTCTTTCTCAAATGTTTACCATAAGCAAAAAATACAAGGTGATTAACTGTCCCATTAAACCAGTGTTGGTTGTTGCCTTTGGATGTACCAGAAAATCAACTCTCCAGCTTCTTTAATTGACCACCCACTCATCTGACTGCTGTTTCCCTTCTGCCTTCTTGCGTGGTTTGCAATAACATCAAGATTGTTGTGATTCAGTTCAATCAATAATATACTCTCCTGCTAATCACTGGACAAGGACCTCATATATAAAGTACCAAGAATTAAGCAAATCTTTAAAAATTATGTTATTTATAACATCTTCTTACACATTTTCTTCTATTCCATCATCACTGAAACAGCAGCAGCAGGGGAACGCCTACAGGCTGCAGGTTCCCCACCCTGGACTAAGGACTATTTTGGTCTTCCTTTTTAAAGGCTTATAACAGCCAAAGAATTAATCTCCAAATGTGACTTAGTGCTGACATTTCACTACTGGTTATAAACCTTTTCAAATCTAACGAGGTGGCCTGTTCTTTAGAAAAGAGATGCTTTTTTGGTGGGTCCACACTTAAAGTATATGCAGCATGGTGGAACCTATCAAAGCTTACCCTCCATTTGCAAAACCTTCAAACACCTATTAGCATCACTTGTATTTGACAGTGAAGTATTACTTGGTGACCAAACACCATTATATTATTTATCCAGTATGTGTTTAAGGTTACGATGATTAAGAAAAAGATAAATCACATCCTATATATCTCATTTATTAAGGTTGGGAATTGAGCCATATAGACTAGAAGAATTTCCATCATAAGCTATAGAACTGATAATTACAGACTACCCAAATCCCTTAAGAACCAAAATTGTGGAGGATCTTAAGAGTAAAAGAGAAAGACAAGTTGAGCGTAAATAGGCTGCAGAACATTACTAACAATAACTTGTGTTCCAAAAGTAGTGTAAAAAAATATCATCCAAGAAATTTATAATTGGAATAGAAGTTAGGATAGCAAGATGGAAAAAAAAAACAACCCAGACATCTTTATTGCTGTATTAGTATCTATGAAATACAAAAAAAGACATAGAGAGTAGCTTCCAAGTGTGTTAGGAAACCACTTACAAAGGGTTTATATGTGGATAAGGACAAAGAAAGGTGTGGGAGGATCAGATCTGTCCCAAAGGAGCAAGTACCTCAATGAAAGAGCTAATAGCCACTGAAGGACCAGAATATTCCTTAAAAAAGTTAATTAAAAAAATATAGTTGTCTAAAGGTATAGTTTTTAGTTATCTGGAAAATCAACTGACTCAAAATCTTATTCTTTGAAAACAGGGGATAAATGGTACAGACTGACTGATCACACTGATCCTGAACATTAATGGCCTTTCCCATAAAGAAATCTCCACAAAGGCTTTTGGAGTATGGAATACTGAGTTATGAAAAACGTTCAAGAGGCCCATATAGGATGATGCCCAGGATACCAATAGGTAAATTTGAGAAAGACCGATAAGACATAGAAGCAGGGCAGCAGTTGAGAGGATCTCTCTCCATAGCCTGCTTTTGGGTTGAAAGGGTACTGGTAGGAGTAACACTTTCAGCCATGAACAGCTAAGGTAAGTTGGACTAAGAAAGATGGGAAACGGAAATGGTTTTTCCATTCTATCCATAAAATGCCCAGATTGGAGTGAATGAAGTGTGTGCTATGCAAATGCAACATGTTCTGTAGAATGCATGATTCAACAAGGATTTACTAAGTGTCTACCATATGCTACGTACTGTGTAAGGAATAGGGGAAAGAGATGGGGACCCAACTGGTGATTTCATTGGTACTGAGAACTCACGCATGAGGAAATTCCTTCTAGTGATAGGCTAAGTTATTTGCCCAGAATCACACAGCCAGACACCAGATGTCTCAGATGAAAATGAAACTGTCTTTGCCCTCAAGGAACTTATACTATATAGGAGAGATGACACATACACAAATAAGTATATATTAAATATGTGTAAGCTACATTTTGGAGTGGAACGACACTTAGAAAGAGGCATTTAAAATGGGGCTTACAAGGAAATAAATTGCTCTAAAGAGCACAGGTCAGGAGAGAGTATACAGGGCAGCTAGTATATTCAGATCATGGGAGCAAAGATATAAAGACAGGACACAGGAGTGTGCCAAATGAGGAACAGGATGGCAAATTTGTTTCCATCAAAGAAGGAACTTTTAATTAGGTTGTAAAGGTAGATTGGGGCCAGAGTGTGAAGGCGTTGAAAGGTGGACTAGCATTATTTAATCTTAGAGATGATAAGAAATTATGGGAATTTACTGGGTACATGAGTGATAAGGTCAGACATGACCTTTCGCAAAATCATTTTTGCAGATTAGTGGAGGACTGTCTAGAGTGGAGAGAGACGTGAGACAGGGAGACCACTTAGGAGGCTGTTGTAATCAATTAAGGAACAAGCATTTATTAATTACCAAATCTGTATCAGGTACTCTGCCAGGAACTCTTTTTTTTGGTAGTGGCAAACAACTGGAAACTAAGGAACTGACAATCAATTGGGAAGTGATTGTCAAATTATGCTATTTTAATGTAATGGAATATGACTGCTATAAGGAATGATGAAGGGGATTTATACCATTTATTTATTTATAACATTAATATCGTTAAAAAGATTTTTTTTAAGGTCAAGAGATCTGATCAATACAATCATCCACTATATTTCAAGAATACTGAAGAGTTCTACCCACTTTGTGAAAGACCGGTGATGGACTAATATGCAGAAAGAGACAGATTTTTGGATATGAACAACACAGACATTTGTTTTGCTTAATTAGGCTTGTTATAAGAGTTATACTTTTCTTTTTCAGCAATGGAAGGAGAGTTAGGAAGAGAAAATTAAATTAAATTTGTAAGTTTTCCAGTGAGTCCTAAGTAACTAACCAGGGATGGTATAGGTGGAATCTCTGTTAATAAATGAGATGAATTAGATAAACTCTCATTATTGTAATAGGCTTCTGCTTAGTATCGCTTCCTCAAGTCTCTTTTCTCACCTCAGTGAATCCTCTACTCCGGTTCAAAGCGATCTTCTTAAAGTCCAGGTTTGACCACATTCAATAAACTAAATGTAAAACCTTCATTTTGACTTTTAAAACTTCTATAACCCAGTCTCCTCCTACTTTTCCAATCTTCTTACATCTTACTTCCTTCTACTTATTCTGAATGCCAGTGACATTGGCCTCTTTGTTATTAAATGCACTTTTCAAAGTGCGTATCACAATGCCTAGAAGGTTCTGTATAAATGCTGCTTTTGTTATCTCTGTTACCATCATCATCACCATCACCACCACCACCACCACCACCACCACCACCATCATCATCATCTCCCGGTTTCCCTACTTCCTTCAAGTCCCAGCTAAAATCCCATTTTCTGCATACAGCCTTTCATTAAACTAGTCTTCTCTCTCAGAGTATTTCCAATTTATCTTGTATATATCTTATTTGTATAAAGTCCCTTACATCCCCAACCCCCCCAACCCATTAAATTGTGAGCTCCTAGAGAGCAGGAATCAATTTTGTTTTGTTTGGGGGGAGGAGGACACCTGTTTTTTGTATCCACAGGATTTAGCAGAATAACTGGTACAGAGTAGGCATTTAATAAATGCTTGCTGACTTGAATGAGATTCTTTTAAATATAGACTTTTATGACTGTATAAAAACTACACCTTTACAAGTAGTTTAAAAAAATGTTTTCAACCCTAGGAAAACTCTAATAGCAAATATTAATAGCAAGCCAGGGCAAAATCCATTCTTTATAGTCAAATCTATTAGGTTTAACATAATTAAAGGGGATAACATGAGTTTTTCTCCTCAAATCAGAGAAAGTAGATATACATGATATATTTCATAGGATAACTATTACTCATAACTCATCATTAGTAAAAATAACACAGTATTTCAAATGGTACATAATATAGTCCTCTAGATAATTTGAATTTCAACTATCTAGTAGGGGTAAAGTCTCAAAAAAGCCCTAATTTTAAAAATTTTGCCCCCAAAATTATTTTAAGTATAATCTAAGATAAACTGCATATCTGCATATGACCCATCTACACAGAGGGACCCAAGTTACATGATCTCATATCCAAGTAAATAAAGGTTTAATTAATTCATCATATAAAATACTGGTACTTAACAATTATGTTTATAAAGTGCCCTGAAGTCCCAAACAAAGCGTTCATGGCTAGGATGCTGTAGTGTCTCAATCAACATTCTGAAATTCTCCTTCACAAGAATGACATGGGCAGTATAGGGACTGTGCAAAACTCCTAGTTCAACCCTCAGTAAAAAATACTGGCTCATTATTATCATTTGGATTTATTTTGTTGAGTCATCCTCATAGATGAATCCCAAGTTTTCTACCTTGAATCTTATAGATCTCTAAGATACTGCATTAACTTATAGTTATTCATATACTGTATGGATCCCAAAGTTTTATATGTTAGAAATAAATATATCAACAAAAACAGTACTATCGTGCTATGTGCCGGCATTGTGCTTATACTTTACAAATATTTTCTCATTTGATCCTTGTAACAACCCTAGGATGTAGGTGCTATTAATACCCCCTTTTAAAGATGAGGAAACTGAGAGGTTAAGTGACTTGCCCAGGGTCACACAAATGGTAAGTGCCTGAGGCTAGATTTGAACTCAGTTCTTCCTGACTGACTCCAGGCCCACTGCTCAACGTATTATTCAAATTAACCTCTTAGTGAATATGTAGGATGTCTTAATTTTGACCAAAATAACTTTTTACGACTTCTGGAATATTTGTGATCATTTACTTTCAGTCAAAGTCATTCAAACAAAGTATTTGATATTTTCTTGTTAAATAAAGTATTTTCTTGGCAAAAGATTCGTAGTGAAGTTTTGTAGAAAGTACCTTATTTGTTAAGTTCTCCTGGCAAGCCCTCTCCAATATGAAATGGTTTACTTTAAAACATTTCAATCACCAACTAGGGAGGACAATCAAAGGGGTAGTTTAGTCATATACTTTTTTATTTGAGGAGAGGAGGGCAGACATGTGATTGTTCATAGGTGAAAGGAATTCTGGGTGAGGAAACACTCCCTTCCCTTCTCAGCAGATGATAAAGTTGTCTAGAGCAATTAGAAATTAAATTATTTGCCTACACAGCCTATTTTTTTTTTGTCAGAGGAAGGAATTAAACCCAGGACTTCCTGATTCTAAAGATGTCATGTCATAACAACCTTTTGGATAATTTTCAATAAGTAAAATTTTCCTATTGTGCCGCAAAATTATCAATTTTCCTGATCCTAATTCTGAATGACTATGTAAATCAAGATAACAGAAAATAGTATTGGTCATATAGTACATAATTCCAAATTTCATTAAATTCTGATTGGCCCAAGATATTAATTCATAATTTATTGAAATAATACAATGTCCTCTCCAATTACATTTGATGGTACAATGCTACCAATTTTCAATAAACTTACAAACCATTCATTTGACATCATATATTTGGATTCATCCTTTCTATTTTTATGTAGCAACATAATAGTATGATATGATTTATGTCATGTTTCTCAAAATAGATTGTGAGCTCCTTAAGGATAGGATGATGCTTTAGATTTCTATATCTCTTCCAAGCAGCATTTTTGTAATTGTACATATCAAGCAAATGTATTGATTTCAAAAAAGAATTAAAGTTGAAGGAAAGATATTCAATGAAATGATCAAAGAAACTCATCTTTCAATAGGAATCAACCATTTCAAGAAGAATGTCAGTGACTAAGTGAATCTTTTGCAGTGCTCTAATAGTAGTAATAATCATCTAATGCAGCTTGCAGTTCTATAGCACTTTAAAGGTAAGTGCTTTACACGTAATTATCTCATCCGATCCTTGTAACACTCCTCAAAGTGAGGAAAATACTGGCAGGATCCTCATTTGAAAGAATAGCCTCTGATCAATTCAACAACTTGACAGTTTTCACACAGCTAAAGGTCCAGAGTTGATCTAGACTCTAAGCCTAGTGCTCTTTCTACTATATCAGCTTTCTCCAAAGTGCTGAATATCTTTGCAAATTATATGCCAAGATAAATCAAGTTATGGAACACAAATACAAGAAAACCCAATATTAACTCAAATTTTAATCTTAGTAAGGAACCAGTAATTAAATATAAACTTTCAAACAAATTATTCCCATTTTGCAAGGTAGATTAAATCTCTCACTTGTAAAAACTGCACTAGTCAACCTACATACTTTCCTTATTTTCTCTTTGTACAAAGTTCATACCTTTGTACAGTTATCTAATGTAACTTAGCTATGAAAACAAGCATTTAACTAGTATACCCAGGAGTTTCCCCAAAACGCAATTTTTATGGATTCATAAACAAATTTTCAAAAACAAATTATGACACACATTTATTATGCATATTTTAAGACTTCTGCTTAATTTAACATTGTTTTATGTTTTGAACAAGTAGACAGCAAAATAATTTTGCTTATTAAAACTAAAGCCAACTAAAACATAACACCAAAAGCATTTGTTTATTCTACATAAATGAACTATTACCAATACATGACCTATGATCAATATCTGAGAATAGTTAGAAAAGTATCTTAAATTTCGAGTTTGTCATTCATCAAAAATTGGCATTTTATTTCATATTCTAAATTTCTTATTTATCAAAAATCTATTTTTATGTCAATATTATTACTGATAAAAGGATAAAATGTTTTATAATATAGATTTGCCACTTTTAATAGGACATACTTGTAAAAATACAAGTTTGTTAATTTGAAATTTAAGAAAAAAATCCTGAAACATTTGAGGCATATGGATTATATTTCAGGTATACCCTTTCTATTATTTTGGATTTTAATATACAAGAAGTAACTATAAAAGCACAAAGGCTGAATCAGTCAGTAATAAGTCAATAAAAAAAATTTAAGACACTTACTTAGGAGCTGAAGGACCCCTTGGCCATGTTCCATCTTCATTTTTCTGCTCTATTACTAGCATCTGAAAATATGACATAGTAAAATGGTCTTCTATAATTTTGAAGTTAAAAACCAAAATTAACCCACTACAGTATTATTAGTCTAAAAAAGGAATGAGTTCAGAATAGAAAAAAAAATTGACTTATTGATAGATAACGCAACAACTAGGTTTTGATCACTGTTTTGCTCATTACCCATGTAAACAAAACACCTGACAAAATTTATATTTCCGTTTCCTCAGGAATCAATGTCAACCTCTGAGAATTGATCTGGAGAGAATGAATGCTATTTGTGTGATTATAAAAAAGTCACTTAACTGGTGTGTTATGATTTTTGCTTGACTTATTTTGTCAATGTATTCAGAAATGGATAAGGGGATCACTATGAGGCAGTAGGAAAAACTAAATCCCTATTTCAATAGCCAGTAACAATGAACAGGAGTAGTACAAAATGCAATACAAAAAGTCGTACACATTATATACTTTTACTTCAGAAAGGAAAATCTCTCACGATATTCTTGTGAAATTATATAGGCTTTATGACTGCATAATTACTATAACATATTAAATTAAATCACCAGACCAAAAGGGCACTGATTAATAAGAATAATTAATAATATTATATTGTATATACTATGTAACATAGTATATACCATAATTATACTTATATTATACATATAATTGTGTTATATTATTATATAACATATTATCTATAGTAATTATAATATAATGATTATATATAAATAATAATAATAATAATTAATCTTAATCCAGAGGAAAGGCTCTAGGAGTGTTAAAGGGTTGTCCTTGTTCCCTATCAGTTCAACATTTTTAACACTGACTTGAATAAAAGCATAAATGGGATGCTTATAAAAATTATCAAAACAAAGCTCAAAAGGATGGGCAATGTGCCAGATCATAGATTCAAAGTGTGAAAAAAATTTCAAAATGTTGGAAAAGTAGGCTACCTCTGAGGTGTCTTCTAACTCCTATTATTTTATTATTTTTCTGAACTGAGAGGTAACCAATGGCAAACCAAATTTCCTAAAAGTGGCTAACAATGAATGTCTAGTTAAAAGAAAACAGGACTTGGAATCAGAAGATATGATAATTAACTGTGTGCCTGTGGACCATTCATTTAATCTTTCTGAGCTTCAATTTCCTCATCTGGAAAATGGGCACAATACCTGTACTACCTGTCAGAGGGGTTTGGTTAGCAAAAGTGCGTTTTCAGTCTTTAAGCACTACATCTATATGTGTGTATATGTGTATGTGAGATCAGTTATGAACACCATAACATGTAATTATGATAACAATAAAAGGCAACCAAGTTTTGCTGGAACAACAACCATGATTATCTTAGGAAAATGTCTGGGCTACTCACTGAAGTTTAGAGCTGCAAGAGATCTAAAATGTGTCACCTGGTCAAACACCCTCATTTTAAAAGCTGAAGAAACCAAGAAAGGCTCAGGGAAGTGTGGCCTAGCCAAATGTTGCATAGCTAGTCAGTGCAGAACCAATACTAGATGCCAATAAATGGCTATTTCTCTGTAATTACTTTAAATACATATTAACTTTAAATAGTCTTTAACAAGTAGAATTATTTTATAGAAACATTAATAATAGAGACTAATTCTAAAATCAACTCTACTCTGTACTGATAAAACAGTGGCATGGATGATGTGAAATAGCAAGTAATGATACAGTTATCTATATTACGCACTGAAATTTGTTTATGTATTTTCATGTTCATATGTGAATAATATTATGTTAAAACCTTAAACATGTTAAAAGCCAAACCTGTGGAGATGTGGCTCAAGAAACACTAAGCATTATTTAATTTTACCTATCTTGCCCCTAACAAAACCATTATTTTCTCCTCACTCTGACTGAAATGGACAGTTTCACCTTTCAATCAAATGGGAATCTAAATAGAGCTATCCGTCTCTAAGCTTCCCATAAACTGTCCCTGGTAGCTTCCCCCTCCAAACAAATGCTTTTCAGACAAATTTCTCTTCCCATTTCTGCTGAATTTAAATCTAAGCGGAACAGAAACCTTAGGAGGGATGGTCATCAATAAAGAATTTAAATGAGTTGATGTTAACAATATGTTGGAAGTGACAGATGTTACAGAGAGGCTGTAAGGAAGAACATCCAGCTAGCTGAACTGTAATAAAACACAAGCATATCGCATAAATGTATTTTTCACTAGCCTATTTGCTCATTTATGTGAAAATGACTTCAATTTAAGAAATATTTAATGAGAATCTACTAAGTGTAGAATGTGCCAATTTCAGCTGCTGAGTGTCTCCCATCAAGGAGTGTTACTAAGCTTCCTTTTAACAGGATGTGTCCTAAGTCTCACAGAATAATGAAATGTTAAAAGAGAAGGAATCTCAGAGACCTTATAATTCAACCTTTAACACATGAATACTTTCTAAAGTATCTCTGACAGTTTGCCATCTAGTAATCTTTGAAGTGATAAGAGCTCAGTTTCCCCTGAGTTAAGTCATTCAATTTTTTTTAACAGTATTGTTTGGAAGTTTATGAAGCCCACTATGTGCCAGTGTACTGTGCTTGTATATAAGTACAGAGAGCACCCAACTTCTACTGTCTGGGGCCAAGCAATATGAGTTCTCTTCCACATGCTAATTCTTCAGATATCTAAAGAAAACTATAATAGTCCCTCCTTTCCAAGTCTTCCTTTCTCTAGGCTAAAAATTTGCAGGTCATTTCAGCAATCCATGTATGACATAGTTTCAAATCCCCTCAACACTTCTGTAGCCACTTCAATTTATCAATTTGTTCTTTAAACTGTAACATCTAGAACCAAACATATTTCCAGACAAGGATGGGGAACAATTAAGGTTCTATTAACAGCATTCTAGACCATACATTTCTTTGTGATGTACAAGCATTATTAGATTTTTCCGACTTCCATCATCTATTTTTGGCTTATGCTGATTATAAGGCCAATAAAGCCTTTGGGTTTTTTCACACGAACTGTTACTTAGTCAAAAGTTCATCCTTGTGGAGATGATTTTTTGGAACCTAAATATAAGATGTTATATTTACCTTATTACACTTTAGCACTCCTTGCCCATCAAGAAAATTTTCAGATCTATATTCTATTTTAAATGTTGCATTTAAATGCAACTAACATATTTGATAGACATATGACATATTTGATGATAAGGCTTATTCCAAGACACTGATAAAAATGTTGAACAGAACAAGGTCAAGGAGAGAGTCCCTTAGTCCTTCATTAGATTTCCTTCTCCAGGATGACAGTGATCCATTAATCAATACATTTTAGGTCTACTGAGCCCATCATGGATATACAAGTAAACAACCAACACACGAATACACAGGAACTGGTATGAGGCATACTTAAAATAAAAAGTGTTGATGAATAATACCTGTCCTTGATATAAACCAGCATCCTGAATGGTACTGTCTGGTTTATTTAGTGGTTCAAATGTATTACTCATGTATTTGTTCCATAATCTGGTCTCTTTTTCATCTGGAATATTGAAGATTTTTCTTATTTCTTTTTCAATTGTATCTGAATTTAAAGAAAGAAATAAAATATAAAAACTTATTAAAAAGTTCACCACATCAAATAAAGTTAATTATTAATTAATGGTCCAAAACTTTAAATAAGAGTGATGATAACACAGTGGACAGGAAGCTAGTCTTAGAGCCCTACAGAACTGGGTTCAAGTCCCATCTCTCTCTCTAACCCTGTCTCCCCCCACTGCCCTAAGCAAGTCACTTAAATATGTAGATGTCCAAAGAAACCCTTAAAAACAACAAACTGCATAGCAACTAATGATCTACATTGGTAGAGGGAATTTCTTTAAGAGTTCCCTATACCATGAAATCACAGGTCTGTAATAAAGAAAAGTTCTTTTTAAAAAGAAGAAACTTTAAATACTGTTAGGAGGGCCAGAAGAATCTGACAAATATCTATAAATACATAAGTGCTGTGACTAGAGTTTTCAAAATCAAGGATGCTTTAAGAAGAAAAATGATAATTCTGAAAATAATTATTTTAATTAAAGAATCTGTAGGCAAAAATTCCAAAATAAGCCACTAAAATGTTAAATTACATTATACAAATGATTTTTATTGCAAACTCATTTTAAAAAAAATAGCCATCTTATTCAAATCAATAACAAAGAGATAAATAAAATATACAAATCACAGAAACTGTCAAAATGGTTTCCTACAGCAACTAGTTCACTATTCAGTAAATTGGATGTGACAGTTACCTTTTGAATAACTTCAACTATAATAAATTAAATCAAGACCATTAAAGATAAGTAGTCGTCAAAGTGATTACCATAGTAGGGAAACACACAGATCTTAAAATTAAAACCAGTTCCCCCCAAATATGGTACTTCGAAGAATATAACTTCATCACACTTTATTCCTGTGTATCAATTATGGGAGTATAAAATAAACCAAATGCAAAATTACAATTCAGCAAATAATATGTTTTAATTATATTGTTTCTTAAATTTTAAAGTTATAAAAAGCTCAAATACATTAGAATGAGCTAAATTTTGGAGCAATCAAAATTTAAGAAATAAATGTATTGAAGTGTACACCTAAAAAATTAGTCAGTTAAAAAAATAGTTCTATAATTGTAATCCAAACCAAGTATACTGAGAAAACTTAAACTTCTGTTCTTTAATATGAATCAGGTTATAAAGCAAATCTAAACAAAATGGTACCTTTAGTATAGATCTGAAAAATAAAACTGAATGAGATATTTAAAACAAAAGCTAATTTATAAAAAGAACTTTAAAAAATATTCCAAATTAGACAACATATCATTTACTAAACATTCGTTTACCATATATTTTGCTAGCAAATGAGAAAACGTTGAGATCAAGTTTAGATGAAAAAAATCCAAAAGCTTTTAAAAACGATTACAGTACTTCCTAAAGAGAGAATGAAAAAAAGAACTCTGAATAAGAAAAGAACCTAGCTGCGGTTGAGGTTAGTGTCTCTCAAAGTGAGTCTGTTCTTAAGTTTTGCAAAGAAAAGGCTTGAACAAGGACCAAAGCAGAAAAACTGAGTCCTTAAAGTTTTCTATTTGTTAAAACACCTTTGGCAAAGCCACCAAAAAAAAAAAAAAAAAAAGGTCAATTTGCATGCCTCATCGAGGCATGAATGTGATCCTGGGTTCTTGATGCCAGGAAGAGACTGTCCAAACAGGGGGAAAATGGACCAGCATAATTAAGCAGAGAGATCTTCGTTAGTAAGCTATCTACAAGGTTTTTCTTTGGTCAAGGCAATCTGTGAAACAACATGGGATATATCATGGTTCTCAGTTCTCAGTGAGTGAGTGAGAGTGTGTGCGTGTTTGAGTGTGTGTATGTGTTTCTGGTCATCATACTTTGCAGTGCTCATAATAAGAGAATAAACCGCTATGAAAACAATTCATCTGTGTGCCAATATCTATTGCAGAGGATGAAATAGAAAATTCCATAAAAAAATGAACAATATCTCCCTAACCAACTCAAAATATAAGTAAGAATTTGATGACTTCAGTAAGGAGGTAAGTTGAATAAAGGACAGCAAAAAATTTAAGGAAATAATGGTTTGAAATTAATAAAGGAGGTCAAAGGCTTGTAGACAGACTATGAAGGCAAAATGTTCTCTGTTCTAAAACTAGAACTTTGTAATAGAAGAAATATTTTTCTTCAGATTGTCCCCTAAAGGGAATAAAATCTGAGGTTCATTTGTCTCAGTAGTAATTAGAATAGGGCCAATGGGGGCAGGGTGATAAGAAGAGGACCTCCATTCTGTATTTAATTCATCCTTCTAGAGTCCTCATACACTGCTTCTCTGGTAGAACGCCTAGGCAATCAAAATATAGTAAACAGACCTTCACTGCGGCTGAATTTGATTTCCCTCTTTACTATCCACAATTAGGCACCTGTGTGTGACTGACTTTCCTTATATGGACTAAATGAAAAAGAAAGAAGTATTAAAGTATCCTAAAGGAAAATGTGTTGAATTTTAAACAACTAACTTAATTTTTCATGTGGGCATATTCTCATCAATCAAAAAGCATTTATTAAAAGAGATTCCTATGTATAAGGAACTGTGTTAAGGGGTAAGGACACAAAGACAAAAGTGAAAACATTCTCCAGTCTCAAGAAGTTTATAATCTAATGAGGAATGCAACGCAAACACATGAGTAAATAGACTAGATCTACGATGATTACAGGATAGCTTTGGAAATACAGGTTGATTGCCCTAGAAGCAGGGTGGAGTGGGATGAGAGAACAGGATGAGGAAAAGCTTCATGAAGAAGTTAACACGTGAACAGAATTTTGAAGCAAACAAAGAATTCCAAAGGACAGAGGTGAGGAAAAAATGCATTCAAGGCATGGGAGACTTGGTACAGCATCAGAGCAAAGCTACAGAAATGTGTGCAAAATTGTTAGGGTAGAATGAGTAGAACACAGGGTACACATAAGGAGGAAAGTAAAGTAAAAGAAGACTGTAAAAATAGGAAAGCTTATATCTTTCTAGATACAAGAGGGAACAAGGAAAGTCTGCTGAGTAGGGAAGCGACATAATCCGACCTGAACTTTAGGAAAATCACTTTGGTAGCTGTGTGAAGCTGCAAGGGGGAAAGGCTATCTATGTTTATACAAATAAGAGTATTTTGATTACTATTCACTGATTTTTTTTTTTAAGATCAAAGAGAAACAAAATAAACATATCTAAAAAAAGAGGTTTTGGTCTAGGCAATTCTATTAGACTCTGTTTCAGAGAAGGCACTGACCTGCACTGGGTAGAAGGACTTTCTCCAACTGAGAATACCCTTTCCCTGTATCTTGGACTAAGTGATCTCTAAGACCACATTCTATTACTTTATGATATATATTCATCCCTCCCCATAGCCATTACTACTAATATATGATTTCTTTTTTATTTCATCAAAATTCATCTCCTACAGAAAATGTGACTAATTCAAACAATTTTACTTATTTCAGCATTCATGTGCTCAAATTATTATAAGAGGTTCGATTTATAAAACTTGGTAACTGTAAAGTCAGAGTAATATGACATTATTAAATGTTCATTATCAAATAAGTTAAATTGTAGTTTAGTAAGCTTTTTAAAAAAATCAACCTTCTTAGTTTTTTCCTCAGGTCTCTGATGTTCTCACTCAGATTCTCTCATAAAAAAGCTGAAAAACTTGAACTTTTAAATAGAGTAGAGATCCTTAATTTAGTTGAAATATTTAAGAATTTTTTTCTGAACTAATCTTATGTAGCAGATTGTATTAAGTAATTTAAAAAGATTTATCCTGATTTCAATAATGTTACTCACATATTTTGTGGATAATATTGAAAATTATTAGTTTTATATTTGTTCTATGTCCTTTAATACACCAAATATTCATGGGCTCAATAAGAACTGTCATGAATAAACTGAATGTAATCACATACTACCATTTAATGTCCCTCCCCTCAAAGTCAATCAATACAATAAAGAGCCCTTCATATATTCTAGCTAATAGCTAGGAATAAGCAGATATTCTATAAACCACAATGTGTTTATTAACTCATCACTCATAATTGAGGAACAAGTTTTTCTTTCCACACATGAGAGTCAGGTGAAAGTGGGTTCTTGTCGTGAAGTAGAAGCAACACAAAGTCCAGTGTCACTGGTGAAAATGAAGTGCACAGTTCTGAGAGTGCGAGGAGTGCTGACCAAGAATGCTGAAAAATCTCAGAGCCATCCAATCTCAGCCAGCCTGTAGTGACTGCTAGTATCTCTTCCATAATGAGAACATCAGGTAGAACAGCCAGAAAAGAGGTTTAATATACCTGGCATTTTTTCCTTCTTTCTAATGCTTTTAAATAAGACAGATGCCATTGCTATTAATTTCAAAAGCCTATTCTACAAATGCTTTATTTAAAAAGAAACGACCTGCTTTCATACATTTAGTACATGTAGCTTTATGGGAAAATGTACTATGTCTCTAATATGTAACACATGACACTGCAGGGAGAGAGATCACACCTGTAATTTCATTAGTATGGGAAACTTCCAGGTGAGCCAACTCCTTTCACCAATGCAGAGCAGCACCTTTTCTACAACTTTAAGTCTTAGAGAGGAGCCACGAGTGCTGGCAACCTAAAGTTCCTGGCTCCAGGGTCACACAGGAAGGAAGAAAATAAACATTTATTAGGTGCCTACTATGTTCCAGGCACTATGCTAAGTGCTTTATAATTGTTATCTAATTTGGTCCTCACAACAACCTCATTTTACAGGTGAGGAAATTGAGGCCAAAAGAGGTTAAGTGACTTGCTCAGGGTCACACAGCTAGCAAGGATCTGAGGTTGAATTTAAACTTGGACCAGGAGCAATGCTCCACACTGTGCCACAGCTGCCTCTAGAACAGTCAGTATGTGTCAAGAGACAGGACTCACACCTGGGTCTTCTTGGCTTTGAGAGGGGCTGTCTATCCATTGGGCCATGCTGCTTTTTGCAAAGTACTACACTTTAAATCCAATGCTAACTTTAAAAATCAATGTAATATAACAATATTTCAACTACAGTGCTAAAATAGAATGAAGAAAGAGAAACATATATAATTGAGATGACTAAAAATAAATGCAATTATCAATTCTTTAAGCTCCATTAAAACTTCTTCATAATGCCATTCTTGTGCTTTTATATTCTCATTTACCAAGGAGAAGAGGATAATAACTACGCAGTTAGATTATTTTCCATCTTTAAAAAGGAACAAAAAAATTCACTGAGTGCTAACAATAGTTTTACTTATATATCCATTTTGCCATTACCAATTTTAATTCCCCTTCAAACAATAAATGTTGTATAACTTGTATTGACTTAAAATATAAATCTCTCTTTAAAAAAATCCCTAATTAAAATACCCACAAAATGCAAATGGTGACATTTTAAGATTACTTTAAAAACTTCACACCAAATAATTCAATTTCTGTTTAAAATTATACCAATATAACAAGATTTAAGTTTCAAGCCAAATCCTTTAAATAGAACCCTTTCCCCTAAACTGCATAGCATAAAGTCCTGACAGAACTAGTAAGGTTATAATAAATTATCTGAGAGCAGTCATTTGTTTTGTTATAAAAAATTATAGATCGTTCATACCTATTGTGTCAGCTTTGCTAAATCTTCGTGTTACAACATTGTTCATATTTCCATTTTCACACAGCTTTAATTCTGTTAGATATACTTCTACTTTGCAGTGCTTTACAAACATACCCTGTTCAACCACCTGAAAAATAACAATTTAATGTCAGCTGTGGAGCTAAATATAATTGAAATACTCAAAAAATGATATATAAACTTTGAAGTTTAAAAAAAACAAACTTGGAAATCTCCAATGGAAAACAATATTTATTTTAGGGTTATTAACATTTTTAACAGATTATGCTAGGCATAAACAAGATCAAATATGTTTAGACCTTGAATAAAATTTAATAGATCATGAAGTTATAATATTTAGTAAATGAAAGTTTCAAAAGTTAGGCTGTTGGTATATGAGTACACGTTTATGTAATCAGAGATAAACAAATTTAAGGAAGTATGACAAAAAAATGCCTTATTATAATGTACAACTGTAACTAAAATCATTTATTTCTCACTTTTTCCCCTTGATCCCAAGCAAAAATAAAGTTATCTTAAAAATAATATTTTTACAAATAAATTTAGCTATGAGTTGTTACAATATTATAATGCTGTATAACAGATAATTTTTACAAATGAAAACTATAAATCAATGATAAGTGCTAGCCAAAATATTTAGCCATAAGCTCTTGTAACTGATATGTTAGTTTCTAAATGTAAGATGACTTTTAGTTTGACCTTAACCATATATTTAGTAACATAAAACTCCAAATGATAAAAGGGTTAAACAAATATGCAAGAAATCAAACTTAATAATAGAAATACACATACACACAGGATCACCTTTTAAAAATATATATAATTCCTTTCGATCTTCCAAAGGGTAACTGTGGACCTTAGTCATGAACACTGTTTCTGAAAATAGTCAGCTGCCTGACATATGATACAATCGACAAATATGGTATAAAGGGAGGCTCCAAATGACTGCTAGGAGAGCCCACTCTATTCCAGCCTTGCCATCTTCTCTATAGAACAATAATTTCATGTTTATGAAATGTTTTTCAATATGGAGATTACATTTTTTAGATTTAAAAATTAAAAGGTAGTTTCAAATTAATTTGCTACCTAAATCCAAGATTAATTTTAATTACATTTTGAAAAGTGGAAATGAATGCTTTTCAAATTATATTTGTTTTAGTTAAATTTCCAGTATACATAAGGAAAACCATAACTTCTTATTGTAACTTGTACAACTGTAATGTTTAATATTCACTGCACAAAAATTACTGATTATTCTAAATTTACCTTATGAACTTAATGTATAAAATGTGGCTGTTAATGCATTAGGACTTGTTTAAAGGTTAATATTGAATCTACTTTAGGATTTTAGATTGATATATAGGATGATGCCACAGACCTTGGAAATTACAGAAACTATAGTTAATATTAAAAAGAATACTTAGGAGTCAAATACTCTTGTGATAATAAAGTATTTCCATTATAGGAATAAATATGAGAATAAGAATCCTAAAACAATACTATATTCACTTCACTTTAGAAGAGGAAGTAAACTCCCAAATTTCTATACGGAAGGAAAGGAAAAGAATTGGCAACAACAAATAAGAAATAAGAGGAAAAACAGAATGTAATGTAAACATTCCATTATCTCAAAGGAAAAACTAGGGTATTTGTTTCACCACATATTAAAGACAGAAGACACCAATGTTAAAGGATAATTAATGTGATCATGGGTTTTTGTTCTTTTGTTATTTACCATATTACTTCCCATGGTTTATGGTATGTCTGATGGTTGATATTAGAACATACATTTCTCAAATGAACATTAATGCAGGAGAGGAAAGTAACAAAAGCATGAAGCTGGCGGCAAGAGGGAACTCTCTGCTCTGACGCTGAGTGGCACAGACAATGCCTCTCTGTTACAACTGCTTTGCAACACCTATTTCGGCAGGTTGTTGTAAAGAGTGCTTTGTAAAACTATAGAACACCATGTATGAAAGACATATTTTTATTGTTCAATTTCTTTATTTGTACCAAGATAGATTCTATTTAAAGAACCCCATCAGATTAAAAACTGACAAAAAAAAACCCACCGAAAGATATTTTAGAAGAACTTTTATTAGAATGTAGCTTTTTCTTAGTCTAAGTACATCTTTGCGTTAAGAATATTATTCTTATTTCTACTACCATCATACATTTATATAGTGCTTTACATATTACTATACATTTTTTTCATTTTAATTATTTTCAGCTTAATTAAAAAGAACCTTAAATGAAAACAAAAGGAAATAGGAAAAGCCAACTACACAAAAAAATTACACAAGCTTTACAAGAATAAGTATCTGATAAATGCTACTGAAATTTATATGGCTACTTTGAAAAACTATTATAGAGTAGTCTGTTTTGGAAATGACTGAGTCAGAAGTTCATGAAGTTATACAAGACATCATACTCCAGGACTGCCATATTCATCTTCTTACCACCTGCTTCATTTTTCTCTACCAGCCTCTTGCTCTCCCCCCCACCAAAAAAAAACCCAAAAAAACAACAGTTTGCTAACAAAGGAGTAACATAAGGGGCATAGGATATACTGTATATGATGCTTGAGCTTCTCAATCACAAAGTAAGTTTGGGACAGAAAAACAAAAATTGTTTCATCTAGGAACAAAACTATGATATATCTAGAGGGGGAATAGACCATGAGGTTCCTGTAGTCTTTACTATCCCTGGCCCCACATGTACGCCAAACCTATATATTTTAAGACAGTCAAAATGAGAAATTAAAATAATCAAGCTATTATAAAGCAATTTCTGTAATTTTAGGGAAAAAAGAGGATTTTTTTCAGTCTGCAAAGGTGAAAATGGAGGCATGATATAATGAAAGTTTATAGCATCAAGGAAAGATAAAACATAGAATTCTCGATCAAACCCTAGCATATAAAGAGGGTACCCCTAAAGGTTTTATAAAGAGGGCATTTAGGGCAAATAAAAGGAAATACTGATGTGCATAATGACAGTAATGTGCAGAACTTCTATCTTCCCCTCCAAAAGTGGTAAAGACTGAAAACAATATGTTCAAGAAGGGATTAGATAAATACATGAAAAACAGATATATAACAGAACATTAAGATAAGTTTTAGTGGTATACAGTCCTATTTTCAGGGGGCAAGGGGAGGAAAAATAAAAGAAAAAATTACAAGATAGTTTATTATATATTTAAAAGGAACAGCAATTGTATATAATTTATGTGCAATCTTTTAAACATTATGTTATGGAATATTTGTTTTATTCTATAAATTAAAAATCAAATAAATAAAAAATTTAAAATAAAAAAACATAGCAGCTATCAAAACTATTTGATGTTGGCTAAAAAATTTGAGCAGTAGATCAACGGAATAGACAAGGGAGAATCAGAAATAATGGAACTCAGGATTCTAATCTTCCATAAACCTGAGAACCTTAAATCACTAAGAAAGAAGACCTCTTTTGATAAGCACCTCTCAGAAAACTGGACAGAATAACAATAGTGACTAACATTTATGTATCTGCTACTCTGGGCCAGGTGCTGTGCTAAGCACTTTACAATTATCATCTCATTTGACCCTTCATAACAACCCTGGAAGGTAGCTATTATTATTATCATCATCCCCATTTTACATTTGAGGAACCTGGGGTTGTCCAGGGACACACAGCTAATAGGTTCTCTGAGGTAAGATTTGAACTCAGAGCTTCCTGACTCCAGGTCTAGCATTTTATTCACTTTCCCACCTAGCAGATTCATGGATGGGCTTGACTTGGAAATGAAAAAACATACTACAAAAAAAATTAGAAGACAAGCAGATCATAAACCTTTTAGAGCTATGGATAGGAGATAAATTCTTAAGACAAAAGAATAGAGGTAATTCCAAAAGATAAAATGAATAACTTTGATTACATTTCTACCAACCTATCCTACCCTAGAGATGGCATTTTATAAAAATTTTGAGGTCTGGAAGTTTTATTCTTCCTTAATGTCCACCTTTTTTCATTATTTCTCTAAAAAATTCTAGATGTTTTGTCCTTCAAATGAATTTCAATATTTTTTATTAAGTTCTGTATTCTTTCGTGAAATGTAAAATAAGACAGCAAACTCTTATTGTCAGATTAATCTTCCTTTTTTAAAAAAAGTTTCAATCATTCTATCAAATTAAGGTAAAGTGTCTTGGTAGTTTGATTGGCAGAGTATTAAAATTATAAATTAACATTGGTACTACCATAATTTTTATTAATGCTGGCACAGTTCAGTAATGACCACTGAATATGCCTCCAACTATTTAAGTTGTTCTTTATTTCTTTAAGGAGCATTTTGTAACTCAATCTACAGAAATACTGAGTGTGCTTTTGTAGACAAACACCTAAATATTTTATTCATTCCACAATTCTAAAAATGTATCTGATTTTTGTAGGTTTATTCTGTAGACTGCAACTTTGTGGATGCTATTGTCTCAATAGATTTCTTTGATTCTTTAGGCTTTTTTCTAACTAAACTATCATGCTGTCAGTAAACAGGGAGTGTTACTTCCTATTTTTTTAATACTTTCAATTTCCTTCCCTTGTCTTACTGCTATTGCTACCATATCTAGAACTATATCAAATAATAACAAATGAATGGACACCTGTGATCCTAATGTTTACTAAACTCTATGGTACTGTCTGCCTGAGGCTTTAAGCCTTCACTGTTCTATTCACCTTGACTTATTCCCAAAATATATAAATGCTATCTATCAATAAAATTTCATGGCAATAAAAATGTGCACTTTAAAAAAAGCAACATTAATATTCCCTCAGTGCTGAATCTTATATGGGCAGCTGTCTACCTAGTCAATCCCTACTCCTGTCTGATTGTTCACAGTGATACAACACAGCATAATCAGTTAGGAAAAGTAACAGTACAAGCAAAATCAATACTGGCAAATTTGCCAGTTTTTTATCTCTACTGTGGACAATAGCTGGTATTTTGTACTTTATCATGATGTATTTGGCAGTTTGATTCAACAAACATTTCTTAAGCACCTTTTGCTGCATTACTGTTTTGGCACTGTGTTGCAATAGGGGAAGGGAGATATGATATTTAGATAAGATATAGGCCTTGCCTATAAATTGTCATGGAATTTACATTCTAGGAGAGGAAAATAATTCTCTCTCTCTCTCTCTCTATACATATATATATACATTTACATATGTGTATATATATATAAAACAACAGAGATCTAGAATTGCAAGGGAACTTAAAAGTCACCTGATCAAAATCCCTCAACCATAGTTGAGCAAACCACAGGCCACAGAGAAGTATCAAAGTCAGGATTTGAACCTTGATACTGCACCCCAAGCCCACACTCTCCCAGGGCACCCCAAGGCACATACTGACTGCGTGAGGCATATAAAAGTGTGATCATCCCTATTTTACACCCAGAAAATGGGTACTTCCCTAGAATCCAAGAGCTAGGACTTGAACCTTGGTTATCAGTCTTGTGGCCTTTTCAATTTCTTGCGCTGCTGACCCAATACACCAAAGTATACTTACAGTGATGTGTAAAATGCTCTCTTCTCTAAATTTAGCAAAAAGGCAAGTTTGTAGTAAACACAATAAGTTACAAAATTCTGATCCTTTAAGTCTGCTTTCAAATATTAATTTGAAACAGGCTAATTAGTATAAAAGAAAATCAGGGACTATGAAATGATCAAGCAACATTAAGTGCATGGCGCATTTCAGCTATCTTTAAAGTGCTGACTTTATGTGATCATGATTGAGGATAGACAGCATCTTAAAAATTGAGGACAGATGACAGCCTTAAAAAAAAATAGAGCAGGAATTCCCTAGAGCAGGGAAGATATAGAAAAAAGTCCTTTGCTGACTCCTCCTAGCTAGTTATTCTTTTGGTTCACAGCACTGTGATGAGACTCATAAGTAATAAGGCTCTGAATATGTAAATATCCTAATTAACAACTATTAAATATACTTGTTGTTGGTCAAATTAAGTCATGACAATTGGACACCCAAATGGGAAAAAATGCATACAAAATAATCTCCATAGCCCTAAGTGAACTTTGTTCATAAAGAATTATGGCATTGGTACTTATACTCAATGAGTCCACGTTAAAAACAGCACTAAAAATGGTAATATTTGGCTTAGGAATGGCTCCTTCTCACTCTAAATCGTATTTATTATCTTCCCATATTTATGTTTTTACCAGGTTCTGTGTCTTTGAAATTTTATTTTCATTCTTTTACCTAAGCATATTTTACCTATTTAACAGTTTTTCAAAAAAGAAAAAGTCATCAAAGTATGAAACATTACAATAAGATTCAAAATCTAAAAGAGTAACCTGGACTTCATTATGTTGACATGGTGACTAAGCAGCTATATCCAGGACATTCATGTTCCAGGCTATGCCGAGTACAGCCAAAACGTATGATTGGCAAGGAGCAAGTGAGAAAGGCTTGTCTCTGTCAGACAGCAAAAGGGTTACAGCCTCACAAACAGACGCCATGAGAACCAAGTCTGTGTTTTGCCATACCATGTTAGTTAGAGCCTAAATGGTTATTCATGGAGATTAGCACCTGGGACAAAAAGGTTTCTTGCAGGGCCAAAAAAGACATAAGGTTTTTACATAGGCAATCAAATCAAACTCTTCCAGTGTAACAGAAAGCAGGACTGGCCCTCATCTCTTCTACATACTATCCCCCTTTCCATCCTAGTCTATTGCTGTCACATGAAAATTCTGCTAAGGCTTGGCATGAAAGAAATGAACTTACCTTATTTTCTGGAGGTATTTTGAGCCATATCAGGTAGGAATCAAGAGGATAATTTGGGGAAAGAAAGACAAGTGTAAGGTATGAGGGTTGTTCTTCAGTGAGAGTTGACAAGACTTCCTTTCTGTGGCATCACTTGTTAAATTTACTCAGTGAGGAGGGAAAGATGCAAAATAAGACTGCTAATTTTTATTGTCAGATTAGTCTTCCTAAAATATGGTTTCCAACATTAAATAAAATTTTTAAAAATTTAATAGTACCTGTTACAGTCTTCTGAAAAACCTTCAATGACTTTTCATTAACTACAAGATAGAAATATGGCCCCAGATCTCACCTCCAAATTTACCTGCATGAGCCACTTTCTGGTCCCCAAAGCTGCTAGTGCCTTCTCCTCCTAAGTTAGCTCATATCTGCTTTTGTATATTTAAATTTTACACTGTCTATGCTTACTGTCTAGTAAAATGCAAGCTCCTCAAGGGCAGCAACTGTTTCCTCTTTCTTTTTATTGCCAGCCTCCAAGTACCAGTACCTGGCAAATAGTAGGTTCTTAATAAACGCTTGCTGGTAGGTTAATAACCGACTAATCTATTAGTCCCTCAAGATGTTTGCTTTCTTGTCTCCATGTCTCTGCTTAGCGCATGATCCTCATTCGTAATGCACTTCCCTAAATCCTCTAAAGGTACAGTTGCAGTCCCACCCTAACACTCAGTAACAGCCAATAATGCTCATAATACTGTCAACAATCACAATGTCATGAAACTTAAGTGAAAACCAGGTTTATTACAAGAGAAATGAACATGCATGTGGAACTCAAAGAGTTCACAATCTATACATAAATATGCATAATTTATGACAGCAGGAAAGAGGAAGGAGGAGATATCAGTTGTCTCCATATAAAAGGGGATGACATGGGAGGGGGAAAGGTGCTGTAAAGGTGGAAAAAGGACAAAACCCCTCCTGAAGGAGTAAGGAGATGGCAAAAGCCACTTTCTTTTCCCCTGGGAACTGCTAGACCATGAAGATATGATGATCTCCTTATCTACAAGGGTCCCAGCTGCACAAGCCTAGTGCAGACTATCTGGTACCTGTCTTGACTCCCAAGTACACACAGGGAGTCTAGTTTGGGATGCGAACAACACATTATGTCAGGTCACGTGGACAGATATTTCATCCTTGACACATTCTGGGCCTCCTATATCCTCTGGGTCCAGTGCTTCTGGAAAACATTGCACCTCAAAAAACAAGTTAAGGGGATCCCTTAACATTCCTAAATAATACTCAGTAGGAACCCAATAAGCACTTAGTGGAATTAATGTGTCTTATACACAGATTGAATCTGTGATTTTATTGACATAGGGAACCTTAGATGAAGAAGACTCTCTCTACCAATATGAAATTCCTTGCACTTAGCAGATGTTTATTTGAAGTAATTAATGAATTGAATGGATTTCTATGAATATAACTCACTTCTCCCTCTAAGTTTTGTCTCTGTATCCTGGGATGCAGAGAGGATCAAATGACAGAATGGAAGCAAATAACTTTGTAAACCTTGAGGAACTATATAAATGCTAGTTATTATTAGTCTACAGTCACCAGGGCTTTAGTCTAGTGATGAATTTATTCCTTAACTCTCTATTGCAATCCTGTCGAGTTCAAGCAATGTTTATAGAGAAATACAGTGGCGCGCAGGTAAATGTTTGATTACCAGGTTCTCCAGAAATATTTAAGTTTAATCTACATTTATTCAAGACAACTGAAAAATCAAAGAAAAAAAATCAAGCCCTGATTTGTAGCAAATGTTGATTTTTGAAGTATAAATGTTCACTCTGAAAACTTAATAATTTAGCTCTCAGTAAGTTGGTTAGAGCTGGCTCCAGAACACTCCTGTCTGTATTCCTAGTGTTTAGCACAATGCCTATAACACATGCAGGGCTTAATAAATGCTTGTTTATTGACTAACCTGGGGAAGGGTACACAAATGCCACAAGGATCTGGACTAGGTGACAAATCTGGATATGTCACTCCCCTCAAAGGTGGCTGTGAGGTTGGCCCTGACAGCTTGGTTGCTATTTATAGTGGAGTGGAACAGTCTCAGGATGTGTACATAGGACAAAGGGCCAGCCAGCCTTTCTTGTATATGAGATGCATACAATTTTGAGTGTTTGTAACTTGTTTAATACCTTTATATTTGTCCACTATTCTCCCCTAATATTGTATCAAATATGCTATAACTACAGTATTTTTCATAATTTTCTATTACCAATTTAAAACCATGCTACATACAATTCCACATATAATATGTAATTAATCCCACATAACTTTAACTTTCTTCCCTCCTAAAATTATTCTTCCAAATAATTAATACTTGATCTATAGCTTATCAAAAGAATAAAAGGTCATAAACATACTCAGTAGTTGGTACACAAGAGGATCAAAAGATTTGGAGCTGGGACCTCAGAGATGATCTCATTTTACAGCTGAGGAAATGAAGTGATTTGCCCTAAATCACAATAGATCATAACTGTCAGAATTCCAATTCAGGTTTTCTTTCTTATGCCAAATCCAGCAGCCTTTTCACTGCCTTCTCTACTCCTTGTTAAAACCACCAAGATCTCAAATTAAATGAGTAAAGTTTTAATAAAAGGGCTTAGTTCTTTTCTGTCTTATAATGGAGAGCTAGAGTTTTTTACCTGAGTTAAGGGAAAAATGAGAAATTGTGGAAATAATTTCTGCTGTCTTTTTCTTTCACAGATGGAAGACACTACATTGTGGTCATTTATCTATATTTTGCCCTAAGAGGTACTGATGAAGAGGTCTGGCCCCAGGAAGAGAGGAAGAGAAACTACTGTTAAAAACAATGTTCTTGCCTTGCACACAACAGACTCGATTTTATTCCTTTTCCAAGATTGCATCAATATTTGCAAATCTTAAAATGCTACATAAATGAGATTTATTACTAACACAAAGCTGATAAAAATGAAAAAGATGAAACAAGCCTAGAGTGAATAACACTACTGCCCTGAAAGACAGAAACAGAAGAGGTAGTTTGGGAGGGTGGGCAAGGGAGTGACAGAATGACATAACCAAGTCTTCTGAATGAGCCTTTTCAACTTATTAAAACCAAGAAAGTTTGGTGGGGGATATGGAAGGAATTTTTAAGTTTCAGTAAGGTATTGAGTATTCCCAATGTTAAATCATATCAAAATTTCTGGGAAATATCTAAAATAGAAAAGGATATGTTCAACAACAACAAAAAAATAAGAAGTTTTCTGAAGAATGAGTCTTTTCATTTAAGGGTCCATGAACTACTACTTGATTTATCCCTCATATTTTTTACAAGCACTAAGTAAGAACTGAGAGCCCAGCAGAAAGCATTTGTAACATTACTCTTGATAACTCTGTCAACTTGTCTATATTACACAGTATCTATTAAGTTCTCCTAACTAGTAGAATTCTGAGTATTTGAATATGACATTCCTGAATTAGGTAAAGCCAAACTATTAATCAATCAACTTAGCTGACTGATACAATAAATCATTCTAACACTAATCTTATTAGTTCAATTTTTTAAAGGTGGGATAAGTACAAGACCTAGAGCTACCAGTAGTAAGTTCAAGGTAATCATATCTTCTATGAACCTGTCTCTATCTACATTGTTGTCATTTCCACCTTAGATTTTTTAATTACAGTCTCCTAAAATCCAGACCTGATAATTTTAAAAATTCCTCTACAAAGTTGCAGTCTTTGAAGATAAATTTTGTGCAAGACCATGAAGTAGAAACACTGATGATTTCAACACCAAAACTGCCCTTACCATCAATATCCTCTGCTTTGAGATTCATGTTTCTCTACCTCTCAGATAAGGATATTCACAAAATTGAGCCCAATATTATACTCTAGATGGATTTAGGCTCTGCATATTAACTCCTTCTGATTTTTTACCACATCTTCAGGCAAAGACTTCACCAGGCTCCAGGAAGTTTATTATTGGGATAACCTCATCATCTTGAAAAAATCATCAGTTTTGATACCCCACCTTCTTACTACCCTTGAACTCTCTTATTGGAGAGGGGGCAGGGGCATGAATTCCAAACTGATACTTGAGAGAGCCCAGCTCAGATATCTTCCTGTGTTTCTCACCTGGCTGTATTACTCTGGGCCTTCTCCCCCATCTCTTTTCAGTTTCCTTTTGTTTTGTCTTCCTCCTTAGACTGTAAGCTTTTTGAGGGCAGGGACTATCTTTCTCTTTTCATATCTGTATCCCTACCTCTCAGCATAGTGCCTGACACATAGTAAACACTTAATAAGTGTTTACTGACTACTGAATTAACAACTTTTAAACATCCTATATTCTAAATAGCTTCTGTTGGTTAAAGCAAAGTACAGTATACACAAAGGGAGGATGACCAGAAGGAAGGTGAAAACATGTCATACATAAGTACAGACTGAAGGAACTGAGGATGTTTAGCTAAAAATAACAAGAACACAATAAATTTTTTAAGGACTATCAATGTGAAATGGTTGGATTAGATTGATTTGCTTATGCCTAGAGGGTAAAATTAAGATCAATGGATGTCTATTTAGAGGAAGATTTCATCTTCATATAAAGAAAATCTTCCCAATGTCAGAGCTGTCCAAAAGTGAAATAGGCTGCTTGAGTGCATAATGAGTTTTCTCTGCATGACTACAAGTGAAGGCTGGATGGTCAACTGTAGGGGGTACTGGAGAAAGGATTCCTGTTTTAAGTATGTATTAGATGAGATGCATCCTAAAAGCTGCTTCCACATCAAGATTCTGATTCCACGTTTCCACAAAAAAATGGAAAACAAATAAAAAATTTTACCTCAGATAGTTGGAACACACAACTAAAGCAATCTAAACCAATAAGTTTATTTTTCATCCCATTTGGAGATAGGTAATCAAATGAGATAATGCCTACATAACACTTAGAATAGTGCCTGGTACACTGGAGGTATGTGGTAAAGTGGTAGGTAAATGTTTGTTCCCTTTTCCCCCTAGCTAGAACCTCGATCATTTCTTCCTAGACTAATATACTAGTTCAGATGTACTAAAAATGGGGGAGGAACTCCCCAAAATCTAAACTATTTTTAGTTTTAATCATGATTTTCAGATGGTCTGATGATTTTTATATTATCTGTCCTTGACCTGTTTTCCAGGTTAGTGAGAGAACTTATCTTCTCTTTTCTTCTGTATTTTCAATTTTTTATTTCTTGTTCTCTGATAAGACTAACTGTTTTCTATCCGTCCTATTCTAATTTTCAGGAAGTTCAATTCCTGGATAAAGTTTATTGCTATCTGTTCTAACTCTTAGTTCCCTTTGCCATTCTTTCTTCCCTAGTTTTTTTTTTTTTTAAACGATATATTTTGTATCTCTGTCTCTTCCAGGTACTCTTCTAGTCCTTGTGGCCAAGGACTTTTTTCTCAAACTATACTTGGATGTGATGTCTTGTGGGTTTGGCTCTTGGAATTCTCTCAAGTTCTTATTTCTTCATTGTGTTTGACATTTCCTTGTGTTTACTCATAACGGTAGCTTCAGTTTCTAAATTGGGGCTTTGTGCTTGGGTCAGACTATGCTCTCCCCAGTATTCCCAGAGGCCTTGTTTGGTCCTGAATACAGTGATTAAGAGTAGGCCCTACCATCTGAAGATATTCTTAGGTTTTTGCTCACCGTCCTATTAACCTGACTTAGGTGTTTTGGTCTTGGTTACATTCCTGAACCCTGAGTTGGCTCTATCTCTTGGTGTGATTCTGACAGATCCCATCCAACCAGGTGTTACTGACTGTGTGGGTATTGAAGGCCTCCAAGTACTCAGGTGCTTTGCTTCTTAAGTCCTACTCTGGTCTTTTTTCCTTCTGGGAACCCCAGCAAATTACCTGGGTCCTGGGCTGGATGTATTAGACACTGGTTTGCCCTTAATCTCCTGCAGTGACTCAGATGTGGGTTGGTTTGGTCTTGTCTCCTGATGTGGGACAAGGCTGTTACATGCATTTTGCATTTCACATATGCTGGTTTGTCTATCCTCAGAACTTCCAGATGATTCTGGTAGACCTTTTATAAGGCCCTACACTGGATGGAGGCACTATACCTGTTACTCTTGGGATTTCTTAATTATTGTTCCTTCTAGAGCACTTTACTATGAGAGCTTATCCTCCTATACTGTGGAGTATATAGGGGATCTAAGCTCCTCTAAGTCCCAACACAACGCAATCTTCTTACAATGCCATATTTTGGTTTTAAATTTTCATTAAGAAAAAGTTATTTTTTCTTTTGTAAAGTTTTTACTTCCAAAATGTGAAATTATCTTCAGTGGTTCAAAGCAAAACAGTTCCATAACTCTGACTGAAAAATAACAATAGTAAACAAAGACTACTTAAACCTAGAAGGTTTAAGGCGATAGTGTGGAATGAGGTTGGATTGTGTTTATAACCATAAAAATAAAATTTGAGGATATCTTCCCATAAGTTTAAGAAGCAGTAACATTAAATTTAATGGTCAGCCCATTATAAAGTTCATTCTGCCACTATCTGGAAAGAGAAACCACATTAAAAATAACCATCATACAACACATTGCAAATTCTTTTGTACTGTCTTCAGTGGACAATAAAAAAGGATAGAGTACAACACCAAAGATGGATATAGACTAAAAGCAGAAAAAGACCCTTATACCATACCAAGATATAAAAACTTATCAACATTTTCCTAATGCTAAAAATGGTACAAATTATATTAATTCAAGTGTGTTTTATACATATTCACCCATAAGAATCCACAAATCATTCATCCATCAATTCTTTGAGGATTTGTTAAGTGAAAGGCACTGTGCTAGGTATTAAAGAAATAAAAACAAACATAAGGTGCCAAATTCAAGGACTTTTTAGTTTTGATAGAGGAGATAATACACGGAAATACATGAATACACAAAAACGCGAAGTTGTAAACAATTCAAGGCAGTAGTGCTAAGTGGTAAAAATAGACAATAAAAATCAGTTGTAGAACCAAGAAGATCAAAACAAGAATTTAAAAGCTATCTGTTCAGTACAAGAGTATCTGTACCTCTCTCTGACACTCCTTTCTGCTCAGTACTTTGTAAAATGAGACAAGAGGGCCTGGGATTGGGGTGCATGGAGAGGTAGTTTTGAGTCCTGGGTCCTATTCTATCCTTTCACTACAATCTCTCTCAGCAACCATATCAAATCTCATGGGTTTAACTGTCCTTTCTATAGAGATGACTCACTGATGTATATATCTAGCCCCAGTGTCTCTCCTGAGGGTGGACAAAATAAAGGGTGGGAATAATCCAGGGTTAGTCATGAACAGAGTGTGAGCATTAAGAAAATGGGGCTTGGGGGAATGGATTGGAGACTGAAGGACAATGCAGAGTGGAAATGGTTAACTAGAGATAGGTATTGGGAAAGGGAAGACAGGAGGTTGGAGGAGGGATGATGGCTTGGAGTCTTATTCCCTGACTAGATATAAGCTTCTTAAGGACAAGACTTTCGCCTTATTGATCTTCATAACCTCTTCACTATGAAGTGTGAAGCACTTAAAATATTTGTTGAATGAAAAACCATCCTGACAGACTTTATATTAACTGCTGGCAAAAAGGTCTCAAAAAAGGTGGGTTTTTCTGGTTGTGGCAAATAAAACACATTAAAAAAAATCATTTTAGAAGAATCTAGGTTAAATTATTAACCGTTGTGACTAGCTCTTCCCTCAAAATCCTAAAGTTTTCCAAGACTTTTATTTTTCTATTGTTTTATTGGGCAGAAATAATAATTTAATCCAAGAATAAAAACAATGATTTACCTAATAGTTTATCATTCTACTAAGTATGAGATTATGTAGAGCAATATAATAGAAAGAAAACTGAATTTGGAGTCAGAAGATCTGGGTTTGAACCCTTACTGCCTGTGGGACACTACACTTACTGAGCTTCATTCAGTTTACTCATCTGTAAAATGAGGGATTAGACCTAATAATCTTTAACGTCACTTCTGGCTCTAAATTCATGATAATGCAATCTAAAAACTTTATACTTATAATCACTGAATACTTGATACTGAAACTAATTGTTTCCCTGTTCTTCAAAATAGCAGCTTTTATATTTCACTGCACTACAAATTTTTAGAGCTGAAAGGGACTTAAGATATCATCTAGGCTAACACCTCAGGGAAAGAAAAAAACTGATTCCTGGAGAGATGAATTTTATTTTTAAAACATTCCTCATTTCTCATGGATGTCTGAGACTTTGTGAGTTAAGGTTTTAGGAAAGATTTTATTTTTTCCTCTATGATTGCTGTATCAGTGAAAGTCATCAGAGACAGTTTCAACTTTATTTTTATAAAACCTCTTTAAATGGGTTAAACTTAACAAGAAATTCTCTAAACCAGAATATGCATGCCATCATTATCCAACCATACCAGTTTAACTAGAAGTTTCTAGATATCACCAACATTTCTGAGTGCCAAAATTTTCAGTTTTGGAGTGATCACAAAGAAACATTGAAGCAAAACATGAAGCCTTATTTCTCCTGCAAAAATGAAATAATCAAGAACAAATGTATATTAATCTGATTTAAAAAGAAGTATTCCAGAGTTGGCTATGAAAACTTAAATCTTTCCATAATTACCAACAACATTTGTAATACCATTTCCAAATAATTCAATCTACCTGAAAGTAAATTATAGAAATTTAGTCTATTAGCTTTCTTACCTCAGTAGACCTACATTCAGAATGTGATTCATCCTTATTAGAAAATGTACATAATAGAACCTTTTTTCCAAGAGACTTCTGCCCCCAGTGAGAAAAACTCACCAGTCACACAAAGTTGGCAAATCTGTTTGAAGATATTTTAGTGCTTAGCACTTTTAAAAGTATAGCACTGCCTTGTGCTTTTAAGAATAATTTCATAGTTCAAGGAGAAAAAAAATCCTGACCCTACCTAGAGAGTAATTACAAAGTTTTAAAAAGAAAAATAGAAAATATTCCATATAAAGATTTTTAGTATTGTATTCTGCAACAATAATAAATCTTGATTATTGTTCAACTTTTGACATGCTTCCACGTTCATGAAAATCCAGTTCTATGAAAGCTACTTGTATAAATAATTTTCAAGAACATTTTATTTAAACAAACTTAGTTTTACAATTTGAATGATTTCAAAACTATTTACTATTTAACATACTTCAATAATATATTTTGAGATACTCAAAACACTCAACTCACACATACTATTATCTGAGTTCATTTTTCTTTAAAAATTACCTTGCGTGCTATTGGTTCCTGACCCTCCATCAGTGTATACCAGCTGACAAGTTTATTCCAGCCTTCAGTTGGCAATAGGATATAATCCAATTCATCAATAAGATGTTCCTTAAGGGACTGAGCATCACCATCTGTGAAAGAAAAGTTACTCTTAATACATAAAAGATGTGACAGTAGGACATACATGTTTCAAAATATGAACACAATCTAATTCTCTTTGCTTATATTTTTGATATAGTAGCTTTTACATACAAGAAATTTCCAAATACAGATAAAAAAGTGCAGATCTGAAACTAGTTATTATTAATTAGAAAATTATGAAATCTAAATGATGATGTTTAGCTGGATTAGTGTTTGAGGAATTAACTGCTTAAAATACATAAAATTCATTTTAAACTATTAAAAGGAAAATTTATTATACACATAAATATATATGTAATATATATACAAATATGTGTGCATATATCTATGTATATTCAGCAGGCAAAAAACATGATTTCTGTAAATAAAGATGGATAGTCCCTATTCAATCTTCAACATTTGACAGTTGTAAACGGCTTATCCATGACCTAGATCCCTCCCCCAAGGTCTGAGGCTGAGGTGTTAATTATAATAATAACAGATAAAAATACTTTATATATATTATCAGATGTTTAACCTGTGACATGGCTGCAGATCTTAATTCCAACTCTCAAACTTCCTGTTGGAATGGAATTTCAAAGGTGGTCCATTCCAGGGATATAATGCTAAATTAAATAGCTATAATACTAGTGGAAATGCTAGTTTTATTTCAAGTTCAAAATAAAATAATTTTTTTTAAAGGAAGTTGTGGTAATACTAGATATTGATCATCTCAAAAGTTAACAAAGAGTTCCTACTAAGAGGAATACTTTCAAGATGATTTGGTCACTTTGTATGCAGTTGCATTTTTGTTTTAATAAAGTTTCTTTTAAAAAGATATGATTTAGCAAATTTATGAATTTAAGAAAAAAATACAGTGCTAATGTAGTTATACTATACAAGGCCTTTGCTGAAAATCAATAGTGTCTATAATACCTCTGTATTTAAATTTCAAGTTCAAATAATGCTCCAAAATACAGTTACCTAGTATGGTAGGAACTCTGGGATCAGAACAGCCCAAGAAAAAATAAGAGGACACTCTGATACTTTTTGGCTAAAAAGCTAACTTAATCTAAATCAATGAACATAGGCAGGGTCAAAGAATAACTAATTACAATACAATTTGCTACCATGTAAACAGAATTTGCTATAATTAAAATGTGCTACCATGCAAATAAATAAAATAAAATTCTTTCTGGATTTAAAAAAAATCCTACTAGTTGTATTTAATTATATTCTAGTTTTCCATTACATTAACATACCACAGGTTAAGCTATTCCTCTGTTGTTGGACATTTGTTTCTATAATTTTTTTATACTTATAAAGTAAAACTGTAATAGAGATCTTTTGAATACATAACTATTTTCCTTCTTTTTGATAATATATACCCTCAGAAAAACTTTCTAACAATGAAATTAACGTATTTGCAGGTATGATTATTTTTGTAATTTTTACTGTGTGTTGCCAGAATGCTCTCAAAAGTTTCCACTAGTCTGCAAATTCTAACAGCAATTAATGAGTATACCTGTTCTGCTGAAACTTTTTCAGTACTGAGTTTCACTGATTTTAATTATTTTTGCCAGTCTTAGGGAATATAAAGTGGAACTGCAAACTTTGCTTTATTTTGAATCTTTCCTGCTGATTAGTCACATGGAGCATGTTCTTAAATGATTATTAATGATTTTCATTTTCTTTTGAAAATTTTCTGCCTGTATCCTTTCAACTATTTATCCACTGGAGGACTAAGAGCTGCTTTTATAAATTCTAGATATGTTCTCCTTATGTATTTAGATGTCCGTTTTTACCTGTCAATGTTACTGCTAAACTGTTTAGTAAAGAATTTACATTATGAACAAATTAGGTTTTTTTAAGCTACATAATTCTTTTTTCTCCATGAAAGAAAAAAGTCATACAAGAAATAAACCGAGAAATAAAGTCTTTCGTGACGTTTTCTGTCTTCCAAATGGCCAGGTACCCCAACAATTAATGAAAACCAGTAGAAATATTTCTATTTTAAATGTAGCAGAGTCACATGAAGTATCAACATCAAGACCCTCAAAACAGATGATCAATTAAGACACTCATTTCTCAACTGGCCATACTACTTTGAGGCTTCTCAAAAGAAGCCACCATGCCCAAAGCAGGTCAATATTGGGGAAACTTTATCACCTTTCAAAATCCCATCAACCTTAGCATCTTATGTCATTACCATCCTCAGTTCTTCTGCTTGCAGGGTGGAGCCATGAATGCCTTCATTTAAGGAGGGAGCTCAGTTCAGAACACATCCTTATTTCTCACCTGGATGCACTACTTTGGGACTTCTTGGACTTTTCCAACATGCCTCAGGTATCTTCCCCTCCTCCCATTTTAGTTTCTTTTTGTGGGTTGTCTTCCCTCATTAAATTGTAAGTTTCTTGGGAACAGAAACTGTCTTTTTCATATTTATATCCCTAGTGAGTTAGCACAGTGCCTGGCACATAGTAAACGCATCATAAATGTGCATTGACTGAGTGACTCATGTATTTAAAAGATACCTGCTAGCTGACTCATATGCTCTTTTTCTCTTCCCTCAAAATAAGTGCTATCAGGAGGCAGACATTAGAAATGGGCATTATGGGAGGAGGAAGGAGAGAAAATCAAGACCACAAAATACTGATTTCCCCCAAATGTCAACTGTCGAGAAGCAACAGGGACAGGCAATATGGTTATACGCATCCTAAAGTGAAAAAAAATTTTCATGCTGAATTTCCCAATTAATATCTAAAACAGAGAAAACAAAAAAACCCATGTTACACAACTACTTACTTCATTTAATTTATTTAGTAAATATTTATTCCCTACAGCAGGAAAATAAGTTACTCCAAATTCATGAATAGATTTGAAGAGAGAAAAATAAGGCAGGACTAATTTTAGCCCATAATATCCAAGTATCCTTATGACATATGAATTCTATATTATATGCCCATAAAAGCTTCCAACTTACTGTATTCTTGTCATTTTGGAACTTGGAATTCATCTCCTCATAGAAACAATGTTATGAATGGTGGTCAGGTAGCTTATAATATCCTATAAATAGCCCATTTTAAACCCTTAAGGTATCTGAAGCACAATAATGTATTAAGAATATTAGAGAACCTAACTATAGTATGTAACAATGTCTCTACAGGATGAAACATTTAGATTCAATATGGCATAAAGTGGAGAATCAGGGATTCCTCATCAAAGGATCTCTAGTCTAGCTAGATAATGAGGAGGAGGATGGTCCTCAAGGAACCTGTGATAGCTACCCACTGGCGGTAACTGTCCCCGAGGCAGGGGAAAGCATGAGCACAGGGAAGACTGCAGGGAGGAGAGGGCTGGAGTTTGTGTGGGTATTATCCTCAGGACACTTTTTGGTTTTAGCTGGTTCCCTAGACATCTCTTTCTCATTTCTTCTGTTGGTCTCAAGTATTAGCCTAAGTCCTTCCTTTGTACTACCCCCTCCCCCCACCTACTGAGAAGGGTGAAAAGGGAATAAGGAAGCATTTATATGCTTTGAATCACAAAAATAAGCATTTATTTATATTACAAATGCTAACTATTATTGTTATTATTATTTAGCACCCACTATGTAGCAGGCACTGTACTAAGCACTTTAGAAATATTATTTCATTTGATCCTCACATCAATCCCGCAAAGTAGGTGCTATTACTACCCCCATTTTACACCTGAGGAAACTGAGGCAAACAGAGTGTTAAGTGATTTACCTAGGGTGGACAACACTGGTAAATGTCTGATGAGCTAGAATTAGAAAGGTTGATAGGGGATTGGAGGTGGAGTCAGGAAGATTTAGGTTTAAATTCTGCTGTGACATTTATTACTTGTACAACCATGGGCAAGTCACAATATCAGAGTCTCAGTTTCCTCGTCTGTAAAATGAGGATAATTATACCTATAGTCTCTACCTCACAGGGTTACAAGGCTCAAATGAGATAAAGTTTATAGTCCTTTACAAACTTTAATGTGGCAAATGAATTTTGTTTCGGACCAAGACTTTTCTTTTTCTAAGGCCATTTAAAAACAAAAGAATCTCAAAGCTTTCACCCAATTCCTAAATCAAGCACCCAGACATTTAAAAATACTCCCTGCTAAAATAGTTCTTCTTTGTCTTTTTCACATAGACCCTGTAGAAGACACAGATGGCACAGGAGGGCTCTCTGGGTATGATCTCTCCTGATTCTCTGTCCATGAAGTGGGAAACAATGATGCACTTGGAATCATTAGCTCTCCAAGTCTCAGCTCAAGTGCTTACTTTTCTGGTACCCTGTCACCTCAGGTCACTGGTTGTGTCCTTTGGGTGTGTCTTGTTCACACATAGTTTATCTTCATATGTGCTGGCTCCCCTATTAGAATGTAAATTTACCGAAAGCATGGATTGTTTTTCTTTTGTCTTTGCTTAGGATAGTGCCAGGCACATACAAAGCATTTAAACATTCCTTACTGATAAATAATCTAGGCAAATTATTCAACCTCCCTGAATTTCAGATCTCTTCATTTGCAAAATGAGGATAATAATGCTTATTATACTCTTCCTCATGAAGATGTAAGGAAATCATCTTTTAAGTTTGAAATGCTATAGAAATGTGAATTTTTAATTATATAAATGACTAAATTAAACTTCATCACATTTCAGGAAAAATACACAGACTTAGCCTATCTTAAACAGTATATTTCACAAGCTAGGATGGAGGTCTGAGGTAAGAAGATATAGGGAATGGAGGGGTAAAAATACCATACTGGAGTTCGGATGAGGAAGAATAGCTAATGGAAGAGCAGTTTTACATGATATGGACAAGGGAGGAGTAACAGGAGAGTCACACAGGATTACACTGTTTTTTTTCAACCTATATCTAAACCTTGACTGGAACTGGTCCTGGTATAGTAGATGTGAGGAAAAGGTGCGGGTTGGGATTCCAGGTTAGGAGGAAAAGGAGAAAAGAAAGTCAGGTAACTCTAAGTTTCAGCACTAAGGGAGAGAATGGAAGTTCCTATGGCCATAGGGTTGAGATGGTGGTATTTTTATGTGAGGGACACATATAAATCAGGTTACTTAAACTGGGAACTCAAAATAGGTTCACATATTTCTTCAACTGCCTTTTCAAAATGTGTATTTTCTACATTTTGTCAATGTTAAGAAAGTTAAATACTTATATTTGCTCATAAGTAAACAAAAATAAGCATATGAGGTCCAATATATGAAATCTATAACGCAAAGAAATGTCTAATCCATTAATTCATTTAACAAACTGACAGCCTTACTTAAAGAAGACAATAATAAATAACCTTTAAGGAGTCCAGAATTATCAATGGGACCAGGGTACACATTTTGATCTCCCATCTGGTATTTGTCCCAACTGTCAAACCCAACATATTTTTTCCACTGTTTGAACCAACGACTATCCACTAAATACCTAGAAAAGAAAAGAAAAAAAATGTTAAACAAAACCAGTTTAAAACAAAAAGTCATTCTCCTGGCAATATAGGAACATTCAAAAAACATTCCCCTTTTTCCTTCATAAATTCTTAACAACCTCAAAGGATTACTGAAAATTATGGTGAAGCACTTAAAAGTTATTAGGGGAGAGAAAGCACTAAGTATAAAGGATTATGACCAAAAGACTCCAAATAACTACTACTCTTCTAGAAGGGAAGGGATTGAGTCATAATTCTTTTGTAACCTTCCCCAGTAGCATCTAGCACAGTGTTAGCAATATAGTAGGTATTTCATAAAGAGCTGTTAAAATGAACTGAATCCATCAGTCAACATAAACAATAATTCCATGGCTAGTGGTTATTTCATTGTTTTGGCAAACACTGAATGAGTAAACTCCCCCTACCAAAACCTACTCTACAACTTAAGTCTCAGAGAGTTGCCTGGGGCACAGGGTTACTTACCCAGGGTTAAATTGTTACACAGCCAGTATGAGTCAGAGGCAATATTTGAAACCAGGTCTTCCTCACTTTAAGGCTGGCACTCTATTCACTGCTCCAAGCAGTAAATTACGAAAACTAAATATTCAATACATTTTTTAAAAGTGCCTGATCATGTTTAAAGGCAAATCATGATTTAAAAAAAGGCAAATCATGATAAAAAAAAAAAGACAAAAAAAATATTTACTGAGAGAAAACATTTTGCAAATTACCTTAAACGTAAGAGAAATCGCCATCATTTTTTGCCTACAATAAAGCCCTACTGAAATAATCTAGTTTTGCCTCAAACATTTATACTTTGTCCCAGAAGTATTTTATCTACATTCTACTGGGAAATGTTTAAGGTTAACATGTAATTTCAGATGTGGCCATCTGTTGTTCAGTCATGCCTGACTCTTTGTGACTCCATTTTGGGGTTTTCTTGCCAAAGATACTGGAGTGGTTTATCATTTCCTTCTTTAGCTCACTTTACAGATGAGGAAACTGAGGTCAACAGGGTTAAGTCACTTGTCCAGGGTCACCTAAGTGTCTGAGACCAGATTTGAACTAATGAAGATGAATCTTCCCAATTCCAACCTCAGTGCTTCATCCGCTGCGCCACCTAGCTGCTGAGGTAGCCACATTTCTGTAAAGATATTCAAGTTTCATCACTTACCCCCTTGTTGAGTTCTGGAAATGCAATGGGCCAGACCTGGAGTCAAGAAGACTCATCTTTATGCGTACAAATTGGGCCTTAGACACTTACTGGCCATGTGACTTTAGGCAAGTCACTTAACCCTGTTGGCCTCAGTTTCCTCTATAAAATGGGCTGAAGGAGAAAATGGCAAACTATTCAAACATGGTGTGTGTGTGTGTGTGTGTGTGTGTGTGTGTGTGTGTGTGTGTGTGTGTGTGTGTGTACACACAATAAAAACCCTTAGGAATCATTCCTTTGGAAGGATGAAGGCAGAGAGAGGACTGGAATGAATTTAGATAAATTCAAGTATACTAGAGAGCACACCTTAAAACTCAGAAGAATATTTAAGACAAATGAAAGAAAGGATAATTTTCCATAGCAGGTAAAATACTTATATAACATGTTATTCCAAGAATTAGTGCAGGAAAATATAAATAACTTTAAATAATAAATGAATTCATGCATGAAAAATTCCTAATGGGCATAAAGTATGTTTTAAGGGTTATTATCCTAATCCTTAATAGGTGATGTCAGGTAAGGCATAAAATTATGTTCCCATAACATATCCTTTGAAATTACTTATAAAAACAAAACGTAGGGCAAGTCCATTTCAATACGACAACTTTTATTTCCTCTTTAGGAGTATAGGCCATGGGTGACAAGAGGATATACTTGTTATTCAAAGATAGAACGTGTTTAAATAACTATAAGTATAACTATAAAATATCAGTTATTTAAAGACTGGGTGAAAACTAACAAACACAAGTGTCACCATACTGGTGCACATGATAAGAAAATGTACCACAGTATCACAAGCCTATTTTCAGCTTTATAATAATGGAAGAGGGAGGAAATGACAAATTTATCTACAACAGCTCCTCCCGCAACTTTTAATAGGCTTAAATAGACTAGCATCCAGAAACTAAAACTATAATAACCTGTTTATACCATCTGTAAATGCCATAAACTAACATTCAAAATAATAACCTTGAGATATGGCTAAACACTAAAATCTGAATAGTTAAAGAGAAGCTTAATTAAGCTTAATTAAGTACTGTTTTGGCGTTAATTCTAAGCAATCTTTTTCCTCTCCTCTGTCTTCCATCTCACACATTTAATCATTTCTTTAGCCTATGGTTTCTCTTATCCATCCTCCTTTCTATTTCTACCATTATCTCTTCTCACCCAAACTATAAAACTAGTCTTCCTGCTCCAATCTGTCCCCTCTCTAATACAGATCACTGCTAGAGTATTCTCTATAACTGATAGTTTGATGGTTCTGATGTCATCTTTCCAAACTAAAAATCTTCTGAATTTTTGCCAACTGAATAAAGTATAAATTCCTAACAGTAGCATTTAAGACTCTCATTTAAGATGGTTCCAACATACCTTTGCCAGTTATTTCTCATTCTGTTCCCCTTTATGTATTTTACCTTCTAGCCAAAATAGACTATACTTTCTCCCCCATTCTTGTCTTGCCTTTGCCATTTCTATGTTTTTTTGTTCATGTCCCTACCAACATCCAGGTGGAATCGAATCTCCCCCACATCCATCCCTATCTGTTACAACTCATCCCCACTGAAATCTATTGATTAGGGGGATGGTATGGTAGGATCTGCACTTCAATTTGACAGCTGAATGGAGGGTGGCCTGGGGTGGGGAAAGATTTGAAGAGAGAATAACCAGCATTCTATTACTATAGATAGACCAAGGGGGAAATGAAGGCTTGCACCAGGGTGGTTACAATGTGAGAAGAGAGAAAGAGGCATATATGAGTGATGTTACAAAAATAAAATCAACAAGACTTGGCAACAGATTGGATATGGAGGGGTGAGAGTGTGATATACTGAGGATGACACTTGGGTTGTTGTCTGGGTGACTGAGAAGATAGTGGTCAGTAATAGGGAAGCTAAGAATAGGGAAAGTTTTGGAGGAAAAATGAGTTAGCTCAGTTTTGGATGTACTAAATCTAAGATGTCCTATGGGATTATCCATGAGATATTCAATTGGCAGTTAGGATTGGATAAGCAGATCTGAGAATCATCAGCAAAGAAATTACAATTTGGAACTATAGGAGCTGATAAGATCATCACATAAAACAGTATGCAGAGAGAAGAGAATCTAAGACAGAACCCTAGGAAGCACACACCTTTAGTGAAGAGATCATTAGTAACTTCGAAAAGTACAGTTTTGGTTTGAATGATGAGGTTGGAAGCCAAACTACAGAGTTAAAAAGAGAAAACTTAACCTAATCTTTCAGGGCAAAGGAAGCAGAAGCACTGATTCTAGACAGCCTTCTCAAGAAGTTTAGTTACAAAAGAAGAAATATAGGATGGTAACTAGGAAGGACAAATGAATTAGGTAAGGGTTCTTGGAGGATGGAGTAGGGAAGGCAAGAAAATGTTTATAGGCAGAAAGAAAGTCAATAGACAAGGAGAGACTGAAGTAAAAGGGAGGGGATAATGAAGGAGGTGATCTGCTGGAGAAAATGGAATGGAAAGAGATTACTTGTACATGTAGAGGGGCTTGCCTTAGTAAAGTGAAAGGTTACCTCTTCACTCAAGGCAGGCATGAAAGAGATATCTGGCAAAAGGTCTCAGGTTAAGATGAGACAAGGAAGAAGAGGAACCTCTCATCAAATGGTCTCAATTTTTTCCAGTAAAATATGAAGCAATGTTTTCAGCTGAGAGGCACTGGTAAATGTAGCCATGGGAAGTTTGAAAAAAGATGAAAAGTTTTAGAAGAGTCATTATGTTGAGTGAAATGTTAGTTAATTAGGAGGATGTAAAAGGACTGTCTTGCCATAGTGAAGCCCATATTTAACATAAATTTGTAGTGGACCCAGTCTGTAGAATTTTGTGATTTTCTCCAGCTTGTTTTAGAAGCATGTGAGGAGGAGCAATGGCAGCAGTTGGTGGCAGTGATCCAAGGCTGAAGCTTGGCAGGACAAGATTGTTGCTTGGTAGTTTTTCAGTTGTGCCTGAATTTTCATGATCTCATTTAGTCTTTTTTTGGGGGGTGGGGGGTGGGGAGAGATAGTGGAGTGGTTTGCCATTTCCTTCTCTAGTTCATTTTACATATAGGAAAATTGAGACACACAGGGTTAAGTGACTTGCCCTGGGTCACATAGCTAGTAAGTGACTGAGGCCAAATTTGAACTCATGAAGATGAGTTTTCCTGACTCCAGGCCTGGCATTCTATCTATTATACCACCTATCTGTCCAGGGCAAGATTAGGGATGTGATAAAGGGTCAAGGGACTCAAGAGGACAGTGTGAAGATAACTGGTTCACCAAGAGGTCAATATAGAGAAGAGAGTCATGATGGATTAGAAAAGAATTGAGAGGTCAAGTGATTAAAGGTCATGGTGAAGACAGAGCTCTGGATTTGGAGAGGCAAGGCAGAGCAACAATAGATTGTGATCAGATAAAGGCATTTCAGAATTCCTGAGCATGGAAATGGCACATTTGCTGGTAGATGATTTTTCTAAGTGACTGAGGTTGAGTGGAAGAGTAGGGTATGTGAAATGAATAAGTTAAGGAACTGTGAGGTTAGGGTGGTTGAGACATGTATGTTGAATAAGGGCAGATGTTGAGGAGAGAAAGACTGTGAGTCAACACTGAACTCACTGAAGAAAGGGAAGTCACCTGAAGGCTAGAAGATAATAGGTACATTGAGTATATGAAGGGGAGTAGTATAAATTAAGGCTGGAAATGAAAAACCAAGGAGTTTGGATTTTATCCAGCAAGCAAGGAAGAACCCACTGAAGGTTTTTGAAACATTTAGTCAGTGAACTTCTAGAAAAGGAAATGGTGACTACAAAGAGCCAGCAAGGTTTTATAAAGGGCAGGTTATAGCAAACTAATCTGTTTTCCTTTTTAAACAAGTACTTAACAAGCAGATAATGCAGGAAAAAGCTGTTGAATGATTTTGGCAAAGCATCTAATAGACATTCAGAGTATTCTTGCAGAAAAGATCGTGAGAAGTAGACTAGATAATAATACAACCACAGTATTTGGGGTTGGCTGAATACATGAATTCAAAGAGCAGTCATTAATGGTTCAAAGGCATCTTGGCAGAAGGTCTCCATGGCTCTATTATTTACTGTTTTAATTTCTGAAAATTCAATTTTATTATTATGGACTTGACAACAATTATGAACAATTCTTTATGTAACTGTAAAAGGGATGCCCCAGTGAGACTTAGGGAAGTTTTTTTGAGGTTAAAAGGTAAGATAATTTCAAAGGTAAAGGGGAAAACCTTTAGACAGAAAACAGAAATCTTCACCCTAAAAAAGGTGAGAGCTTTTAACACCTTCACTGCATATGAAGATGCCTCAGCAAGGCAATAAAGGCATAGACTATATTCATACTTTTGTTTGTAATCATTAATCTATATATTCTCAAATAGGAGTATGAGAGGTGAAAATTGCTAGAATGAAAGGAATCATCTTAAGGCAGAGTAGGGGGTCACTAAGGCAATAAACCAGGGGGTTCATAAACACGGATAGGAAAAAAAACTATCTTTATTTTCACTAACTTGTAACTAAAATGCACCATTTCCTTCAATTATGAATTTAAAAAACATATTCTGAGCAGTCCATAGGCTTTGTCAAATTGCCAGATGGGTCCATGACATAAAAAGGTTAAGATCGCTTGACCTAAGGCAACACAGAATGACTTAGAAACATAAGAGACTATTGGGCCAGGAGGAATTTGTTGAAAGGGAAGACAAGTCTTCTTCCATCTCCTGTGAAGCCTTAGAGCCAAGTCTCTAAAGCAATGAAAGAAAAGAAGCTTCTGCTTATCCTTGGCTAAGGAACTTGGCTTAGCAAAAAGAGCCCTGTAGCAGTCTAGCCAAAAAGAGTATGACTATGGTAACACTCTACCTAAGAAAGCAGAATTGTACCCAACCTTGCTAATGATCAAAGGTGAAAAAGAGTGCAGCTGCTCATCAAAGATGGGGCCTAGGACAGTAGTGCACTGACTAGTCCAGTATAAATGCTACTTCTTGAGATGGGTCCAGCAGATAAACAACCTGTCCAGCCCAAGCCTGACAGAAGCTGCCCAATGACAGAATGGCTTACCCAACCCCATCTGGTAGCCAATTACCCAGAAAGTACCCCGTCCAGTTCAGCAGCAGTGAGTCTAGTTGTATCTACAGCTGTTTCTGGCACCATAGATAACTTTCCCTACAGGATTAATTTGGATATTTCTTCAGAGTCTCTCTCATTCATTATCTCAAACTCAATGCAGAATCCTCTCACTTTCTAGGAAAGCACTGGTAATCAGGTTCCAAGATGTTCTCGGCTAGGCCTGATTCACTCCTTTGGTAGCTTATGTTTGATAGTGGAGCAAAACAGACAATGGTAGGTTATTTGACATGCAAAAATGAGATTTACTTTGCCATTGCAGGAGAAGGTTATTCAACAAGAACGTACTTTTAAGAATACTTGGAGTTGATTCAGCTGAAGGAAGTTAACCATTATGATCAAGCATAAAAGGGCTCTTAGAGCTCCTCTGGGTTGCTCAGGAAATAAAGAAGTGACATCAATATGCCACTGAGCAGTCCATGCTACACAAGGCAGCAGATAAAAAAGTAAAATCAGGAGGTATATCTGGCTGTTGTCAGAAAATAGGTTAATTTTAAATATAATGAATTTGAGGTAGCATTGTCCTCTGCTGTGGGTGCGAGTCTTTGAAGAGAAGACAGGGCAGCAGATACACATTTGGGACTTACCAGTTGAAACAGAGGTGGTAGCTGAAGCCTGGGAGTGAATAAGAATGTCAAGAATGCAGAATAAAAAGGGCCTAGGACAGACTTTTGAAGAGGATGAGAAGAGGAATACTAACTCTAAAGCTAAGTGAATAGAGAAAGTTGCACAGAGGTCACAGGAGGCCCAGAAAAAGATCACTGGTTTTGACAATTAAAAGGCCCTTGGGTCACTTTAGAGCAGATTTAATATATAGTATTAAACTGGTAAGAACAAAAAAGATTGAGGAGTGAGAAAAGTAAGGAAGTACAGATATACAGTGTAGATAGCTTTTTTAAAAAGTTGAACTCTGAAAGAGAAAAGAGGGATGAGGTAGCAGCTAGAGGGAACAGAATTGTCTAGGTTTTTTTAGGATTGGGAAGATCTGAATGTGTCCTATGGCATTTAGTCAATTAAGCATTTCAAAGCACTGCCACCAAGTGCAAGGCTAAGGGCTTTCATTGTATTAGGTAGGATAATGAGTACATGTAGCAGAAAAAATATATGCAAATAGCAGTATCTGACAGGGGAAAAGATCCACAAGAAAGAAAGAATGACCGTGAGAGCAAGATTATGGACAGGTGGAAGCAAATGGGCTGAAGGATAAATTAGACTATGAAGAGTATGTATATTTCTTTGTAACAGTCAAAGATAAAATAAAGTCAACTTTCTTTCAACTCATTCTAAATTACTTTAAATCAATGAGTGTACGGGAACAGTACGAAGGATATAGGTAGTTCAGTGGATACAGTGTTGTGTTTGGAGTCAGGAAGACTCATCTTCTTGAGTTCAAATCTGGCTTCAGACAAGAGCTGTATAACTCTGGGCAAGTCATTTAGCCCTGTTTGCCTAAGTTTCCTCATCTGTAAAATGAGCTGGAGAAGGAAATGGTAAATCATTCCATATCTTTGCCAAGAAAGTACCAAATAGGGTCATGAAGAATTGGACAAAACTGAATAACAAAAAAGTCTTGGGCTAGGTCATATCCTGGGTGTCTCCCTCTAATTCATAATCAATGAGTTCTCAGGAACAAATTAATCTGAACATCACTTTGGCCAAAATAATGTGGAAACCAAGTCTATTGTAAAATTCTGAATTAGCTGGTTCTGTATTAAAGAAGTTTATTATAGTTTCATACTTGTGTATTAAATCCATTATAGGATTCTTGAGACTGTTGGCCTTTCTCATATGTTTGTTTAAGTAATTCCTTATAAGTACTTTTGTTGCTATGCATCAAAAAGTCTTGCACTGCATGAGACTATTTATTTGTAAATGTGAATATGGTCTATGTGTCTTCCTGTTTGTTCCAATCATTTCTCATATCTGTCCTTTCCTTTATGACACTAATACTATATTCCAAAAAGCACTGTGAAAAAAGTGAACAGGGGGCTTACTGACTGGAAGTGTTTTGTTTGGCCAGTTGAGACTCTGGGAAGTTGCTAAGCAGCCCTCCAGCTTTGAAAACCCAGATGTTGGTGCTTTTCTCTCTGGTAACTATGTATGTATGTAATGGTCAGACAGTTGGAAGTCTGTTGGTTTTTATTTCTCTTCTTGTATTTTTATCTATTGATGAATGATATATGTGGCTTGATTAAAAGAGATTGCTACCCCTCAAAAGTTGTCTTTCTTTTTAGAAAAGCAGATGAAAGAACCTATGATAGAAGGCCCTACTCTGTATGTTAGGGTCCTTGCTTTTACATTATGGTGAGAAGGATGGGATCTGTATAAATCAAAATATGGGGTTTTGTGGGGCTGGGATAATTGTTGTTTCCCAGTTGTGGTGGCTATGGTTCTGTGGAACCTTGGGAGGTGGAGAAGGCCATAGACAGGGCTTGAGTAGATTAGACTGGCTCCTGACTGTGTTAGAGGAGTGGAGGCCCTGAAAGTGTATTGTATTGAGAACCCAGACCAGAGTGGTGAGAGCTTGGAATGGAGCGCCGGATCAGGAATGGAAAACTACCAGTGTGCCAAACTTGGGAAGGTAAGTGGTGGAACATGAGTGAAAGTAAGAGCAGAGAGCTGCCTGCATGCAGACCTAGGCAGGAGATGGGAGTGGCCAGCTCCTGCTGGAGGAGGAGGAACCCAAGTGATTGGAGTTCAGCTCTGGGGCAGGATAGCGACCATCCAGCAAGGCAATGAGTGTGCTTTTCCGCAGTGTTCTCCTGGGGCAGTTTGAGACCCAGAAGGTGGAGCTGCCTATGGTGGGTGGGGGCAAGTGCCCTGTACCCTCAAACACTTCACTATGATGGCTTTGTTGCCTAGTCACCCCTCAGGACTTGGAAGTAGGGCTGGAACACTGTTAAGACTTGGACTTGGTTCATTAGAGCCTACACCTGAGAGTGCCTGCAATGGCAGGGTAAGGAGGACACACCTCTAAGAGGCCTTTATTTGTACATTTTGTTTTGGATTGAGGAAGGAGGAGTTGGTTGCTCACTCCCCACAGATTCACTCCCAAAGAATGATGTTATGTTATGTATTCTGCAAATGTAAAGTTCATGATACGTTTATTTGGTGGGAACTATATTGCATTTACTAAAGAAATGTTAATGCCTATTCAGATACAAGTTGCCCATGTGACCTGCTTAAGTCACCTGGATTTGGGACCTCAAAGTAGAATGCCTCTATTTGTTCCAGGATCCAAGAAGGCCAAAGATCCCGGAAGGGTAGATTGTAATGAGAAGCAAAGTAGAATCTTTTGCTGTTTTTGTTTTAGTATAATCAAGTGCCTCTGATTGAATCTTGCCTTTATCAACCAAGAGTCTTTATTAGAAGTACAGAAATGAGTTTCTTTAACTAAAAACAGTATATGTATTTGTGTTGTTAATTATTTTAATGTGATTAAAGAAGTTGTAGTGGTATGGTGAGGGAAAAATCAATAATATTTGAATATTAGAAAGCATTTATTATGTAGTTGAATTTGGGACTAGTTCTTAGAATCAAAGAATTTGTCAAGGCTGCCTAGCAAGTTCTAAACTAATCTTTAACTGACATTTAAAAAACTAAAATCCTAGAGTCTGTATTTATCCCTCTTAAGTTTCATGTTGTTTCTTTTATTATAATATGCTATAATGACCTTTTCTCTCTTAATTTTCCAGTGAAGACTAAGTCTGCTACCTCTTTCAAGTTGTTTGATTACTTTTACTTTGGCCAGTTTTCTATTAGCAATGACACCTCATGTTTACGTAGCAATTTAAACTTTACTACAGCGATAAAATCTGTGGGAAAGGGATATAGTTAAGTCAACTATGCACAACTGAGATCAGAGAGGTGAAGCGACTTGCCCAATGTTGTACAGAGAATAAACAGATTAACAGCCTGTTGGACATAACCAACCAGGTCTTCTCTCATGTCAAGCTGACTGGGCTCTCCAAATAGTTGGTTTCATGGTACAATCCTTCCCATGCCTCCTCGCTAACTCAAACCAGTGTTTTCTCTCTATTCCACATTCTTTTCACCAGTACTTCCTTGGGGGGGAATGCAGTTGGAATAACTAGTGGCAACTAGGTGGAACAGTGGACAGTGTGCAAGAACAGTCAAGAAGACTCATCCTTTCTCAGTTTAAATCTGGCCTCAGACACTTATTATCTGTGTGACCCTGGTCAAGTCAAATCTAATAACTAAGATTTTTGGGACACTATTTTTCAATCTTCTGATTCTGTTCAAATATTTCTTGTATTCCATGAAGTTATTCATTGCTGTTTCATCTATTCTCATTTTCCGGGAGTCTATTTCTTGGGCAAAGTTTGTCATTTTTTCTTCTCTGTTCCTCATTCTTCCATTTTTTTTCCTCCAGAGTTATTTTTGTTTGTTAAATCTCTTCACTCCTCACTATTTATTATTGTGGAAAATTTGCCTTTTCTTTCCCTTAAAGCTACTGCTTGCAGTTGTTATACTGTGCATGTGTGCGCACACAGACACACACAAATTCTCTCTCTGGAAATCACTAAAATGGCATTTTTTTGATGCTGATCATAATTTTCTTTGATTTACTCTCTAGCTTCAGTTCCTGAATTGGTACTCTGGGCCACGGCTAGGCTGCACCACCTTTTGTACTTTGGGGTGTTGTAGTTGGCCTTGCCCTGGGTCCCTCTTCCTATAATTTCTCCTCCTCCCAGCTTTGAAGTGCTGAAATTTTGCAAGCTGGAATACAGAATCTTCAAGGCCTTGCATGGCATCTCAAGAGATAGTGTTAGGGCATCATATTAAATCCAATTATTCTGTTCAATCCAATGCTCCTCAGTGTTTTCAAAGTCCCCACACCAAAGGGTCTTCTCAGAGATTCTTGCTGCCTCAGAAAATAGAACCTCAGAGGTACAGGTCTCTCTGGTTGTCCCAGAAGGCTGCCCAATACTGGTACTAGCTTTCCTGGTGAACCCCCTTTCCTACTGCCCATGATCACCTGGAAAATTCTTTGTGAAGTTCTGGGGATGCAAGTAGCCACTTATTGTAGTTTCATTCTTTTTTCTTTTTCACTGTTTAGTATGGCAAAAGCTTCAAGCTTTTTTTTGCTATAATTAGTAGGTGCATGTGAGCTGGATAGTCTGTTTCCTGTTCACTCATCTTGCCTTACTGATTTCTTATGATGCTCTCAGAATATTTTGTTCATTATCCATAACTGTATAGTCAGGGCTATATTTTACAGGATCTCATATCTATCAAAAGCAGTACTTCCTCTGAGAGTCTTTAGCCATAGGATTATGTGTTTCTTCTCCCTCCCATTTAAAATCTGCTTTCACCAAAGTACATGCCTAGTTAGCATTCTCTTCTGTTGCTAATACAGTTTCTAAAATCACATGATCACTTTTTCCCCAAGGTTCTTGTCACTTCCACATCAGCAATCAGCACTTAGTCAGAATTATATACAATATAATAGCAGTTCCCCTAATTGCTTCCTCAGTCTTTTGAGAAATGAAATTGTCAACTCAAGAATCTATCAGGTGTTTTGCTTTGAAAAGAATGAGGCATCATATTAAATCCAATTATTCTGTTCAATCCAATAAACATTTATTAAGTACCTTCAAGGCAATGTTATAGAAGCCAGGAATAGCACAATTACTCAGTGATCTCCTCAATGTATACTTCTTCCAGTTATGCAAAACACAGCCCATCCATGCATGCCTTCTCATCTTGTGAGACTAATGTCCAAATCTTCTTAAAAATCTTGCACAGGGGGTGCACTCAATATGTTGTGTATCTTCCTTTAGATTTCCTGACATTACATGGACATCAATGAAAAAAATCAAGCTGTCTCTTGGTTATCTTTTATTCTCACTATAGAACTGACCAATTTCCTTTTCTGGTCATAGGTACATCTCTTTTGATTTTTTAATACTACTTGTCATTCTATAATTCTTTTACTGGTAATACAGCCTACTCATACCCATCATGTGCCTCTTCACTTGGGTAGCAGCAACTGATTTTTTCTGAAACTGTGGTACTACACAAATGTACAGCTTTCAAAGGAAAATATTTATGTTAAAAAGTTGAGACTTCTTAAAAAAGAATTTGGGATTTTTTAAAGGTATTGTATAATTTCCCAGAGACCATTCAGCTCAATCTCTTATCTTAATTCAATCCAAGATTAAGCTCACATTGTAAAAACACAATGTCAGTTCCAACTGTGTAAGCTATATTTATCACATCCTAGATAGCTTTGCCTTTCAAAATGTACTTCAAAGACACCTTCATGGGGTGGATAAGACTCCTGCCAAATATATTTTCCCAAGTCTTCATAAACTAGTTATCATTTGACCAGACGCTGGTCATTCTGGTGTGACAGTCCATAGATATACAAATCATACATTTTTGGGGGGTGGAGAGGTTTAGGGAGTACAGCATATCCCAACTCAGTTCCCATATCTAACTTTCCTTTCCACATTACTTGCCATCACTTGGAAGGGGAGATTAAATCACCACTTGGTCTCCAGCTATCTGGATATCCCATTCTTTTGTTTCTGGGAACTATATAACAAATTTATTCTCCCTTGTGAATTTCTCAGTATTAACAAACGTGGATGATATTTCTTCTTCAAAATGTGAGTCATCACCCTTTACAAGAGGCGTCTCATATTTGTTATATAGTTGCTATTTAATAATTTGTTCTTATTCTTTACTGTGTCACAGTCTTGCACTCAAGTTCTTCCAGACAGTAATTTTCTTCTATTCTATTAGACTCTTTTTCTTCTGTCTTATTTCTCTTATGCTAAAACCCATTTTTTTCTCATACACTGTAGTTTAAAGAGGCATCCCTTTAGTTCTTTATTTTCTCCTCTAAAAGAAATGTGTTGTATTTCAAAGTTTTCATGCAGTTGGGTTTTAGAACTTGAAATACATTTTCTCAAAGAAACAATGTTACGCATGGTTGTTAAGATTCTTAAGTCTACCCACAAAAGCATATTTGAACTATTGTCTTTGAGAAGCATAGTAATATATTACTGATACTAAAGAACATAATTGTATCCATCCATGTTCCATAGGAAGATACATTGTTATAACTTGGTACTATTCCAGAAACACATTTCTTTCCACTTCTGCAGTAGAAGGTTCCACTGATGGATTGGGGCAGGTTAGAGAAAGTGATAGGCCAAAGATGGACTAAGAGTAAAGAGCTATCCTTACTAAGGGTCTCCTGATGTATGAAAATACCCAAGAGTCCCTCTTAGCCCTGGCTAACACTCTAGCCACTCTCCTCCCCTTGCCTTCCTCCCTCCCCCACTTCTAAGAACAAGTTGTAATAGTCAACATATTTTCCTTTCTAAATCCAGAAGTTTTCTCTCTCCCTTTTTTAAAATTAGACTATCGTAGAGAAAATTCTGTGTAGGAGCTTACAGGATCCTTGAGTACATAAAGAACAAAAAGTTCAGCTATATTTCAAAGGAAAGGTAATAATGGACATTTTATCACAGATACCACAGTGGAAAAGGGCTTGGGCAGGATGGATAAAAAGCAGGCTAGGGATAGAAAGATGGGTAAGGATTTGGTAGAATACTGGGAGATCCAGTTGGGCCCTCCGGTAGTTCTCTTCTATCTTCCACTGTTACTAGTCCAAGCCCAAGAGTGAAGTGGTGAATGATGTTTTAAGTGGGGACAGCCTAGAGTTAAGGAGATGTCTAAGGCAAAGCAAACAAGAAAAAAGAGATGATAAAGAAAAATCCTGAACCACTTAGTATGAGGAAAAAGAACTCCTATGGTCACGGGGTCAGTCAGAGAGGGTAGCTATTGTGAAGTGTTCAAATGAAAGTTAAAGACTGCTTATTACAAGTACATTTAACTGTAAATAGCAGTTTAACAAAAAGAAACAATATATGATACATGCCAAAGAATATTTTTTCTAATATGCAATGTTTCTGTTTGCGTGACTAAATCTGCTAAGAAATGTCCAAGAAAAGTGTATCTTTTTAAGGAGGTTAAAGTGATTAGATCAGTAAGTAGGAATAGCACATCATTTCAGAAATCTACATTTTAAAGTATTTTATTTTGGCAAAAACATAAACCAAAGACAAAATCATTTTCTCTAGCATTTAGATTCTGTTTAAGACTTAAAGTATATTATTAAAAAGGGGGGGGAATATTCCTCTACAAAAAGTTTATGGGAAAAATAACTGGTTAAAGCCATTTTCAGAGAGGTAGATCAATTTTTGTGAGATGTTGAGATATTAATAGTAAGTATTTTTTATTGTGCCTATAACAAGGAAGACTTCAAATAAGGCAGAACGAATCATCTAACTTATTTCTTTTCAACTAACATATAAATTTCAGTTAAAAGAATTGCTTGTCTATGCCCTCTGTTTACATGGCTAGCCATATTCCTGTCATTTAATATTTAACAACAGTAAAAATAAACACACAAAAGGAATTTAAGAAATCAAATTTATAGATTACAAAAGACAGTCAATTCAAATCAAACGGATGCTCATCAATTAAGGAGTGGATAAACAAGCTGTGGTATATGATCACAATGGAATATTATTGTGCTGTAAAAAAAATGCCAAGCAAGATGATTTCAAAAAAATTTGGAAAGACATGAACTGATGCATAGTGAAGTGAGAACCAGGAGAACACTGTACACAGTAACAGCAATACTGTTCGATAAAGAACTGTGAATGACTTAGCTATTTTCAGCAATACCATGATCAAAGACAATTCCAAAGGACTAATAAGAAGCATACTGCTTAACTCAAGAGGAAAAAACTGATACTGATTGAATAAAGACTGAAGCATGCTATTTTTCAATTTCTTCCTTTTCTTCTGAGGCTTCTTGAACAAAATGACTAATATGAAAATGTTTTATACAACTGCACATGAATAACCCATATGTCACTGCTTACTCTCTCAGGGAGGTGGGAGGGGACGGTGGAAAGAATAGAATTAGAAACTCAATAACTAAAGATGCCAATTAAAAAAAAAAGGATAGCCAATTCAACTAAACAGATATATGTAAATGAAATCTCAGTGACACCTCCCCCTCCAATAAACTATAATGAAAGCATAATTTGAGAGAAAACATAGAATCACAGATTTAGATATCACCTCATTTTATAGAGAAAGAGATAGTGTCAGAAAGGTTAAGTGGTCATACAAGTCAAGTGGTAATGACAGTGGAGGGTCAAATTCATTACCTTTCCAAATTCAGGGCATATTCCCCTTTACCAGGTCAGCTCCTTATCATTCATAGCTAGAAAATACAATATATATCAAGCTTTCCAATGTCGTTGGTAGTGAGTCACCTTAGTTCCTTAGGCAAAAAAAACAAAAACAAACCACAAACTCAAAACTTTTCTCGTGATATTTTAAAACCATTATTATATAAATTGATTTTAAAAGAAATTCATATGGGATAGTGCCCTTATTTTATAGGGCAAGAAACTGAGACCCAGAGAAGCTGTTATTTGTCTGAGTCCTATCTTGCCAAAGTAAATGGGGGGAGATTGAATTTGAATTCAAGTCTTATAGCATCAAGTTCAGTGCTGCTCCCACTGTATCATGCTGCCTCCATCATCCAGGATTTTTCAGGAGGTGTGTGGTAAGGACAATATCACCAGGCCCTATTTGCACAAAGACTAGACTCATTTTTCCTTAAAAGGTATTGACCAAATATCCTTAAAGTTACTGACTTGGGTCTAATGCTCAGGATATGGATGCAGCTTCCTAGGCTCAGGGGTATAGAAAAGCAGATCCTTCCTCAGGCTTCTGACAAGACAGACTATCTTGGGCAACACAGGAGCAGGGAAACTACACCCTTATGAGTCAATACTGTATCTTTGCTCAACATCCTGCCTTACCAATTTCAGAAGATAAATGACTTTTATTTTTCTCCTACTCATGATTGATTCTAAGTTTATCAATAATAAGTCTGATCTCACTACTTGATACTGTTCATTTTTGAGGCACTGAATAAAAAGCTTAAACAGAAATGACCACCAATCTTTTAGAGAATAACAAACCAAGAAATCACATCCTTTAATATGAAAACACTTTGCAAGACTTCACATGTACAGTAACAAATTACTAGTCTTCTCAATGGGTGGGTGAGGTACTAGAAGGAGTAAGAGAATTTGAAACACAAAGGTTTTGAAAAAGAATGCTAAAAATAAATAAAATTTTAAAAATTGCAGCCTTAATAACAAAGTATGCAAATGTATACCATTACTGACTTCAAATTTACTAAGTTTCAGGGCAAATTAAATTACGGAATTGCAAACATCTAGAAGTTATTAAACTATATTTGCAAATTTCGAACTAGCATAAGATAAAGAAGAGTAACTGTTTTGTGTGGAACACAATATATAAAATTTAAAATTCTCTTTATATTACTGGATCAAAACAGTTTCACAGATGAGAGGCGATTTAGTTGCTGGACTATAATGAAGCTTTTGATTTTCCTTCATAGAAGTTAAGGAGAAAGTTTACTAAAGGATGGAGTGCAATTATTTGGTTATGCTTTGGCTACCACCATCTCTCCCTTTTCACTGGACTGGCAGCGAGGTACTTAATAATATTTGTTTATTAATTGACAATGTCCAAAAAGATTGCAGAAGAACCCCATTGTCTCACATAAATTCCAGCACAGATCTGAAATAGGAACCAAACTGAATAACGATCAATAAAATTTAAAAAGTAAACAACAGTAAGCTCCTCTATCCAGCACAAGACTGTACAAAAAGAGTCAAAATTCTTTAGGCCCTGAGAGGGGACCTATGAGGGAAGCCAACGCTAGACTTAGGTGACCAGATCTGAAAACTGCCAATATTCTAAGCTGGGTCAGCAACCTATTGTTCAAGGGCCAGATCCAATCTGCTTTCTGTTGTTTTTTTTTTTTTAAAGGACCTTGATGTGAGAACACATTTTTTTTTTTTTACATTTTTAAATAAAATGGAACTTTGTTTACTGATGTAAAAATTGTTCTTAATTCAGCAATACAAAAACTAGTGGAGGGGCAAATTGGACTGTAGGCCCCCCTGTTAACTTCCTGAAAACTCTTGACCAAACAGAAAATCCAGACATCATATTTCAAGAAAATCGTTTAACTAGTCCAGTCATAGGCCCACCTCACCATTTCCCCAGTCTTTTACAGTCTTTTCACAATGCTACATATTCTCCAGCTTCCACCTCCATTCAGAACCGAAGGTTCCAACCTAGTGATCCTAGATTCTAATTGGTAATCATTTTTCTCAAACCCTGAAAACTACTTGCTGAACATCTCCACAGTATGATCTCTGTACAAAACATTTCTCCTTGATCACTACTAATCTAGGGTACTGCTTTCCCTATTAAAATGTAAGTAGAGTGAGAAGAAAGGAAGTAGATGCCCCCCCTACTGTAGATGGTTTTATTAGCATTTCTAGTGAACTCACTATTAAATGAAGGCAATTCATTCCTGGTTTGGAGAACCTTAACTATTAGGAAGTTCTTTATATTGAGCCAAAGATTGCTTTCTTGTAACTTCCACTAGTTTGCTCTCATTCTACACTCAATGGAACAATCTTCCTCAAAAACCTTCATGTATGAGTGACATGCTTCTAGAAGTAACAACACTCTATGATTCATTCCAACTAAGGAATAATTTAATGCTTTTCCTACCTCCCACTATAGCTATACTTTTTTTCTTTGGAAGAAATCTGCATATAGACTTCTGCTAGGGTTTCCATCAGAAATGACTTCCAAGGGACTGGATACCTTATAGATCAGAATATTTGAACAGAAAATTAAACTACTTTCATCACTGGCAGGTTATTCCTGCAATTATGGGTAGGATGGACTAGAGGGACATAATGTCAAGTACTAAACAAAGGAAAGCAAGAGAAAGAATGCAAAAATGGATTATGACAAGAGATGCATAAATGGAAAACAATGAGAATAGATTCAAATGAAGGAAGAAAATTAGGATTTATTGGCAGTATGGATATTGGGGGAAAAAAAGAGTTAATGTGGGAGGTAGTGGGGAAAACATTGAACTAACAGAAGATCCAAGTCCTATGTCTCAATAGGGCTCAATGTTTTATTTCTTTCTGCATCTCTACCAGGCATAATTTGGTACACTGGCCTAAATGAATTTAATATTAGGTATACGATCTTGAAACTCAAAGCTCTCTGAATCTCAGGATAATACCAGCCCAGTCTACTTCATTTGTAAACCAAGTTGTAATCCTGTAGGTGCAGTTGACAATGGGGAGAAATGAAAACAGATGACTTCTGTAGAGTGAAGGAAGTGAGATGGAGTTGTGAGGTAGAAATAAAAGTAAAGGAAGCTTCAATTTATATACTTCAAAGATGAGAAGGTACCAAAGCTGCTTCCCTCAATGCACTACTTTTCTAGATTCCAAAAATTCATAATGAAAACAATTCCTAAAAACATTACTGAGCAAACATGGAATAAGAACTATTGAGTTATAAAACTAGAATTTTTTTTTATCTTGGGTTACTCTTGCAGATTTATATTGCAAAGGAAGAGTATTGCCTCTGTGGTTTACTATAATACAGGATTTATTAGCACATTATTGGTAAAGCATCAAGACTGATTATAAAACAATATGAGCACTTACTACTCTTCCTCAATATTTAATTGCTACATAACTATTTAAATAAGCAATATTCACTAAAAAATCAAAATTTTTGATAACTAAAACCTAACTAGCAAATAATTCCTATTTTCCTTTACCATGATAGTAAAACAAATGTAATTTTTTTTTAAATCAGTGACAATTTCCCCTCACATTCAAACATCTAATTAGCATGCTGCTTTGATTACCAGAGGCAAAAAACGCAAATTAAAAGTTTTTCTTACTCTAAGATATAAAAAAATGAAAAGTTAGAGAATACAGGTGGGACAAGGTGGCACAACTCTATAGTCTACTTAAAATACCTAGATATTCACATATTTAATGTGAATAGGATTCTATTTAAAGAACAATTAACAGATATATAGTACTTTAAGGTGAGTAAAGCATTTTAATAAATATATATTATGGCACTTCTTTCGATTTTTTTTCTTTTTGTATCACCAGTGCTTAGCACAGTGCCTGGCAGAGAGTGAGTGCTTAATAGATGTTTACTAACTGACTGAACAAGAACACTGTGAGCTAAGAACTGGATTATTATCCCTATTTTACAAATGAGGAAAACTGAGGCTCAGAGAAAGTTTGGTGGCTTGTCCAGGACTACATAACTATTAAGTGTCCAAGACAGGACTTCAAATTTAGGACTCTTCTAATTCCAAGTTGAGTGCTCAATCTACTATATCATACTACATAGATCTTAAAATATAAAATTAAAAGAAAAAGAGATATTCAATTAAAAAGTGTGTCAGAAATTTTCAAAAAAACTGAGGCAAGAGATACATGTAACAAACCCTTTTTTTTTTTTTGTAAGGAGGTTGTAGGACAACGGGACAGTGATGTGGGATGGTGATGAACTAAGACTGTGATTTCATTACTCCAGAAAGCTCCCAGTGAAGAAATACCTTTTATCAGTGCAGATCAATACCTTCTGAACAACTTGCTAGTCTTGGAGAGCTGCCTAAGCACTGGGAGGTTAAATGACTTGCACAGTCACAAAGCCAGCAGGGATTGGGGGCAGGACTTGAACAGAAGCCTTGCCCTCTCCAATCCTTCTCCAATCATTATCCACTAAAGCAATATTGCTTCTCTAGGTAATGAAGCTGTAATAGCTCAAGAGGACAATGCTATAATTCAGAAAATTAAATCTCAGGGGTTAAATTTAGCTTGCAACTTAAATGCTATGTGACTACCAAATAAGATCTGTAAATTAAGAGACTAACGGAAACTCAGAATCACTTTGGTCAAATAAGGACATTAAGTTTGGAGCTTTGTAATAACTAAAAATACTTTGTAAAAGTTTGCTAAAATATAAGTTATTTGCATTTCTAAAATTCCTAGAACTTATTATGTCAGCATTACAAATTTAATAGCACCATAAATGAGTGTTTTCCTATTTATAGAGCCTTGAAAAAAAGGGCTTATTTTCTAGTTTTGTTTTTAGTTTCACTTACTACTCAGAAAGAGTATACATGCTCTGTATCAGATATTCTCTTGGTACAGACCCTGCAGATACTAATTTTGAATACTTCACAGAAACAGTAAGAACTAAAAATATTAAACACCTACCTATCCACATACACACACACACACACACACACACACACACACACACACACACAAAATACAGATACAACATTTTAAATTACTGTGTACTTATCAGGATTCACAGGAAAGGATTAAAATGAAAAAAGTTGAACTGAAACAACTGAAATCAATACCTGATGGAACAGAGGTGCAGACTGAGATACGTATTTTGAGATACACAGATTGAGATACACATCTCATACCTCAAATACATAGAGAATTTTGTCAAATTTATTAAGAATATGATTGATTGGCAAATAGTCAAAGGATATGAACAGGCAGTTTTTCGATGAAATCAAAGAGTCATATGAAAAATGCTCTAAATCATTATTGATTAGAGAAACGCAAATTAAAACAACCCTGAGATATCATCTCATATCCATAAGACTGGTTAAAATGATAGTAGGGGAAAATGACAAATATGGAAGGGGATATGGAAAAACCAGGACACTAATATCCTGTTGGTAGAACTGTGAACTGATCAAACTATTTGAGAGAGCAACCTGAAATTATACTCAAGAGTTATAAAAGTGTATATAATCTTTGACCCATACCAATATTGGGTCTGTTTCTCAAGGTGATCAAAGAAAAAGAAAAAGAACCTCTACGTTCTAAAATGTTTATAGAAGTTCTGCGGTGGCAAAGAACTGGAAACTGAGAGGAAGCCCATCAATTGGGGAATGACTGAACAGGGGGCAGTGTATAATTGTGATGGAGTACTGTTCTTCTGTAAAAAATGATGAGCAGGTTGATTTTAGGAAAGCATGCATGAGATAACGAAAGGTGAAATAAACAGAACCAAGAGAACATTGTATATATTAACATCAATATTGTCTGAATAGTTCTGAATGACTAAGTTATTCTGAGTATTATAAATATTCAAATCAACTATAAAGAAACTATGAAGGAAGATGCTACCCACCTTCAGAGAAAGAATTGATAAACAGAAGCATGCATGTTCTGCAGGTAGGTAGGTAGAAAGATTTATCTATGTCAAATGATAACTTTTCTTGTGTGGGGTAAGGAAGGGAGATAGTTCAGAACTTAATTGAGACAGAGAAAGAGAAAGAGAGAGAGAGAGAGAGAGAGAGAGAGGTTTTCCAGACAGGGCCAACATATTGGTTTATTTTATTTGAAAAGAAAAGCTTCTATCAATCAACAAGTACTTATTAAACCATTAACATGACCACTAACATGCCAGGCACTGTATTAGATACTGAGGACATAAATACAAAAAAATCAAACAATCTTTTCTCACAAGAAGCTTGCATTCTAAAAGGAGAGACTAGTACATATATAATTATATACAGAAAATACAAAGTAGTGAAATGCAAAGGGGGAGTCGGTCTGAAAAGTTGGAGGGATTAGGAAAGGCTTCAATTAAAGACAGGGGTTCTTAACCTTTTTGGAGTTATGGATGCCTCTAGCAGTAAGTCTGATGAAGCTTAGGGATTCCTTCTCAAAAGAACGTATTTAAAGGCATAAAATAAAATACATATGATTTCAAAGGAAATCAATTGTATTGCAATAAAATTATCAAATATTTTTGAAAAGCGTTCATGAAGGGAGTCCAGGTTAGGAAAACTTGACTTAGAAAGTGTTACTTAAACTGCTTCTCAAAGGAAGAGGGAATTCTATGAAGTTGTGATAAGGAGGTAAAGCATTCCAGGAATGGGGGGAGACAGTCACTGCAAAAGCAGTGCCGGGAATGCCCTGTGTAAGGAACAGAGAGGCCAGTTTGGATGTAATACAGAATGAGAAATGGGGAGTAATGGACAATGAGGCAGAAAAAATAGGCTGGGGCCAGGTGAAGGGCTTTAAAATCTAAACAGATGAGCATATATTTTATCCTAGAGCCAACAAGAAGTTGCTGGAGTGTATTAAGTAGGGAAATGACACAGATTTGTACTTAAGGACAATCACTTGATCAGCTGAGTCTGGAGGGTGTGCTGGAGTGAGGAGAGCTTTTTCTCCTTGGATGTGAGTGGGTGGGTAGTAACAATAATACAAAGAAAGAAAAGACTATTGATGAATTCCACACCTTTCTAGAAGGGTAGAACCATGGCTATGGGATACTTCAGACTTTAGTTTTGCAGAAATTTTTTCCCCTTTCTTCCTTTCTCCATACTTCATTATAAGGGACAGCTCTCTGGGAGAAGTGGAGGATCAACACAATGGGAAATATAGGTGATTTAAAGATAAAGTATTAATAAAATTTTATTTTAAAAATGTACAGGAGAGTAGAAAAGGAAATTCAGAAGGAACTGGGACTATTTTGCTACTACTATGTGAAATTTAATGTATGTTTTAAAAAATTCTATATAACATAAGTTCAGAGTTTCATATACAATCCTCTTTTCTGACATTTGTAAACTGAAATGCTCATATTTGTTGACATTAAGCTCCTAATAAAATACATACTTTAAAAACTAATCCCACATGGAATTTTTCTAGATTGAGAAATGTGATATTTTTCATCAGTAGATTTTTAATCATGCTAATTAAATTAAAATCATTTTTCAAAGTTAACTTTAAAATGACATTTATTAGAGACAACACAAAAATTTTTCTTATTCAGTTTATTTGGAAGACTAGCTACATGTACATATATATTGTTATAACACCAGTAAAAGAATTTAGTTATGTTGAAGAAATACTAAAATATAACAAAAAGCAGAAAAAACAGGCAGTAATTAAAAATTTTTTCTTCTTTGTGTTTTTAAAGCAGATGTCATTCTAAAATGATGAGTATTTCTATTTTAAGTAAAGTCCTGCAGAAAGGGATTCTATAACACCCTTTGGCAATTAATTCAGGTACACTTACCTCAGACTACCGTCCTTCAATAAGGTTTTCATATTAAAATTTGAATCATTTTCCTTTTGTAAGCAAAAATGAAGAATATTGTCAACTTCATATACCTAAAAACTACGTTATCTTTCATCTTTAACAAACTAAATAATTCCAGTTCTTTTACTGTTTCTTCATAGAGTCTATATTACAACTCTTTGTCTTTACTATTTTCTGAATCCTCTCTAATTTATCTATTGTTCCAAAGATGCAAAGCACAGGGAGGACACCTCATCCTAGAAAGGAATGCTTTATTACTATTTTATTAATTACTTTTACCATCTCTCTTTCAAATATATAAGGGAAAAATGCTCAGTAATTTGTTATAAAACAAAAACTTTCAGTGCTACCCATTCCCCAAGCTTTTCACCTTCCCCCTCTTTTAAAAATAGAAGCATTACTTTCTAAATCAGACTTAGTTTGAGTCTATCATCAACTTGCATAAAGTTAGCTATCATTATTTGTAAAGTTAATTTCCCAGCTGAAGTACTAGTTTTCAAATACCTCTATCAAATAACATTCGCTATTTTCTCTAGTAAGTATTTCCTTAGCACTTATTATTGTATGCCTAACCCTTTGGTAGATATCACGGTACAAAAAAGTATAAAAGTATCTGCTCATAAGTAACTTACAGTCCAGCTACTGAAATATAATACTATCTCATTTAACTTGATCACAAATTAACTTGCTATTTTATAGTTAGGTGTACAGATGTGTATCCCTTTCTCTTATTCACTCCATTATTTGACTGTAAGTTCCTTGTGGATGGCATTTTTCATCTTTGGATTCCCAGTACTCAGCAGAGTGCCCTGTACACACATTAAGAACTTAAAAATGCCCCATGAATGGAATTTATATTTGTTTTAGTCCTTTTACAGTCATTTCCAACTCTTTATGACCCCATTTAGAGTTTTCTTAGTAGGGATATTGGAGAGGTTTGCCATTTCCTTCTCCAGCTCCATTTACAGATGAGTAAACTGAGGCAAACAAGGTTAAGTGACTTGCCCAGGGTAGCCACAGAGCTAGTAAGTGTCTGAGGCCAAATCTGAACTCAGGAAGATGAGTGACAATAGTCATGTTATATTTGATAAACCCAAAGACTCCAGCTACTCAAGTAAGAACTCACTAATCTAAAAAAAAATGGTGGGAAAAATAGAAAGCAGTCTAGCAGAAATTAGGACTAGAGAAACACCTCAAGATATATACCTATACAAATTGATCTCTCTCTTGTTTTCTAGCCATGAAGTTATAACTATAACTAAAAGTAAATAAATATAACTATAGATATTGCTATAACTATGGATATGTATGTATATCGCACATACATATATCACATCTGGGTATAAAATACCAAGTGAAGGTAACAGAAACAAATTAGAGAAGAAAGGATAAAATTATCTTTCAGATTTTTGACATATAGGTGAAAGAGTTCATGAATAAACAAGGGATAGACAGACAGCCTCACATTTAACACTTTTTATGGTGGCAAGGACCTGGAAATTACTACTGAAGAATGGCTGAAAAAAATTATGGCATATAAAGTAATGGAAAACCATTGTGCTATAAGGAATAATGAAGGGAATGGTTTCAGAGAAAGCTTGGAAGACTAGTATGACCTGATGCGGTAAAGTGGTCAGAACCAGGAAAATAATTTATATAAGATAACACTATAAAGACAAACAACTTTAAAAGACTTAAGAATACTGATTAATGCAATGTCCAACCACTATTCCAGAAGACCCATGAGAAAATGTGATGCTATTTTTCTCCTGATAGAGAAATGATGGACTCAGGGTGTTGATATTTTCTGCATAAGGTCACTGTGAGAATATTTTGCTTTGACTGTGCATATTTGTTATAAGAATTTTCTTTTTCTTTACAATGGATGAAGGTGGAGAGGCAGTGGCAAAGAAAATAGACCTTTATTCATTAAAAAAAGTAAAAGTAAAAATTTTTTCAAAAGTATAGTTTTTAAGAAATAAACATGACAGGCTTTCCTAAGTTTCACTGCCCTTTCCAAAGATGGTTAGTTGTGCCAGTTATAGCTCCTTCAAAAGCACCAGCCCATTTGCAAATGGACCCTTTTGTCTACAAACCTGTAGACAAGATCTCCCCCCCCCATAGGAAACCTTAATCAGGGGTTTGAAAAGTGCTATATAATATGTTATCTCATTTGATCCTCAAAATAACTCTGTAAGCCAGGTGCTATTATTATCCTCATTTTACAGAAGAGGAAATTAAGGCTGAGAGAGGTTAAGTGATCCATTTAGGGTCAACAGCTAGCTTCTGAGGCAAGATTTGAACTGTTTAAAAGAAAAATATCACTTTAATTTAAAAACAATGAACCATGTTACATTTCAATTTAAAAACAAAAACTGATTAATACTACTACATTATCATTAAAAAAAAGCAAAACTCTTTTTTCAGTACTTGGCCAGATTTCCTCTGCTAGACTACAGTTAGAATATAGCCCCCATTTATAAATCAGTCAGGTCTCCCAATATCTACCACAACATATACAATTTCAGCCCCTTTTTGCTTTTCTTTAATTAAAAGTGAAAAATGATGCAATTCATTTACTGCATGATCGAATTTACCTCTAATACCACATCTTGGCCTCACATTCCTCAGTGGTAATATAAAAGGAGTTGGACTACATGATCTCTAAAATTCTTTCCTATTCTAAACCTCTATATATAAGGAGAAAATGTTCTCAGTAACTTTATCATAAAGCAAAAGCTTAACAATTATAACCTTTAAATAAAAATGGGCACATGCATGACAATAGGTATACTGCTCCTAATAAGTGTCATAGATTTCTGACTACAGTATTAAAGCACCTGCACTTTCATTTGTGTACATGTTTCTTCTACCAATCAAAGACTGCAATTCCTTCATGAGTTCAGAAATTGGCTTCATGAATTGCTGTAGCAAAAATTCATCACACTTGGCCAATCTGGCAAGAAGCCTCTGTGAGCTTAGCTAGGTTGATCTTTGGTCTCTACTAGATTTTATCATTAAATGACATTACTAAAAAAGCTGAGGTAAAATTTCAAACCTTGATACACTAGCTTCTGTTTCAAAGCCTAAATTTTCATTATAAGGCAATGTCTTCTTTAACACACAGTAGGACAATTACTGACCACATACTGAAAGAACCATTGCGCCAAGGTTAAACCTGAGTAATCCAGATATGCTCTATTTCTCCAATGATCGGTAAACTTCACACAAGAAGATGAACTATAGAGATTACTAAGAGGCATTAAAACTTGCTTCTTCTTTGTTGTAATCTCACAATTCATTTAAATGTTGAAGGTACATGCCCCATTAAAGTACACAGCTGGTCAGCCAATAAACATTTATTAGGCACCTAACCCAGGCTCTTGGCACTCTGCAGAAGCTACTGAGAAGAAACTACAGCAACTGAGGAAAACAAAATCATTCACTCAGCCCTACAAAATAATGACTTCCAGAAGGCAGGCAATAAGCATTTTTTAAAAAGCACTCACTATGTGCTAAGGACTGAGGATACAAATCCAACCATAAGTCAAGACAGGCTTTGACATTAATGCTTAATTTTCTTCAAACTTTAAATAAAAATCAATCAGAAAAAAAAGCTTTTGTACACTAGCTCCTTGAATTTAGATCGTCTTTTCCTGCATGTAATGCTTATCGATGTGCCTGGAACACAACTGGCTATTAAAGTTTATAAGGGCTTCCTGGATTACTCAGCAAGACCTGAATTCGAGTCTGCCCTCAGATACTTCCTATCTGGGTCCTTAACCCGTCTGTCGGAGTTCCCTCATCTGTAAAATGGGAATAGTAACAGCACCTTCCTCCCAGGGTTGTTATGAAGTTCCAGTAAGATAATAATTGTAACGTGCTTAGTACAATGCCTGACGTCCTTGGTATATAAATGGTACCTATAGTTATGATTACTGACTAAATAAAGCAACCCTTCTTACACATAGCCACATTTACACTTTTAGCTTATTTAGCAGATAAATGTTATTTCGTTTGCTCCAGCACTTAGTACAGTACGTCGAACCACAGCAGGAGCTCAATAAATGCTTACCAACTGATTGACTGTTTGGGGATATGAAAAATTCCACTCCTTGGGATGGAATCACCTGCCTACCTTAGTTGGGTTCTTAAGTAATCTAACTCTAGAGCTTTACCCATACCATCAGCAAGTGAGTTCATCTCCCACGGACTTATCTTTTTTTTGCAGGGCTCTCTTATCCCCTGAGTCAGGAAGGTACGGGCTGAAATTCAAAGCGAACGCCCCCCCCACCCCCCTTCACCGCTGCTCCTGCTGCATGACAAGCTCCCTGGGAAGCCCGAGACCACGTGGGGCCTCCACGATCCCGACTCCGCACTACTCCTCTGACAAGGACCGGGAAACTAGGGGCTCCTTCCCCTCCGGCGGAGCCCCGACCCATGCCACCTGTGCGGCCTGCAGCCTGTCCGGCCCGGAAGGATGCGAGGCTCACCAGACAGGCAAACTTGGCGGTCGGTCCAAGGGGAGGAAACGACGGAAAGAAAGGAAGAGAAGCTCCGGATCCGGGCCGGATGGGACCTGTCCACCCACGCCCCTTCCCTGTCCTCCGCAGGGTCTCACCGGATGAGGGCCCGAGGCTGGGAGCGGCTCGGGAGGGCGGGACGCAGGCAGCAGCAGCCCCCACCCCCCCTCGCGACCTCACACCTCCAGCCTACCCTCTGACCTCCCCGCCACCCCCCCACCAGCGCTCCACGGTCCCCGATCTGACCTGCCCCCCGCCCCCCGCACCTGTCACTCAGCAAAGACACCAGCCCCGGCGCTTCCCGCCCGGCTCCCCCCCAGCAGCCGCGGGCGCCTCAGTCCCCGCCCCGCCCCGTCCCCCTCACCAGGTGTCCCCTTTCCGGAGCGAGGTTTTGAGCAGCGTAGCGATGTCGGACTGCTGGGTGTCCAGATCCGCCGCTCCTCCCTCCGCCATCTTCTTCCACTAGCGGCAGCGGAGGAGGCGGCGACGGCGGCAGCGGCGGCGGTACCGGCGGCAGCAGCGGCGGCGGCAGCGGCGGCGGCGGCACCGCCCCGGAGCATTGTGGGAACACGGCGTCCCGCGGCCCCGCCCCGCCGCCGGGTCGGCAACCTAGAGAGACGTAATGGGGGAGGGGAGGATAGGAGGGGGAGGGAGGAGGCGGAGGAGAGCTTGGCCGGGGAGCGCGCGGGCGTCCTTTGCTGCCCCCTAACGGCCAGTGCCGAGGGCAGCAGCGACAGCACCACCACCTTGAACTTCATTGGCTCTTCCCAGTGCGTAAATGCTGCCTCTCCGCGGTCCGCCACTGGGAGCCCCTGCACTCTCGTTTTATTCGTGGCCCAGTACCGCCCGATCCTCCTCGCTTTCGGCGCCGGTGTCTTCCCTCCCTTCTCTCTCCAGGGACCAGATGTGCGCGAAACCTTATTTTCATGACAACTCTAACGTAATAGGGTGTGTATGTATGTGTGTGTGCGCCTGCGCGTGTCTGTGGCCAGGTGTGTGCAAAACATGACAACTTTGGCTCATAGAAATTGTATGTACGTATGTGTTTGTACTCGTGCCAGTGGCCAGATGTGTGTGAAACATGACAACTCTGAGTTAATAGGGGTTTTGTGTGTGCTCGTATGTGTATGCGCGCCAGTGGCCAGATGTGCAGGATACGTGACTTTAATAGGGGTTGTGTGAATGTGTGGTGTGTATGCACGCCAGTAGCCAGATGTGTGTGAAATGACTGCCTTGAAAGGGTGCGTGTGTGTCTATGAGTGTACGGAGCCAGTGGACAGATGTATGGCAAACATGACAGCTCTAACTTAATAGCAGTTGTCTGCATATGTGTGTATACCCACGCCAATGACCGATGCGTGCGAAACATGACAACTCTAGCTTAATTGGAATTGTGTATGTACGTATGCGCACACAGATGGCCAGATGTACGCGAAACTTTATTTACCTGACAACTTTGGCTGTAGTGTGTGTGTGTGTGTGTGTGTGTGTGTGTGTGTGTGTGTGTGTACATATCTGTACCTGTGCAGGCAGAAGAGCAGCTAAAATATTGCATGACAATTTCATTAGCTTCTTGACTCATGGGTTTGTATCGCAAATACTCTTTGCCTAAGCTACTTGAAACCCAGCTGGAGCAAAAGAGCATTGGAAATTAAAACCCTTGACCATAATGCCGGAACTGGTCGCTCTTCAACTCTCTCCCTCTACCTTCCTACTGGCACCAACTTGTGTGCTATGTAGGGACGGTAATAGGATTCCTTTAAATGATATATCCATCCTCTCGTTCCCCCCAAGTAGACCCCAAACAGCTATAGAAAGCATTTGGCTGCTTCCTTGCGAATGAAACGTTTGACCTACAATAAATTTTGCGCAGATTTTAAAGGTAATAAAAGAAACCCGCATTTACCCTCATGTCAGTGGAGAGTATACCCATTATCGAATAATTAAAAAAGATTTTAAAAATCATTAGATCTGAGGATTTGGCTAATTGAAATCCAAGTAAATTCAGCTATTTTAGCAAAAGATCCAGGGTGGGAATAGAACACAATTGCATCCTTAAAAAAAAATCCAAGGGCTTTGCTAAATGGAATTTTATAAAACTACTCCGAGAGAATCCCCTTTACAGTAAGATGAAGCAATCAGACCATCCAATATGTTGCCTTGGTTATAGGGTCAAGTTGATACTGATAAATAGCAAAGTGATTACCCTAGTTTCACTATCTGTAAATAAAGGCTATATTGTTTTTTAAATATTTTTCAGGGATATGGCTAAGCAAGGTTAATAACATAATTTTAGTGAAACATTTGATTGTAGAAGATCCAGAATATTAGTTTCTTCCATTAAAAATTCTATACTTCTTAACGTAAAATTTGGCAGGTTTCAGACCAAGCCAGAAAAGCTTTTAAGTGTGGATGGGCCAGATTGACTAGATGTCATCTGAGAAACAGCTCAGCTAAGTTTGGAGAAGCTCATCAAAAAAGGATTGGTCACCAAGGGATACTTTTTCTTTTGCTCCAGCAACTCATGAAATTCTTTTAAATATATTAGATGGTTGGGGTCTATGGGACTGGAGAGTGGTTATATCCACACTGATGAAATCTTATCTTTTTTTTTTTTTTGCTCAGTGACCTCACTTCTTACCTAATAATGGGAATTTTCCCCATTGAGCTACCTCTGATTTGAGAGCATAAAAGCACTTTCTAGTCTTTAATTTAGATACTAGAAAAGTAAGTAGGTCCCCAAGTGACTCAGTAGCAAAAAGAAAAAAGTAAAATAAACTAACAGTTTTAACTGTTGACCTCTTCAAAGAATGATGTCCCCACTATTTGTCAGCTCTAGGAAATATGTAAAGTGAAGTGAGATTCTAGAATTTTTTTTGTTTGCTTTTTTATGGTCACCAATGACAACATTTGTTCACTGGATCAACAAACTTTTAGTAAACACCTATTGTGTTCATAGTGCTGGTCTAGCTACTGGGGGAGATAACAAAGTTTATATTAAAAATGGTCTTTGATGCTCTGGAGTGGTTTCATATGGGGATTATACAGACTGAGATACTTACAATTCATTATATTCTACATTAAGTACATTTGAAAAGTATAAAATGAAATATTATGTGAGGTACTTGGGAAAAGGTTCTTACAAAGACAGCTTGGAGTAGTGGTAAGCATACGGACTTGAGAGTCAAGAGAAATGTGTTCAAATCCCCAAGGATAAATCACTTAGCCAGACTTTAAACTGGGAACCTGAGGACTTCACTTCAAATCTCAGTTCTGACATTTACTACTTTCATGACCTTGGGCAAGCCACTGCCTCCCTTTGATCCTGAGTTTTCTTATCTGTAAAATGTGGTATACACAAAGGTCCTTTCCAGCTTTAAATCTATGATCATATGACCTCTTTCTTCATATCCAAAATAGAAATACCTATATAAGGTGAGTTGCACAAAGCATGGCCAGATATTCTGTGTCTAGTTTTGATTGGCCCACTTTGGGACTATTTCCAGATGTATTGACTCATTGCTGAAAGAACTTGCTGTTTTGGTATGATGTGGAAAACCCTGAGTGGTCCTTTTGTCTTCTACTCCTTCTCCAAAATAGCAAGGGATTGAGGTGCAACATCTGTTAAAAGAAATAGCTTCTAGATTGTCCATCTTTGACCATGATGGGTCAAGGTGTAACTCCACTGCGGGGTGGGGAAAGGACAAGGTCATCTACTCCCTACCAACATGGTGATCCCAACAACATGGAAGCTGGTGCTTGGAGGACCCAACTACGTGAGTTTGCTCCTGGGCCTCTGGCAGCCCCTGCCTCTCTTGTGTTTCCTTCTTAGAACAGGTGATTTTATGAGATCAAGATGAGACAGTGGCATCTGAATTGTTCACTCTATCAGGTGGGGAGGACCATTCCATGCCACAGAATATCACCAAGTGCTTTTACCAAAGGGTCAACCTAAGGCCACAAGCAGCTGCAAAGCACCACAGGGTCAACTAGAGGCATGCAGAAAATATCTGTTCTCATTCTGCATAATCCATGTTACATTTGTGTTACCTGCCTCATGAGGTTGCTGTAAGGGTCAAATGGGGCAATGTGTATGAAATGTGTAGTGAACTTCATATGCAATGTGTATTAAAAATACTCTTGTAAATGTTAGGTATTTCCTTCTTCATATGGCCTGGTACGTAGCACTGTGCCTTGTATATATTAGGCACTTAATACATGTTAATAGAATTGAATTGAATTAAATAAGACAACAAAATATGATGTTGGACACTGGAGAAAAAGCAGAAACATTTATATTTTTCTTCTGTTTTCTGTACCAATAAAAATTATCTTCAGACTTGGAAAAATAGATCAAAACCTATTAGTAGAGAGTCTAGAACCAAGATGGATAAGATCATATTTGGCAGGCCTCAGTGAGTTCAGATCACCTGGATGAGGTGAACTTTCACCCAAGGGATGTATGATGCAGTGTAAAGACCACTGATTTTGGAGTCACCAGACCTGAATTTGGATGCTAGCTGTAATTCTTACTACCTGTATGACCTTGCACAAATCACTTAACCTTTCTGGGGTTGAATTTCCTCATTTGTAAAATGGGGGAGTTGGACTCAGCTCTATGATCCTATAGAGAGGAAATGGCTTGAGGGAAGGGTAGGGAAAGGAAAAGTGTAGGGGAGAGTGTGAGAGAGGAAAGTAATCCAATTGGGTCTAAATTTAGAACAGAGGTGTTAGTAAGGAGGCCTACCCACAGGTTAAAATGTAACTGGGAAATATTTAACAAAATAAAAATACAATAGAATATTGATAATGTTAATATGTGGTTTTGTAAGGCAATATGCGGCCTTATATTTGGTTTCATGAGTTTGACATTGATGGCTTATGGATAGTATAAAAGTTGGAAGGACAGAGTGATATCAAATTGGAAAGAGCTTTGAATCAAAAAGATTTTAAACTTAAACTTGTAGGAATAGGGAGCCACTGAAGATTTTTGATCAGTGAAATGATTTAAGTAGTTCTACTCCTAAGCAAGATTATTCTGGCAACAGTATTCATTTATTCAGCAATTGTTTAACTGGAATAAACGAGATACCATATATAAAGTGTTTTGCAAATCCCCAAAATACTATATAAATGCTGGCTATTGTTGCAGCTACTGTTACTGCTACTATTATTACGACTAGAAGGTTTGTCATTTCCTTCTTCGGCTCATTTTATAGATGAAGAAACTGAAGCAAACAGGATTAAGTGATTTGCCCAGAGTCACACAGTTAAGTGTCTGAGGCCAGATTTGAATTCAGGTCGTCTGACTCCAGGTCAAGTATTTTATCCACTGAATCACCTATATGCCTGTTTGCTATGCCACCTAACTCCGCGTCCTCCCTTCTCCCCCCAATAATTCTTATGAGATGAAAAGAAAGGCAAATAGCCCATGAAGATGTTGAAATGTTTTGAGGAATAGAAGAAAAGGGGCTGAATAGAGGAAAAGGGCCTGGAGAAACTTATATTGGTTTACCTCAGTCTTCTTAGCGAAATCGACTGGATCAGTTGCTACATGTATAGAAGGTTTGGTTGTCCTTGGCAAGGAAAAGGAAAAAAAAATTCAAGAGTCATTATGTTGAAGGAGAGAGGAAGTTGATAAGGGTACAATGAATACTTGTGGGATCTGCATACAAAGGGCAGCTAGGTGGTATAGTGGATAGAGCCCCAGTGCAGAAGTCAGGAGGACCTGAGTTAAAATCTCACCTCAAACACTTTACACTCACTAGCTGTGTGACCTTGGGCAAGTTACTTAACCCCAATTTCTTCATCCTGGATCATCTCCAGTCATCCTGATGAATATCTGGTCACTGGATTCAGATGGCTCTGGAGAAGAAGTGAGGCTAGTGACCTGCACAGCCCTTCCTCACTCAAAACAAAGTCATGTGGAAGTCATGTCATTATTTCTCTGATGGCGTGATCTTCTTTGGTAACAAAGGACGAACACACACACACAATTACCTCCACATACTCAATCAGTTGTCAAACTATTTTTATTCCTTTTTTTTTAGCCTTCATATCATCTTTTATATATGTCTCCCTTCCATTCACACAGCCACCCCATTCTAGTACAGGCCCTCTTCCCCTTTTGTTTGGACTATTATAATAACTTTCTAATTGGTCTTCCCCTCCAATTCATCTTCCAGAGCTGCCAGTGATTTCTCTAAAGTGTAGTTCTAGGATCGAGTATAAAATCTTTCTCTTGACTGTTTATAACCTGGCCTTTTCTTACTTTTTCAGTCTTCTTTACTTTATTCTTTAATCTTCATACACTCTGTGACCTAGCCATTATCACCCTACTTGCTGTTGCTTCCATGTATCTTTCCATCTCTATCAACATGCTTTTGCATTGGCTGTTCCTCATGCCTGAAATACTCCCTCCTCCTCCCCTCTGCCTCTGTCTCTTGCTTCTTTCAAGATTCAGCTCCAATAATCCCTTTTGGTACTCCTTCTTGCCACTAGTGCCTTCTGTTTGAAAGTTACCTTCTATTTGCCCTGTAGATAGATACTTGTGCACTGATTTGCCTTTCTTTGTATTTCCAGTGCTTAGCATAATGTCTAACAGTAAATTGTCAGTAAATACTTATTGACTGATTCATCCTATAAAATCTACTAGACGTTTACGCTATTGCCTTCCAAAGAGGCCTGATTTACTACTACTACTACTGCTGCTGCTGCTGCTACTACTACTACTACTGTTTCTGCTTCTGTTGCTACTTCTACTGCTACTAATGTTGCTGCTATTATTACTGTTACTGCTTCTGTTGCTACTACTACTGTTACTGCTTCTGTTGCTACTATTACTGTTACTGCTTCTGTTGCTACTACTACTGCTACTAATGTTGCTGTTATTATTACTGTTACTGCTTCTGTTGCTACTACTACTGTTACTGCTTCTATTGCTACTATTACTGTTACTGCTTCTGTTGCTACTACTACTGTTACTGCTTCTGTTGCTACTATTACTGTTACTGCTTCTGTTGCTACTACTACTGCTACTAATGTTGCTGTTATTATTACTGTTACTGCTTCTGTTGCTACTACTACTGTTACTGCTTCTGTTGCTACTATTACTGTTACTGCTTCTGTTGCTACTACTACTGCTACTAATGTTGCTGTTATTATTACTGTTACTGCTTCTGTTGCTACTACTACTGTTACTGCTTCTATTGCTACTATTACTGTTACTGCTTCTGTTGCTACTACTACTGTTACTGCTTCTGTTGCTACTATTACTGTTACTGCTTCTGTTGCTACTACTACTGCTACTAATGTTGCTGTTATTATTACTGTTACTGCTTCTGTTGCTACTACTACTGTTACTGCTTCTATTGCTACTATTACTGTTACTGCTTCTGTTGCTACTACTACTGCTACTAATGTTGCTGCTATTATTACTGGTACTGCTTCTGTTGCTACTACTACTGTTACTGCTTCTGTTGCTACTGCTTCTGTTGCTACTACTACTGTTACTGCTTCTGTTGCTACTATTACTGTTTCTGCTTCTGTTGCCACTACTACTGCTACTAATGTTGCTGCTACTACTACTGTTACTGCTTCAGCGGCTGTTGCTACTACTACTAATGCTGGTGCTGCTACTACTATTACTGCTAATACTTATTACTCCACCAGCTTTTATATAGTGTTTTAAGGTTTGTAAAATGTCTTACAAATATTATCCTCACAATAACCCTAGAAGATCAGTATCATTATTATACCCATTTTACATATAAGGAAAGTGAAGGACAGACAGATTAATTTACTTGTCTAGAGTTGCACGGGTAGTGCAACTGTCTGACATCTGATTTGAACTCAGGTTTTCCTGAGACCTAGTCCAGTTCTCTATCCACTGTGCTGCAGGAGCATAATCTTAGAACTTGAAGGAACCTTAGATATCATCTAGTTCACTCCTCTCCTGCTCCTCATTTTACAGATTAGAACATTGAGTTTCAGAGTTGCACAGTGACAATTCAAAAGTCCTACAGACAATAAGTGATATAGCTGGGATTTGAATTTCTAATGCTAATTGGCAAGGAGTAGTGGGGGAGAGCATGGTTACCTTTCTCAATGTCTCCTCTAGGGTTTTTAGACCCACTAGGGCTGACTTTTTTGTTGTTTTTTTGCATTGGCATAGCTGGAAGGATCTTTCCAGTACCATAGCAGACCTTGCAGAACAGATCTGTACTTAGAAATTAATATGAATAATGAGTAGGCATCTCTTCATGATTTTGTTACCTACATAGCCCTAAGCACTAATACAGGTAGTTAGGTGGCACAGTGGATAGAGCTCTGGGCCTGGAGTCACAAAGACTCATCTTCCTAAGTTCAAATCTGGCCTCAGACACTTGCTAGCTAACCCTAGGAAAGTCACTTAACATGTTAGCTCAGTTTTCTCCTCTGTAAAGTGAAGTGGTTGCATTAGATAGCTTAGTGGATAGGGTATACCACCTCTATAGCATGGCAGATTCAAGAGGTAACAGAGAGAACAAAATCAGACATCTACATTAATTTTGTGACAGGGTTGACCTAGATTGGCATAATTACTAAGTTTGGCTATCTAAAGAAGATAATTAGGAACATAAGGGTTTTTTTTTTTTTAAAATAACATAGACTTGATAACTTGGTCCCCTCTGCCAAGTTATTTCTTATCATGGAATTAAAAAGCAGTGTGTAAGAGACTGACACCATTTCATTTCTTTTATTTGCTGTCATTCTTGGCGATGCTATAAGAAACTTGGAACATGTGTTAGGACATGTTCCTGATCTCTTGGGACACTCTTCTGGCTCAACAGCTTAAAAAAGACACCCAAAGTCCTTGAGAATAGTTATCTGTAGGCTCTTATGTGCTGATAGCTATCTTCTGTAAGTGAATACATATGCAAGTACATTAGAGATCATGGACCATTTTGCAGAATTAGCACAACGGTGGAGTCATAGTTTGAAGGAAACTCATATTGTAGGTCACTTGGACTTTAAAAAAATGCTTCCCTCAAAAGACTGATATGATATTTAGCTCTGAAATCTGTCACTAAACTATTAGGACAGGATTTGGGGTCTGAAAATTAGATCTCATCCTACTCTGCTGAAGTTTCTTGAGGTATAATAGGGATAATAATAGCTGCAGAACCTGCTTCATGGGGTCATTGTGAGGATCACATGAGATAATAAGGGTAAAGCATTTTACAAGTATTAAAGAACCTCATAAATCAGAGCTTTAGTAATGATAATAATTTGTATAGTAATACATTCTATAATTATAGTATACATGGCAATATATTATAGTGATAATCATTATTATTGGTCAAGTTAATTTCTCTGTGCCTTAGTATTTTCATCTATAAAATAAAAGGGTTAGGATAAATTACTTTTAAGGTGTCTTCTAGTTCCAAATCAACCTTCTCTCAGCAGCAGGGGTCTCTTCACCTTGGAACATCTGACCACC